>NC_057414.1:43473721-43813328 GCF_019320065.1 Cervus canadensis
GTCTCCTGCACTGGCAGGCTGGTTCTTTACCACATTATGCTTAACAGTGAGAAACTAGAAACGTCCCCACTAAGATGAGGAACAAGACAAGGACGTCCCCTCTCACTGCCACCTTTCAACGCCATACCGGAAGTTCCAGCTAATGTGAAAAGACAAGGAAATCAGAAATATACAGATTGAGATGGAAGAAATAGAACTTCCTTTGTTCAAAGACGACACAATTAACTATGTTAAAAATCAGTCCCCAAACTCCTCGGACAGAAAGACAATTATAGCAAGGTTGCAGGATACAAGGTTAATATATAGAAATTAATCTCTTTCCCATATAGCACTAATGAACAAGTGGAATTTGAAATTAAAAACACAATACCACTTAGCTTAGCACTCCCAAAATAAAATACTTAGGTATAAATCTAACAAAACATGTACAAGATCTACACGAGGGGCTTCCATGGTGGTCCAGTGGTTAAGAATCCTCCTTGCAATACATGGGACACTGGTTCTATCACTAGCCCAGGAAGATCCCACATGTGGTTCAGTTTGGTTCAGTTGCTCAGTTGTGTCCCATTCTTTGTGACTTCATGGACTGCAGCATGCCAGGACTCCCTGTCCATCACCAACTCCAGGAGTTTCCTCAAACTCATGTCCATTGAGTTGGTGATGCCATCCAACCATCTCATCCTCTGTCATCCCCTTCTCCTCCTGCCTTCAATATTTCCCAGCACCAGGGTCTTTTCCAATGAGTCAGTTCTTTGCATCAGGTGGCCAAAATATTCAGCTTCAGTATCAGTCCTTCCAATGAATATTCAAGACTGATTTCCTTTAGGATGGACTGGTTGGATCTCCTTGCTGTCCAAGGGACTCTCAAGAGTCTTCTCCAACACCACAGTGCAAAACCATCAATTCTTCGGTGCTGAGCTTTCTTTATAGTCCAATTCTCACATCCACACATGACTACTTGAAAAACCATAGCTTTGACTGGACGGACTTTTGTTGGCAAAGTAATGTCTCTGCTTTTTAATATGCTGCCTAGGTTGGTCATAACTTTTCTTCCAAGGAGCAAGTGTCTTAATTTCATGGCTGCAGTCACCATCTGCAGTGATTTTGGAGCCCCCCCTCACCTCCAAAATAAAGTCTGTCACTGTTTCCACTGTTTCCCCATCTATTACCCATGAAGTGATGGGACCAGATGCCCTGATCTTAGTTTTCTGAATGTTGAGCTTTAAGCCAACTTTTTCACCCTCCTCTTTCACTTTCATCAAGAGACTCTTTAGTTCTTCTTTGCTTTCTGCCATGAGGGTGGTGTCATCTGCATATCTGAGGTTATTGATATTTCTCCTGGCAACCTTGATTCTAGCTTGTGCTTCATCCAGCCCAGTGTTTCTCATGATGTACTCTGCATATAAGTTAAATAAGCAGGGTGACAATATACAGCCTTGATGTACTCCTTTCCCAATTTGGAACCAGTCTGTTGTTCCATGTCCAGTTCTAACTGTTGCTTCCTGAACTGCATACAGATTTCTCAAGAGGCAGGTCAAGTGGCCTGGTGTTCCCATCTCTTGAGGAATTCTCCACAGTTTGTTGTGATCCACACAGTCAAAGGCTTTAGCAGAGTCACTAAAGCAGAGGTAGGAGCAACTACGTGCCTACGGCACAACCACTGAGCCTGTGCCCTGGAGCCCGGAGCAGCAGCGACTGCAGTGAGAGAGCCCACACGCCGCAGCTGAAGAGGAGCCGCGCTCTCCACAGTCAGAGAAAAGCCTGTGCAGCAAGGAAGACCCAACACAGTCAAACAAACATTAAAAAATCAAAGGCGAGCTAAACAGACATTCCATGTTCATGGAGAGAAAGACAGTGTTTCCAAGATGTCAGTTCTTCTCAACTTGATCTATAGAATCAACACAATCCCAATCAAAATCTCAGCAGGTTATTCTGTGGATGTCAAAAAACTTATTCTAAAGTGACATGAAGAGGTAAAAGACGTAGAATGGCCAACATGATATTGAAGAAGAACAAAGTTTGAGGACTGACAGCACCCGACTTTAAGACTTACTAAAGCTATAGCAATCAAGACAGTGTGATATTTGGGGAAAAATTAACAAACAGATCAATGGAACAGAATAGAGAGACAGAAACATACCCACATGAATATAGTCAACTGACAGGGAATTCCTTGGTGGTCCAGTGGTTGGGACTTGGTGCCTTCACTGCCAGGGCCTGGGGTTTGATCCCTGGTTGGGGGACTAAGGTCCCACCAGCTGTGTGCTATGGCTAAAAGACAAACAAGCAAACAAAACAGGAAAAAAAAAAAAGAAAAACTATGTATAGTCAGCTGATCTGTGGCAAAGGAGCAAAGGCAATACAATAAAGAAAAGATAGTCTTTTCAGCAAATGGTGCCAGAACAACTGGACATCCACATGAAGAAAAATGAACCTAGACACAGACCATATATTCTTCACAAAAATTAACTCAAAGTGGATCACAGACACAAGTGTAATGCGAAATGCAGGGCTAGATGAAGCTCAAACTGGAATCAAGATTGCCAGGAGAAATATCAATAACCTCAGATATGCAGATGACACCACCCTAATGGCAAAAAACAAAGAGGAACTAAAGTAAAGAGCCTCTTGATGAAGATGAAAGAGAAGACTGAAAAAGCTGGCTAAAAACTCAACATTCAAAAAACTAAGATCATGGAATCCAGTCCCATCACTTCATGGCAAATAGATGGTGAAACAATGGAAACAGTGACAGACTTTATTTTCTTGGGCTCCAAAATCACTGTGGACAGTGACTACAGCCATGAAATTATAAGACACTTGCTCCTTGGAAGAAAAGCTATGACAAATCTAGGCAGTGTATTAAAAAAAAGAAAGATATCACTTTGCCGACAAAGGTTCATATAGTCAAAACTATGGTTTTCCAATAGTCATGTATGGATGTGAGAGTTTACCCATAAAGAAGGCTGAGTGCCAAAGAATTCATGCTTTTGAACAGTGGTGCTGGAGAAGACTCTTCAGAGTCCCTTGGACTGCAAGGAGATCAAACCAGTCAGTTGTAAAGGAAATTAATCCTGAATATTCATTGGAAGTACTGATGTTGAGCTGAAGCTCCAATACTTTGGCCACCTGATGCAAAGAACTGACTCACTGGAAAAGACCCTGATGCTGGGAAAGATTGAAGGCAGGAGGAGAAGGGGCGACAGAGGATGAGATGGTTGGATGGCATCACCGACTCGATGGACATGGGTTTGAGCAAACTCAGGGAGATAGTGAAGGACAGGGAGGCCTGGCGTGCTGCAGTCCACAGGGTTGCAAATTAGTCAGACACAACCAAGTGACTGAACAACAACAAATTTCCCCTTTGGTTCCCCATCAGAACTAGGCTGTTCCAAACACAGCTCTACAAATCTCAACTTACTCCTTGGCTTCTTGCTTACTGATATGCCCAGTGACCATATCCTAAGACCCCACTTCTTTAAGTGATGTGTTTGTAAGCGAGCTTTTTAAACATTCTCCAAGGGGCCAACACTCTTAACGAACACAGAAACATAACTAATATATGTTCGGTTGTTAATTGCAATAATGGAAGATATTTGAAATTTTTATTCCTCTTTGCTTTTACAATAGAACCAAAAGAGAGTCAACTTAATAACTTATTTTTCCTGCTGACTTCTGCAAATTAGTTATTTTAACCATATTTTACAAACAATAGTAATATTATAACAGTAATTATGGAGAAGTTAATTGGATAATAGAGCTTTTCCACAATTTAAATGGAAACATATAAGAAACTAGATAATTTCAGCCCCACAACTCAAAATGCTACTGATCAAACCAACCCCACTGTCTGCACTTCATGGTGACCCTAGAGGAGACTAGTAATTTCTGAGACTCCAGGGAAATATTTACATTCAGAAATTCTCCAAGGTATTTGGTAGTTCTCTACAGATTTTACGTTGTACCTTAGCAGCCTGTCTGGGGAATTTATTTCTAAGCAATTTAGGGGAAAAATCATTATGGCTTTTCATGCAGAGAAGCCTCCAGAGGAGGAAAATTCCCTGGAGAGGGTGAAGTCAATAGGAAAGGACTTGTATTTCTCTCCAGGGTCTGCTTCCACCCTCCATTACTCACTGTTAGTGCAGACCATTCTCTCAGGATTACAGGAACCCACGCTGTTTCCTTGGGTCCAGACAACAACAGTAGGGTCATGCACTTCCTCAAAAAGTGGGGCAGGATTTTAGTCACCAAATCCCTTAGAGACTCTGAGTAAGCCCCTCAGTGTCCTGATGCAGACAGAAAATTTGTTCTTAATGATGAAGCTATTGGTGCAGACCCAGCCTCATGCTCCTTAAAACAACCTTGCTAAACTACAGATTTCCTTCAGGATACGGACACAAAACCTACACGCGTGTGTATTTCACCATGCTGTGCTTTACTCAATCTTCAGCCCTTTGGATCTAAACTCAACATGGAGGATCTGTGACAAGCATCTCCCGAACTCCTCTAGGATCATTTGCTCCGCCAGGCACTCGGAGCACTGCTCCTTCTCCGCTTCTTCGCCCTGGGCCAGCAAGCAGGCGCACGTGGCTTCCACCACCTCCCAGGAGATGCACGAGGTCGACCGCCTGTCAGAGCAAACCAGTTGAAGGCCACATTCAGTCACTCCACTGTTTTAAATACCTTTCACAGTCCAGGGGACATGCTTGTTATAGCACTTTAAAGAATGCCACTGGTAAAATCTAATGTTTTCTTAATACTGGAAATGATATGCCCTGTGACCATATAAAGGACTGCTTTTAGAAGAAGAATGCAGAGGACAGATGAGCCTGTCAGCTCCTAGACATCCTTTTCCCTGAAGATTCTAAATTGTCTCAAACGTAGATCCACAAAGGAGCCTGGAGACCTGGGCTGCGGCATCAAGTCTGCAGGCTGGGCAGGGGTTGAAGCAGCAGGAGTCGTAGCTGAGACAAGCCGTGGCCTGGGCTCCTTGCACAGGTCTGTCTGCCTGAGGAAAGCAGCCACAGCACAGCGGGCTCTGGGCGCCGGGCCCTCCTCCCCAGGAGCCCGGTGGCTCTGAGGAGTCGCCTCCTGGGGGGCACACTGTCAGCTCGCCTCTCAGCACCCCCTGGACCCCTGAAGCGGCTCTGAAAGTCAGCTGAACCACGTCATACAGGACCCGTCACTTCCTCACTGGGCTCCAGGGGCAACTGTGACTTAGCTAGATAGTTGCCCAAGTCATGCTCAAACTGAAAAAATTTAGCAAAACTATAGATTATGAAAATATAGATGCTGGGATTGGTTTAAATCTGTCAAGGCAATACACAATGACTTTTGTTGCAGATGAATGAACAGGGCTGGCCTCAGCTTGAGAGTCTTAACATTTTGAGATCAGACTCCCGAGTATGGAGTTCCTGTCACATTCTGTCGGACACTCAGCATCACCATGTTAGGCAATAATGTTTCCACGTGTATTTTCACAGGAGATGCAGCCATGTTTCAGTAAATTTTTACCAATAAAGACCTCTGCAGGTCACAGTGATGAGTGTTTCTGATATCTCTAGCCAACAAAGCATGGATTTGTCTTTTCTACATGTTATCAATTAATTAATGACATCTGGTAGTTTATCATGACATGACCATCCCATCAAACTCAAGGAAATTTTTTAAAATGGATGAATCTAGTCCAATATCTAATAAAATTATCAGTAAACTTTTGAGACTTCCTAGGATTATAATAATTACAAATATTTTTTGTAATTACTACAAAATATAAAAAATGGCCTCAAAAGAATCACATGGGAAGACATCCCCCTAAAGTGGACTCCATAAGCCCTTCAGTGAGGCGTACAGCACACACAGAGCACTTCTCCGCAGTCCCTTCCCGTGTGAAGAGCGGTTCAGGCGTTTGCTGTCTAGAGATCAGGCCTTTGCCACCTGGTCCTGGAGGCCCTCTGCTCTCGTACAAAACAGGGGTGACTCAGACAGTGAGGACTGAAAGGTTGAGCTAAGAGGACAAATAGGACCAAGGGGTTTCGGCAGCAGGGGCACCTCTGGGGTAACACAGTGTGGGATCAAGGGCTGGGCAAGACAGAGAAGCTGCAGCCTCCCTTCCCTGTCCCTCATCTCCTGCCCTCCCGCAGACAAAATTGCTTTCCTTCCAGTGTGGAAACTATTTTAACTCTCCTCTTAAATTTTTTCTTGACCGTGAGGTGAGGCTTTCAGGATCTTAGTTTTCCCGACCAGGGACCGAACCCATGCCTCCTGCAGTGGAAGCGCTTAGTCCTAAGCCCTGTTTCACCAGGAAGTCCCAACTCTCTTCTCAAGTTAACCTTGAATTCCCTTATTAGGAGGCTGAGTTCAGAGTACCTACCTATCTTTTCTGAATTTTGGCGGTCCTGAAAATTTCGTTGGTGACAAATGATGGCCGCCTTCAAATCCTCCAATTTCCATGTAGTTTGGCATGTTCATTAGTGTTTTTCGTTCTGGGCTTTCTTCATAATTTTTGCAACCAATGCATTTGCAAATAGAAGAACACATAATTTTGGCCTGGTAACATAAAATGCTTTAATAAAATCAGCTTGCCCTACAATTCATCAAAAACTGACAAAAACTATTTGGATCTTAAATAATGTTTACATTTGTGTGTGCACACAAGTAGTAGTTGCAACATTCATACCCAGAAAAAAAGGGAGAGGGGAGCAGTGAAGATGGGTGAGTGATGGTGATGTGAAGAGAAAGGCACATTTCCATCCCCGTTGCCGCCACCAGGGGTGAGGGAGGGAGGGGCTCTTGAAGGCAGGTGGGTGGGTGTGGGCATGAGCCCTGAGCAGACAGCCGGGTCTCTCCCTTGCCCAGGGGCCACACAGTGAAGACTCTACCTGACCCTTGTTCTGCAGGAAGCCTGCCCTGGCCGATTCTAGAACTCCAGGAGCCCAGCCACCCTTCTCCTTCAGCACTGAGAGTGTGGTGCTGGCCCTGTGGTTGCAGAGAACGTGCTCATGGGTAAAACATGAAACCCACCCGAGGCCAGGCCTGTGGTGGGCATTCTAGGGGGAGGGCCTTCTTTCTTCCTTATGGGGGGACATTGCTTCTTGTCATATGGTCGTGTGACACTCAGGGTCAGGGGCCAACCCCTTGAGCCAGCCGGACCTGGGGCAGTGGGAAGCCTGGCTCGTTTCTGGCCCCTTCATGGTTTCAGGCCCTGGGGGTTTCCCTCAGGGAAACTCAGACCTGCGTCTAAAGGAGTGTGCTTTCTTTTGCACCTCTGGGAGTTTTGAGCAGGAGGTTTTTCGGAATTTCTAGTCTGCTGTAATATCAGGCGCTGCAGGCCCTCTGCCCGGCTGAGGAAAGCAGGCTGGCACACTGCTTCGGTGCGGCAGCAAGGACACGAAGAGCAGAGACCCCGTGAGGATGTCTGAGAGCAGTCCCCCTGGGGTGAAGCCACTGCCTCCCTGCATCTCCAGCTCTGCAGTATTTTTGCCTCATTTTCAAAATGTGAGCTAGGGGATTGCTAGGTCTGCTGGATCTCCAGAATCAGGAAGACTTTACTGAAGCCTGACCTTCTATGACAATCTTCTAAAAATAAAGTTCACAGGAACATCCCCAAGAGACCTCAAGCAAATCAGAGAGTCTTTGCAGGAGGGGCTTCTTGGCTGCTTCATTGACAGGGCCTGAGGGTTCCCTTCCTCCCTCTTTCTTCCTTTCCCTTCAACACAAAGAAAGACAGAGAGAGACAGAAAACGGAGGTGAGTGAGGGGTGAACCTAAAGGAGAAAACCAGTCCCTCTACTGCCTTTAAATCTTTTGAGGGAGAAAACAAAGCTCTGTCTGAGAACTGGTCAGCATCTCTCCAGCAGCAAAGGCAACTGTGCATTCTGGTCTCTGTCCACTCAGAAGTTGCCCCCTCAAAGCACCCAGGGGAAGGCTCGTCTGGGGACAAGGCTGCCCTCACTGCCCCTCCCAGAGCATCTCTGCTCTGCTCAGCAGGGCAGAAGCCCACCTCTGGGAGCCAACAGACTGCTGGCCCCCGAGGGTGGCTCCAGCATCAGATCAGCAGCCGTAGAGCAGGCAAGGCTGTGGCACTGGGCACCCTCCCAGGACACTTGGGGTGAGCTCAGTGGGGACAACATGCTCCCAAAGGAGCCCTTGCTTCATAAAGTGAAATTTATATTTGAGACATTAAGGTAGATTGATGAGTGTTCTTTAGAAGCCCTGGAAGGAAGAAAGTTAAATTCTTAATTAAATTTTTAACCACAAAGTTACTTAGCCCATTTACCTGGCTTTTAAAAATAATGCTTGGCAATTGTTGACTGACCTCATAGCACTCACAGTAGTTCTTAAGGCAGCCCGACCTCTTGCAATTACATCCTTTGTTATGTCGAGGTTTCACATCACCCAGTTTTCCTTTCCCAATTTTTGGTTGGAAAGCTTCTGGATTTCTATCAAGACATGCCTAAGACAGAAAATGCAAAACTCCATCAAGATATATTTTACTACTTAAAACAATGCTTAGTGCCAGGTATCTGGCTTGCCATAACTGGGTCTAACTGTTACTTTAGAAGTGGCCATAACGAGCAGCGGGCCTCTACCCCTGTTCTGTTCCATTTTCACTCACTTGAATACTTAAAGGTGGAATAGTGGATGGTAAAGATGCAAAGAAAATCATGGTGTCCACGTGAACACAGCTCCTTCCCGGCTCCTGTGTGCATTGCTTCGGGAGATGTTAATAGCTGGGATCACGGCACTCTGCTACCAGATGGCATTTATTAACATGCACCGTGTTCCAGGGATCTTCTGTGCAATGTGTGCGCTCTCTCACTGAACCCTCACACAACCCTGTGGGGCAAACACCGCCCCTCCTCCTGGGGCCTGATGGGTGAAGAAGCTGAGGCGCCGAGGGGTCAGAAGATTGTGGCCCAGGGATGGCATCTGGTCTCCGAGTTCACAGCCAGCCCCAGGTCTCAACCACCTCTCTAACAAGATGACACTCTGCTCTTTATTAAGCTGAGTTGGGGCAATATGGACATCACAGCAGCAGCCTCATGCTTCCTCTCCCCTCACCATGAGCAGGGAGACCCTTCTGACACCAGAGCCTGGCTCTGCAGAAGGGCCTTTGCAGTGAGGATGCTTTGGTGTGTGTTCTAGTTTTTAGTGAAGCAGAAGGGATGGTGGAATATGTTGAATTTGGGCATTTGTGACCCCTGTGTGACCCCCACCCAGGCCAGCTCAGAGGATAGTCCAGCTCCCCATCCGAGGTCCCTCATGTCTCCTCCCCATCAACACACCCCCAGTGGGAACCTGTCTTCTGACTTAGGCTGCTTTAATTTTGCTGTTCTGGAACTTCAGCTGAGTGGAACCACTCTGCATGTGCTCTTGTTCATCTGACTTCTTCCATCAGTGCAGTGTCTATGAGGCTCTCCAGGCTGCGGCACGGATCTGGAGGTCTTTCTTTTCCATGATGTGTGGAGAAGAATTATACTATATACTGCAGGCCTATCCAGCCTACCACAGAGAGGCACACGGCTTGCTTCCAGTTTGGGGCTATTAAGAACACAGCTGCTGTGAACATTTTTGTACAAGTCCCTGGTGGACATGTACACGCATTTCTAGGGGTTGTATTTTCAGGAATGAAACTGCCAGGCCACAGCACACACAGAGGTTTAGCTTTAGTAACTATTACCAAACAATTTTCCAAAGTGCTTGCACCAATTTACATTGCTAGCAGCTTTCCATAATTTTTAAATAAAACTTTTTATACTTTTAATTGAAGATAGTTTTCTTTACCAGAACTTTTAATACTTTTCATTGCAGATAGTGTATTTTCTTTAAAAAAAATACAACAACGTTGAACTTCAGATGAATCACTATTTTTTTCTGTCCTGTGGATCTGCCTGTGTCAAAACTGATTTTCAATTGGTTTATCTATAAATCGAGGCAAATTAAATTATTTTAGAAAAAACCAGACGGACCATGGCACAGAATGAGAGCCTGAGGCCAGGTCTCTGGTGAGTGAGGGGCGCCAAGACGCAGCCTGGGTGGGGGGCTGTGCTCCCTTCCCGGTGGTCCTTCATCACCGGGCGGGGGGGGGGGGCGGGGGGGGCGGTTAACCTTGCTTCTGCATTTAGTCTTTAGCAGGTGGCCTGAGGGGCTCTCCAAGGTGCTGTTCACCTCTAGATTCTCCCTTCGCCCGAAAGCCAAGAAGAATAAAAATCAGCCAAAACTAACAACGGCTGAGAGCTTTCATCAAGGTTTCTTCACACAGTGAACCATCTATACCTTTTCAGATTATACCCTTTGAACTTAGGTTTATCTGCTACAGAACACAATCTAAATTTCTAAACCCCAAATTAAGACAAAATGGATATCTGTATGTCCTTAAACCGGAAACTTCTGGGACCCTGCTGCCCCTCTAAGCCTCCTGATACCAGTGGAGAATAAAGGTCTTCCTCTGGCTGCCACTCTCGCAGCAGCTTCTGGTCATGGCCAGGGCCCCACCTTCATGAATAGAGTCCTATTTAGTGTATACTCTTCAACACTTTTGGGTTTCCCCAATATTGAAATTAGAAACCTGTAGAGATTGTTTTGTGAATATTCCTGGAACTTTTAAATGCATTTTTTAAAATTGGAGTCTAAGTGCTTTACAACGTTGTGTTAGTTTCTGCTGCACGACACAGTGACTCAGCTGTGTGCATAACATGTCCCCTCCCTCCCGGGCCTCCCTCCCGCTCCCTCTCCCCACCCCACCCTTCTAGGCCATCACAGAACACAAAGCTGAGCTCCTTGTGCTGTACGGAAAGTCCCCACTAGCCATGTGTTCTACGCATGGCAGTGTATATACGTCGATCCTAATCTCTGTTTGTCCCGCCCTCCCCTTCCCGAACCGCCCATGTCCACATGTCCATTCCCTACATCTGCATCTCTATTCTGGTTCTGCAAATAGGTTCATCTGTACCATTTTTCTAGATTCCACATATATGTGTCAACATGAGTGTATTTAAAGGAAATTTTTACCTTAATGGCCTTAAACCGTTCGATTTCATGACGTAAATTGTTGCAACAATTATTACAATTGCAGTTGTTGCAAAAGTCCCCGCTAGCAAAGCAATCACAGTACCTGTGGATAAAACAACACAGCGTGTCAAAGCCACCCAGTGAGGAGATGAAGACAAGCGTGCATATACCTACAGAGAGAGGGCTGGCCGGCACGCTGGGTCAAACACGACCTTTAGTTACCTGATTCTTCTCTTTCTGTGTAAATAGATCCACTGGGATGACGTTCTCCAGTGACCAACACAGAAGAGAGACAGACTAGGGAAAATCATTGGTTTCATAACACGGCAGTTGGCAGAATAAATAATTTCCCAGTCAATGTCCATGGGCATCCATTACCTCCTTCCCCTAATGCCCACCACCCTTGTTCCAGGACAGCTGTAAGCTGGTGAGCACAGAGCCATTTTCCCATCAACCATCCCAACCCAGCCAACACCACAGAATCCAGTTTACTTCTCAGCCGACCTGCCTGTGAGAAAAGCCTAAGGGACCTAGAGGCGGCCCCAGGCTCTGTCATACTCTCACTCCACGTCAGCGTGTGGAGGCGGGAGACACGACTGGGGCGGAGACACACGTGAGTGCTGCCACACGTGATAACCAGGTCTTCCACGTGCTCAGAATCCACAAAATAGCAGGCTGAGTAGACCTGTCTGAGCATCTACCTCCCACCCTGAGGCCCTGGAGTCAGACAGGCAGTACCCTGTGGCTCAAGGGCAGTGGCCAGCACCTTCTCTGCTGTGTCATCCTTGAAGAACTCTCAGTGTTGATGACCATGAACTGCTTCACATGCTCCTGGAGGAGCTTCCTCTCGTGCCGCACGACCGAGGCATTTATAGGCCTGAGGTTTTTCAGTATGAAGAGGGACAAGACACTTTCCTCAAATCATGTAAGAATTCAGTGTCTGGTCAAAGACTCCTAACAACCTACCTGTAATCTGCACCCCTGAGAGGCTTTGGGAGGCTTATCAGCCACCCCACGGCTTCAGCTTGTGACTAGAGAGGACCCATAGTGTTCTCTTCCTGAGCGCAGTTCATGGAAAAGAGCTTCGTATGCAGATTTAATATCAGCTCTGCTACTAGTTTCCCATGTTACCTGATCCAAGTTATTTATGTCAGCGTCTAGAGCCAGGACATGGGGATTCTGCCACTTGACTGCCTGGTCTCACAGAGTTGCTGAGGGAAGGCCTGAAGCCCTGGTGTGCTTCCTCCGACAAAGTGCTGCATGAAGGCAGGAGGGCCTCTGCGTCTGGCTATGTGGTGGACTAGATGCTTGCAGAAACCTTCCTGTTATAGAATTCCTAAGTACAATTATTTTAACATTTATTATTTTAATATTTTAAATAATGTGTCAAAATTCATGCCAAACAAAGAAGAGAGTAAAGGAGATTGTCGGATGTGAAAAGAAACTATGAGTCCAGAGGGGTGAATTTTGTAGCTGCCAAGTGTTGTCCTGGGCCCTCTGCTGGTCCCTAGTGACCTGGAGCTTGGGTTCAAATTGGCCACTCCTGCAGGAGACAGCGTCTGAGCTACAGAAGGTGGGAGTTGGATCAAAAGACCCCTTATAAAGTGTGAGTCCTTGAAAGGCAACCTTCCCACAAATCTACTTCATGGAGATTTCAGAGCACAGGGACCAAAAAGAAGATCCCAGAAGGTTCTGGAAAGAATAATACAGGTTTCATACAAAGGGTGAGAAAAAATTTCATAACAACACCAGAAACTAGAAGAAAATGCAGCAAAGCCTTCCAAATCCTAAAGGAAAACTTAATTAGTTGAAGTTGAAAATCCTACCACCCATCCAAAGTGATCATCTTAGTGTGAGGAGAGACATGACACTTTCAGACAAGCACAGTCTGAAAAGACTCTCTCCCAGCACTCTTGGTTGAGAAGCTGCTGGAGGACATGCTGCCTGAAAACAATGCAGTGAATCAAGAATGAGGAAGATAATGCTATCCAGGAGCCAGGGGGTCAGATATGTGGAAGAAGCAAAGGAAGCCCTGGGACCGATGCTGGAAGGAGGGTCCACAAGGAGAACTGTACCTAGGGCTGGAACCAGCCCCTCAGGAACAGGACCTTGACGGCCGCAGGAAAGGCTTCCTCCAGACCAGGTCACCGCATACCTGTGTGCTCGCACATGTTGAGAAAGCACTTACGCAAGCAGAGGAGAGTGAAGGGTTAAGTTAGTGTTAGGTGCATTTAAAAGCTAAGTGTTAACGGGAGGGAGAAGAGAAAGAAGTTGAGGAAGAACGTTAATCAAGCCTCAGACATGTTTTCATAGTCATAAAAACACTACTGATCTAACAAAGTACATCTGATTTCTGGGAACAGGCCACGTGCATGTTGGGAGGGGGTTAGGTGTGAGTACGAAGAGGAAACAACTAAATCCACATCTTTCATGGCACAAAAACAAGAGATCATGCCAAAACTGAAAAGTCAAGAAGCAGCAATACAGGCAAGTTATTTAGATTTATGGAGGCAAATACTAAAAGATTTGGTTAAGGGCTGAAAGCGTCTGGAGATCGGAAAATAAGGAAAAATTATCAGGAACTACATTTTTTGTCATAAACCTTGTATAATTATTAGACTTTTTTTTTTTTTTTTTTTGACTGAGCCACACAGCTTTCAGGATCTTCCCTGACCAGGGCTCAAACCCAGGCCCTCAGCAGTGCCAATGCAGCGTCTTGATCACTGGACAGTCAGGGAATTCCCCATTTGGCTCTTTAAACTATGTACATATGACCTGGATAAAAGCAATAATTAAAAGTCAGAAAGGATAAACTGAAAGATAAAGAGTTAGATCCAGATTCAGCATAAAATGACAAGTTAGAAACATGGGAGAGATGAATAGAAATGGTCCTTAGTTAGGGGGTCATGTGTATCTGATAAGCATTACAGGACAGAAAAGAGAAACAGAAGAGAGCTATTCTTGGAGTGAGGATACCTGTGTTTCCCAGTTGTGGGTCCTCAGATTTCAGAAAACTAATGAACCTCAAAAAAGCAAATAAAAGGAAAAATCAAAGATGAAAAGAAAATTGTAAAAACACCAGAGAGAAAAGACATTACCTAGACTGACCACTGACTGTGTTAGAAATAATGGAAAACAGTAGAACAATATTTTTATAGCGTGGAGAGGAAAAACTGACAATCTAGAATTTTATACCTAGTCAAGCTATGTCTAGTCACTGAGATCCAAGCTAGGAACACTTCTTTTACTGCTCTACACACTTTGCTGGGTGATTTTATTTACTGGCTACTTTTTAAAACTTTGGGCTTCCCTGGTAGCTCAGTTGGTAAAGAATCCACCCGCTATGCAGGAGACCCCAGTTCGATTCCTGGTACAGGAAGGTCCACTAGAGAAGGGATAGGCTACCCACTCCAGTATACTTGGGCTTCCCTGTGACTCAGCTGGTAAAGAATCCACCTGCAATGCGGGAGACCTGGGTTCCATCCCTGGCTTGGGAAGATCCCCTGGAAAAGAGAACAGCTACCCACTACTGGCCTGGAGAATAGGCCTGCAAAGAGTCGGACACGACTGAGTGACTTTCACCTTCTTTTTAAAAAACTTTATGTAGAATATTTGTAGATCTGTGTCACCAAAATCTCATTGTCTTCTTTCCCAAACATCAGGAAAGGGTTTCCTCACTTGCTGCTCATCCTTCCTCATCCCCATTCATTCTTTAACCTACGGCTCTTGGACCATCTTCCTGCCTCCCTCTAACTCTCAAAGGTGGTCAACAGCCTCCTTAACCAGAAAATGCAAGGACCTCTGCACTGCATTTACCTCACAGCAGTGTGTGACACTATTAGCCTCCAGAACAATTTCCCTACTGTCTATCAGACGTTTCCACCTTCAACCTAGGGTGTCTACACCTTAACTCCTGACCCTCACCTTCAGTCTTCACCCCGCTCTCGCTGTAGTCTCGCTGCATTTGTGGTGTCATCACCCACCCAGTGACATGACCCTGAGTCTTGTCTGATGACTACCTTTCTCTCTTTTCTCATATCCAAGAGGTTACCAAGTCTTCTGATTCTGGCTCAGAAATGTCTTTGCTAATTGTATTCTTGATACAAGAAAATAACATTTGTTGTAGTTTTTTAGAATATAAATAAAAAGAAAAAATTAAAATAATTCAGAATCCTGCTCCCTAGAGATGGCCATTTGGTGAATATATTTCAGAGTTTTTCTGTAAAACTATGCAAGCAAGCAAGCAAGCAAAGTCACCCAGTTGTGTCCGACTCTTTGCAACCCCATGGGCTGTGGCCTACCAGGCTCCTCCGTCCATGGGATTTTCCAGGCAAGGGTACTGGAGTGGGTTGCCATTTCCTTCTCCAGGGGATCTTCCTGACCCAGGGATTGAACCCAGGTCTCCTGCACTGCGGACAGACGCTTTACCCTCTGAGCCACCAGGGAATATTGCAAAACTATGCATGTTATCAATAACTACATGCTGCTTGGTTACATATAATACATAAATAAAAACAAGACATATTCTATACAGTTTTAATGTGATTCTACTATGTATCAAAGTCAGTAATCAATATGACAGCTTGCTTTTATTACTTATCAATATGAGAGTTAATATTACATGTAAATAGATTCATGCCACTGTAATGACTACACTGTATCCCACTCTATAGTAACATCACTATAGAGTGATTAATAATTCCCCTTAAACTGAACATTCAGATTATTTTGTAAATTTTGGTATAAAGAACAATACTATGCAAATGGCACTGGGCTCCTTTCTGTCCCCAGAACCCTGTGCCCTCTCTCTCTTGCCACATGGCCTTTGTACCTGCTATTTCTTCTGCCTAGAATGCTCTTATTGACCCGCTTTGAATCCACCTCTGCCTCACTAACTCCTGATTAACTCCTCCTCATCCAAAACCCCTTCCTTCCTCAGGAAAACCTTCCCGGGTGTCGTACGTGGTCATCCCCCCACGACCCTCTGCCCATTGCTGCTGCTTTGCCACACATCCACCATGACCTCTGCGTATGTGACTGCTCTATTCACGTCTGTCTCCCCAGCCAGACTGTGAGTGTTGAGAGGGCAGGGACCATAACTTATCTTGTTAATTTCTGTTTTCTTTATCCCTGAAATCATAGGAATCAAAAATATTTGTGGAATGGATAAATAAGAGTGAAAAATGTATATGTATTTTTATATACAGTTTGAAATGTCTCTTAAATCTGTGGGTTTTTCCTCATCCTGATCTCTGCCCTAGTTCAGGTCATCATCATTTTTGTCTATGCTGTTGTGATAGTCTCCTAGCCTTCAACTTCCTCCACTTTGGCAATAGTTTTTTAAAACATATTATCAGGCAAAAGGAAGCAAGGAAAAAACAGTAATCAGAAAACACAAAAGTGGTATTCTGTATTTCTGGTGGGAATACAAAATGGTATAGTCACTGTGAAAACCAATAATGTGTTTCCTCAAAAAGTTAAATAAAAAATTACCATATAATTCAGCAATTCCACTTCTAGGTATATACCCAAAAGAAATGAAAGCAAGAACTCAGACAGACACTTGCACACCCACGTTCATGGCTGCATTATGCACAATAGTCAAAGGTAGAAACAGCCCAAGTGTCTATCAACAGATGATGGACAAACAATCAGTGGATAAACAAATGTGGTCTATGATACAGTGGGATATTAATCAACCTGGAAAAGAATAAAGTACTAATACATGCTACAACATGGATGAACCCTGGAAATATCATGTTAGTGAAAAAAGCCAGACACAAAAGCACAATACTGTATGAATCCACCTATATGAGGTGCCTAGAACAGGAAAACTAAGAGACAGAAGGTAGAACAGAGGTTTGCCAGGGGTTGGGGGTAACAGAATCCTGTTTAATGGGTACAGACTTTCTATCTGAGATGACAAAAGGGTTCCAGAAACAGGTAATGGTGATGGTTGCACAACATCATGAGTACAATTAATGCCACTGAATTGTGTATTTTAAAATAGTAAATTTTATGTTTTGCATATTTTACCATGATTTAAAAAAAGCAAGTTGCAGATTGCACATATGAAATGCTGCCATTTGGGGAAAGAAAAGAACTTAAATAAATTTTACTTATTTGTGATACAAATAAGTCCACATATGTCAATAATGAGACAAAGAATGCAAATAGATTTTAAAGTCTATTGAAACATGGATTATTAGACTTGCTTTTTAAAAACCCAACTACAGGCCTTCTCTGGCAGTCCAGTGGCTGGGATTCTGTACTTCCACTGCAGGAGGGTTCGAACCCTGGTCAAACCCTGGTCACTGGGGGGTTTGAACCCTGGTCACTGCGTGGCATAGTCAAAAGAATAATAGTAATACAATAAGTAAATAAAACAAAATAAAAACCCAACTATATTTAGATGACAGAAGACACACCTAAAACTCTACCACACAAAGTAGGGACATAGAAGGATGTTAGGAGCACAGCTTGCTACTACTAACCAAAGAAAATACGGTGTAGTAGCAGTAATATAAAAAAAGAATATAAAGGCAAAAAGCACTAGGATTCAGAGTCACATTTAACAGTTGATGGAATAATTCACAAAAAAGATACAACAATCATGAATTTGTACACCTTTCACTATAGACTCAAAGTACATAAACCAAAATGGAATTATAAGGAAAAATAAGCAAATTCACAATCATAATGAGACGTGTTAATGCACTTTTATCAAAAACAGATAAATCACACAAAATTTAATAAGCATTTAGCAGATTTAAAAAAAAAACTAACAAACTTGAACTAGTGGATAGTAAATGCATCTAACAAATAGAGAATATACATTTTAAAGTTAATATAGAATATATTAAAAATTGACCAAACATTGTCAGAAGGCAATCTTCATTAATTTCAAAGCATTGCTATCATACAAACCATATTATCTCACCAAATTACAATTCAACATAAAAATTGACAATAAAAATGTTGCTTAAAATATACATACACAGATACATGCACATATATGCATACATATATATCTGGATACTTTGAAATGTACACCTAAATAATTCATGCAGTGAAGAGAACATTACAATGAAAATTACATAATATTTTGAGTGAATGACAATGAGAGCAGCACATAACCCTTGGAGGGTGCCGTAAAGCAGTACACAGAGCAACTTACAGCTTTACATGCATTTCCTAAAAAAAAAGATTGTAAACAAATAAGTATTTAACACAAAAAAACTATTAAAACAAGGGAATAAAATGATAAAGGTATGAGGGAGAAAATGGGCTTCCCAGGTGGCACAGTTGTAAAGAAGCCACTTATTGATGCAGGAGACACAAGAGACTCAGGTTAGATCCCTGGGTCAGCAAGATCGCCTGGAGAAGGAAATGGCAACCCACACCAGTATTCTTGCCTGGAAAATTCCACGGACAGAGGAGTCTGGCAGCTTAGTCCATGGGGTCACAGAGTCAGACATGACTGGGCATGCAGGCATGCATTGTAATAATTATAATACGAGGGAGAAAAGAGTAAAGAGTAAGAAGTAATGTTTTTAAAACAGGAATACAAGCAAGAAAATCAATAAAACCAAAAGTTGCTGCTCTGAAATGACTGACAAAACACACAAATCTCTCATGAGACTGATCAAGGAGAAGAAAAGATACAACAAACAGTAGTAGAAATTAAAATTAGGAAAATTTAAAGGCTCTAACTACAGATAGACAATTTTTAAAAATAACAAAAGAGTACATGAACAGAGATATACTGAGACTTGAAAATGTAAAGAAATCAATAATCTTCAAGACAATATAAAATACAGTGGACTCAAGAAGAAACACAAACTTAGAGATGACTACAACTTGTAAAGAAAGTGAATGAGTACTCCATCTCTTACCCCCACTCCAAATCCCAGACATTAAATCAGACAGCTTTATGCACAAAGTTTAATCAAACTTCAAAGAACTAATAAGTCCTATCTTGCCCAACTTTCCCAGAGGCTAGAGAAAAAGAGGGTCCAGTGGGAATGGGGAAGACTGCTAATGCATTTTATTAGACAATTCAGCACTAATAGCAATTTCAAAGAAAGAAAACATGAGAAAGGAAAATTACAGATCTATCTCACTCATGAAAAAGATACAAAGATCCTAACAAAATATTGAAAACTAAATCTAGCAGTGCACACGAAAGATAAAATCAATATGTCATGATCAAATTGGGTTTAATCTCTGGCCTACGAGGGTGGATGACCATTAGAAAATTTGTCATAGATCAAACTGTAAGATTAAAAGAGGAAAACAATCTGATCATTTAAAAGAATACAGGCAAAAAGGCTTTGATAAAATTCACCACTTGTTTATATTAAGAATTAAAAAAGAAAACCACTTAGGAAACCAGGTATACATAGAAGGACACTTCCTGAGTCCGAGGTGGGCATACAGCAGAAAACACCCCACACGCCCCTCACTCTGCCCCTTGCCACAACTCTAGTTGAGAATGTGGTTGACTCTGCTTCACTTCCCAGCTTCCTACATTACATGGTCTGACCACATGACAAGGTTCTGGCCAAGGGAAGTTGGGTGGAAGTGGCTGTGGCAATTACTGCTTATGCCTTAGAAGGTAAGGAGTGTACCTTTACCCTGCTCTTTTCTCTTCCCCAGTGGCTGGAATGCGAATGTGAGGGTGGCAGCTGGGGCAGCCCTCTTAGCCACAAAATAGAATCACTCACTTGAGGATGGCAGAACAACTGCTGAAGGAGGCGGAGACTCTAATACCCATCAGCCACCACAAGAGCCTTGGTTGTCATTGAGAGTCTTTGTTACAGCGTCTAAGCATATCCTCTATATACTATAGTGCATTTCTCAAAAACCTACAGCAAATATCTTATTTAGGGAATAAAATTTAGGTAAGGGAATTTTAGAAGTGTTTCTGTGAAAATCAGGAGCAAGGCAGTGCCCAGCACCAGCATTCCCTATCACAGTAGTAGACATCCTAGCTATGACCATAAGGCAAGGAAAAGGAAAGGATGGGAGAGACATCATCAAAGACACTTTG
Organism: Cervus canadensis; assembly: GCF_019320065.1. Taxonomy (NCBI): domain Eukaryota; kingdom Metazoa; phylum Chordata; class Mammalia; order Artiodactyla; family Cervidae; genus Cervus; species Cervus canadensis. The sequence goes on from NC_057414.1 coordinate 43,493,786, forward strand.
CAGACAAGATGATCGGCTAAATACAAAGATGAAGGAAATTCACAGACAAATCATTACAACTAAGAAGTGGGACCCATGAAATGAGCAGGATTAAGAACCCAGAACCAGACCCACATGTGTACTTCAAACTCTGACAGCTGACAGGGAATGCATTGCAGATTATGGGTGACCATATTTGGGTTTTGCAATAAATGGTGCTAGAAAATTAACTGTGCATATGATAAAAAATTAATTCCTACCTAATGCCATTTACAAAAATCAATTCCAGGTTCATTAAGGCCTCAATGACAAAAAGCAAACCTTTAAACCTTTATAAATAGTCTAATGGCACATCTATTTAACCTTGGGATATGGCCAAGGCACACAAAGGCAGTAACAATAAAGACAGTTGATAATTTTGACTATATTAAATTGAAAACTTCTGTTCAACAAAAGTCACTACTCATTTTCTGCCATGTGTATTAAGTGCCCAGCAGACATCAACCTTGCACTGGACACTGGAAGTAAGAAAGACCTCCTCACCATGAGACTTACAATTGTGCACACATGCTCTCTCTCAGGGTTAGAATGAGGGTCAGACAGGGTCAAAAACCCATGTCTAGGGCCAGGATATACACCTTGGCTCCCAACCCAAATTCCACTCCCTTTCTGTTACCTCTGTGGGCTCCCCTCTAAGCAGAATTGCTTTTCCTCCTAGGAAGCTCAGACTGATCTGCCCCACTGGTAACAGCTGTAATGGCAGCCGCAAGATGAGAGTTGGCAAAGCATCGCCCTCTCTGGTCTCAGGCTCCTCCGCCTGGTGGGTCGGTTGGGACAGACATAAGGGTTCCAGTCTTCAGTGGGAGAAAATCCAGTGGCCTGCAGGTTGATGAACGAGAGTGGGCAGTGGTGTTTCAGGGCATGCCTTGTTCCTAGGAGCTCAGGCTGTGTCGCCAGTGCTGTCCACAGTCTAGGTATTCTTGTATGAGGCGTTTGTATTGTCCTCCTTCTTCAGCCCACTCTCACATTGCCCAGGAAACCATGCCTACAGCCCTCATTTGAGGTTTGTGGCCCCTCTCTTGGCTGTGAAACACCAGTGCATCATCTGTTAAAGATACTGTCCTCGAGGTAACAGACTGCTTCAGTGCTGGCAGATAGCAACATTCCCACCCTCTGTGGGTAGTCTTATTCTGTCACTTAACAAGAAAGTGACAATACTCTTCAAGAAAATACCCATGATGATCTGTGGTACGTTCAATTCCCGCAGGTACGTAGTATCCTAGAATTTTAGTTGTATGCTTGAAAAGACTTGAGATGATATATATTCTAAACTCATTCTTTGTTCATTGGCATCCTGGCAAATCCCTGGCTACCAACACTTTAAAACTTTGGAACAACAATAAAAACAAAAGTTTCAAATATATGACTTTGAGTTTCAAGGGTAAACAGCTAAGGAACTGAAAGTGGTGGCTCTAGCCAAGGGGGTTGAGTGTAGAGTGTCCCTTCCTCTCCCACAGCAAGATGACAGTAGATGATCTTTCTAGACATGGAAGCAAAGTTTGGAAAGCCTGAAAACAGAAGTCACTGAAGTGGTGGCTTCCAGGGAGAAGTCTGGAGAGTGGGGAGGGATGGGGATTATGATGGATTTCTCTCCATTGTAATCAGATATAGCTACTGATTTTTACTCATATGTATGCATCACTTTGATTTTTAAAAAATACAATAATGTGGTTTTCTCTTTATTAATGGCCAATTAGTAGTAATCTCTGTTAACATTTATCCAAGAGAGATTCCCAATAATGTAGGAGAAATGGAGTCCAAGAAAATTAGATTCCATTGCTTTGAACAAGACAGCTGCGGGGAGTAGAAATCTAACTGGTGCAGATGGCATGCTTGCTAGTGAAGCCACAGTGGTGAAGCCACCCCGACTGGCATCAGGGTGGTACCTGTGGCACACGGAGACCCAGAGTGGTGTTGCCACCAGCACAAGGGCACAGATCTCCCCGACAAGGCCCACTGGGCTGATATGCCCATTTCTAGCCTTTCCAAACAAAAGCAGTAATTCCTGGAGATAATTGGTTTCTCAGTGGTAGATTGACACCAACCAAACGATGATGCACTGTTCAGAGTGCCACGTGTTAATTTTTGGTGGAAATAACATCCCCTCCACTGCCTCTAATGTTCACAGCCTTTACTCAGGGCCCCCTGCTTCTCAGGATGCTGCTACTGAGGAAGCGAAGTCACTGGTGATGAGTGTGAATTTAGAGGTACAGAGGCACACGGGGAGGGCTACACAACCCCTGTACAAGGCACCCACACTTCTCTGGAGGAGGCGGCCCCCCGCAGCCCCCAGACACAGTGTCTCCCCTCCCGGGACAGCACCACAAACACTCTGAACCGCCTTCTCATTTGTTCCAATGCTGACCAAGTCCCCTTGTGATGATGAGATCTCTCTTTAGCACGTTAGTCACCGATTAATCTGGAAAGTTGCTTCTAGGCGAGAAGCTATTTCTTGGGTCTTTCCATTATGAGGTAATCAATAAGTAACCCTCCTTAGAGATATCTTATTTCCATGTCCTTAAGAGCTGCCTCACTCTGTCCCCAGGCATAGTGTACACTTTCCTCTAGGCTTGGGCAACCTAGCCACCGACCCAGTCAGCAGCGTGGCAGCCCTTGTCCACAGGAACCCCTTCATCCCCACTTCTGTCCACTCTAGTCTCTACCACCTCATCCTCCACTGCGTCAGAAGTTTCCATCTGGGCTGGCCCCTCTGGCTTGACAATGTCACATGGTCCAGGCCTTTCCCTCTGTTCTCTTTCCTCCTCACCCAGCTGCATTTTTAAGAGTTCCTGATCAGTAGTCTCAAGAGTCTTCTCCAACACCACAGTTCAAAAGCATTAATTTTTTGGTGCTCAGCTTTCCTCACAGTCCAACTCTCACATCCATACATGACCACTGGAAAAACCATAGTCTTGACCAGATGGATCTTTGTTGACAAAGTAATGTCTCTGCTTTTTAATATGCTATCTAGGTTGGTCATAACTTTCCTTCCAAGGAGTAAGCGTCTTTTAATTTCATGGCTGCAGTCACCATCTGCAGTGATTTTGGAGACCCCCCAAAAATAAAGTCCGACACTATTTCCACTGTTTCCCCATCTATTTGCCATGAAGTGATGGGACCAGATGCCATGATCTTAGTTTTCTGAATGTTGAGCTTTAAGCCAGCTTTTTCACTCTCCTCTTTCACTTTCATCAAGAGGCTTTTTAGTTCATCTTCACTTTCTGCCATAAGGGTGGTGTCATCTCCATATCTGAGGTTATTGATATTTCTCCCAGCAATCTTGATTCTAGCTTGTGCTTCTTCCAGCCCAGAGTTTCTCATGATATACTCTGCATGTAAGTTAAATAAGCAGGGTGACAATATACAGCCTTGACGTACTACTTTTCCTATTTGGAACCAGTCTGTTGTTCCATGTCCAGTTCAAACTGTTGCTTCCTGACCTGCATACAGGTTTCTCAAGAGGCAGGTCAGGTGGTCTGGTATTCCCATCTCTTTAAGAATTTTCCACAGTTTGTTGTGATCTACACAGTCAAAGGCTTTGACATAGTCAAATAAAGCAGAAATAGAAGTTTTTCTGGAACTCTCTTGCTTTTTCAATGATCCAGTGGATGTTGGCAATTTGACCTCTGGTTCCTCTGCCTTTTCTAAAACCAGCTTGAACATCTGGAAGTTCACAGTTCACGTATTGCTGAAGCCTGGCTTGGAAAATTTTGAGCATTACTTTACTAGCGTGTGAGATGAGTGCAATTGTGCAGTAGTTTGAGCATTCTTTGGGATTGCTTTTCTTAGGGATTGGAATGAAAACTGACCTTTTCCAGTCCTGTGGCCACTGCTGAGTTTCCCAAATTTGCTGGCATATTGAGTGCAGCACTTTCACAGCATCATCTTTCAGGATGTGAAATAGCTCAACTGGAATTCCATCACATCCACTAGCTTTGTTCGCAGTGATGCTTTCTAAAGCCCACTTGACTTCACATTCCAGCGACAGAACTGAACTGAACTGATCAGTAGTCTCATGGTGTGTCCAATGTTCAGAGAGGTATAGGACTTGCATTTACAGACTAAACCAACGACAACTCAGTATTCACATACAGTCAACCCTAGATTTTAACATTAACTTAAAAAATCAATTTGTTTGTTCAGTTTTGTTTTGTGAACTGAGTTTCACAGACTTCTGGATTTTAACCCACTTCTGCACCCCCACATCACTGTCCCATCAATGGAGCTCTCAGTGACTTCAGCAGGAGCTCTGCAATGGAAAAATCATGTGGAGATCATGGTTAGGGTTGTTAGACATTGGCACAAGGCGGTATTCTCCCCTTCCATCACGTAACTTAAAGCTAGGCGGGCACTCAGGGCAGAAGCTGAGAGCAGACAGATCGCATGAATGAATCTCCATAGGACAGGTGGGGACGGGAGCTCAAGGGCATGGGGCCACCAGTCATGGTGACCAGTCCACCTCCTATTCCAGCCACACAGTCCACCCCAGCCTGGGATTCTGCTTCACAACCTGACCTACCACACCCCTGACGGGAGCTGGCATCCCTGGGGGAGAAATGTTCTGAGAAGAATTCAATATAGAGTAAACCAATTCATCCAGCTTTAAAAAACTAAGACGTGGAAATGTTACAGTTAATGCTCAACAAGGATGCCATGTTTAGCACTTGTCGGAGGGGCTGGAGAATGTAAACCAAAATCCAAGAAAATCACACCACTGGAGGCACAGGCAGAGTCTTTTACTAAGTTAGTTGGTCAAGATAATACCGAAAGATCCCAAGCAGGCTTATGCAGAAAGTGCTGTTTCTTGTCGCTCAGGTTGACAAGGAGCAGGAGGACATGGCTGTTGAGTCTTAACTGCAGCATATATGCTACTAGCTGTTCATGTTTGTCTGGACCCTGCTCCACTTACTGACTTCTAAACAACCTTATTTCTATTTAATAATGAAGGATTTGCGATTACTTACAATTTCAGACACTGGGATTTGGTACAGTTACATGGCTTTTTAGACTTTGTGTCCAATGAACTAAGAGTTACTCTATAAAGATTAAAAAAGAAAATGTATTCAGATCATTACTCTTCAAAAAGAGAATTAGCTAAGCAGCTGGTGTTTTTGAACAAAGACTGAAAATCTCAACACCAGAGAGTTATAGGTATCATTTATCAGTGCCAGGTCATAAGATGGAGCAGCATGCACATTCACGATGTGAGAAGCAAGCCTGGCCAGGTCCAGCTGCATGCCCAGGGACCCTATTGCTGCTCCCTCCCCAAGCCTGCACACCTAGTCTAGGGGAGCAGATGGCTGAACTCGAGGGCGCAGGCCCCAGGGAAAGTGAAAGTGAAAGTGAAAGCATTAGTCCCTCAGTCATGTCTGACTCTTCACAACCACATGAACTGTAGTCTGTCAGGCTCCTCTGTCCATGGGATTCTCCAGGCAAGGATACTGGAGTGGGTTGCCATGCTCGTCTCCGGGGGATCTTCCCAACCCAGAGACTGAACCTGTGTCTCTTATGTCTCCTGCACTGGCAGGCAGGCTGTTTACAACTATGACACACACAGTTTTGGGGAGCAGAGGAGGGAGAGATATTTCATATCACTGGGGCCTTGGACCTTCCCCAAGCTTCTTCCATTGATCTGTTTAAAACTCTATTGTGTGTGGCCCCCCACACCAAATAGATTTTTAATTTTGTATTTTTCAAATCAGTTTTGAATGTTATCATGTGGGTACTGGGGACTGCCCTCCTAACTGTTCCTTTGGGGATTAGCCCAGAAGCCATCTTCAGGGGCATCAGAAGGGGAGAGGTGAATGTGTGCTGGATACTGCTAAACTGCGGGCTAAGAAACGGACAAGCTCCCAAGTGCTGCTCAGAAGCACTGCTGCCTGGGGGACTTGGGATGTTGGCACTGTGCGGTGGTGGGTAGATCCTGGCGTGGAGGAGCAGCACTCATGCCCAAGCACCGGCTGTGATCGGGGCTGTCCCTCCTTGGGGCCCGCGGCCCTCGAGTTCAGCCTCCTGCTCCCCGAGACTGTGTGTACAGGCTTGGCCTCTAGCACTGGCCGCTTCTAAGACCACATCTTGGTCTTGGTCTGCTCGGGAGCTACGGCAGGGCTCCTGCAGAGCCGGGAGCCACCCTCTGCCTGTGTGCCGTGCCCTCACACATGCAGCTGTCTTCAGTCAGGGAGGGCAGTCTAACCTCGGCTCAGGCCCCCCGCCCCCATGCTCTGGAAGCTTCGCTCATCAGGCCCCCGCCTCTCTTCTCACTGTCTGTTTCCGTTTCAGGAGCCCTGCCCTCTCCCATTGGAAACCGGAAACGGTCACCGACTCCTGGCTGAGTTACTGTGTTGCTTCTGCTGGAGATGGCTCCCATTTTTCAGATCATGCCGCCACACTATGTTGTTGAATCTTCACTAACTTATCCTTCATCTAGTCTGGTTTCCCCTTCACAGAGAGGAGAGTGGCAGCCTTCTATGCTCATGTGTGCCTGCGGGTGGCAGATCCGGCTACACTGCCCCTGGTCCCCCAGCCCGGATCAGAAGTGGGCTGCTCAGAGGAGGGGGACATGGGCACCCATGTCACCACTCTTGCCCTCAGCCTTGCCTCTAAAATGGGGCGTGGTGTGGCCTGGCACTACCTGTCCAGAGGAACCAAAACTCTTCCCTTTAAAAATGGGGTAGGGGCCCAGGGAGACACTCCAGTGGTGACCTACCATAATTATGGAAGGAGAAAGTGCAATTCAATGAGTATCTATGGTGTAGGAAGGAGCCAACAGGCACTGACTGTGAGATCGCTTTGTGGCTAGACTGTCATAAGCGCTTCAGGGGAATACCAAAATACATATATACACATATATTTTAATTTACACTGCCTGTTCTAGAGGAATAATTTGGGGCATGAGCTATATATACTTGAAAAACTAGAGAACAAAAGATATTATATAATCAACTATCAAATTATATGATATAGATTATAAATGATATAAAATTCGAGGACAGTTTAATAGAGATGAAAAAACAAAACTACTCCTGAGAGAAGTAGAACTTGACATTGACTTTCGAGGGTGTGAAGTTTTTTTGTTATTTATCAAAAGGATGTTTCAGTTGAAATAACAGCATAAGCAAAGATACCACATCAGGGATGAGCAAACAGTGCCTGAAGGGACAGTAAAGGGACAAGTTCATTGCAGTGGATTAAACTGGAAAAAATTTCCATGGCTCTAATATTAATAATATTTGACTACTCTTCTATGCCAACCTGAAAATTAAAGGACTAGAGGAGATCTGGACAACTCTGCCTCAGAAAAGCATTATAAATAAACTAACACCATGAGATATGACCTCATCTTTAAGAAAAAATTTCCAGAGAAGCAGACTCTTGAATTTTATAATGTTCATTATGTTACCAAAAATAAAGACATCAAGGACATATCAGAATTCACAGTAAATGTCTGATTGATAATTTGATTATTAAAGCCATGCAGAGTTACAGGACATGAATTTTTATTCATATGATAAACTACTTAATAAGTCAGCCAGTTTACCACCTGTATCTCAAGAATAGTGACGGGGTGAACCCATATGGACTGCTTGCTGTAAGGCCCAAGCTGGCCTGCATCTCAGTCATCTATCTCAGAACGTTTAAACCATATGGGCTGACAGAATGTCCTTTCTCACCTTTGAAGAATGTTTTCACACCTTTGAAGACACCTTTGTTTGACCTTGTTGTCTAGTGAAAGTTAAAAAAAAAAAAAGCCTAACAAAGCATCTAAAGAGGTCTAGCAAATTAGTCATGGTTGGGAACTCATACAGAATGAAACAGCCTGCAAACGGTTTTCTGACAGCTCCCTCGCCACAAATTAACAAGTTGGTAGAGATTCCAGTATGCCATCAGTACTGTGGATATAGAGATAATAATCATCTGGCTGATTCAGTGGCATGACATCAAATCAAGTAATTATTTGCAGCAAAAAAATACAAAAACAAAGCTCATGTTGTTCCTGGCAAACCTTCCTGGCACATAATTTATAATAGAAAAATATTTTATGGCCTGCGTAATTACTTCACAATAGAGAAAACCTTGTAGAGACTAGGAAGAAGGCAGGGGGAGGGTGGGAGTAAGGGGAAATGCACTGAATGAACATTTCCTCATTGCCGCTCCTCTGTGGAGAAGTATAAAACCTGCAACACAGAGAAATTTCAAACGGCACTCTAACTCTGAGAGCACACATGAAATAAAGTATTAGAAGCGCCGACTGCCCTTGGGTGTGGTAGACATGCTAATGCACGTTGTGTGCAATACTATGGGCTGGATGCTCCCAGATTACAAGCAAGGTAAAGTACGTATCCTTAGGATCTGAAAATCCTGGGTCATATGGTGTAACCAAAGATGTAATACCATCAGCAAATCTAGAAGTTGCTCACAGAGTTGTTTGGTCCACAAACATTATGAGTCATGACTACAGAACCAGTTACAACAGCAACCACTGATCCATCATGCCAAGATAGTGAAGCCAGGAGAATGGCTCCCATAGCCTTAGTCAGTCAAATTAAATGAGAGTCAACACCTGAGGTGGCACAGAATTACAAACAGCTCCACGACCAGCTGCTAAGACTGAAGCAGCAAATCACATGAACAACTGACATTCTTGGGCGACGATGCAGAGGTATGTGTTAACTGAATCCCACCAGGTCACCAGAACACCACTAAGTGGCTCACCTAAGCATCTCACTCTCCTCACCCTCATCAAGGTCACAGCGAAGACGTGCCTGAAGGCAGACACTTCAGGAGGCTGGGGGCACTAGAGACCAGAATACATTTCCTAAATTGCTGGCCTGATTTCTTTCAGGCCCTCAAATGTATTTTTTCATTAGGCTGTGTGCCCCAACATCTGGAGGCAGGAAGAGATGACCCCTCCATAACCAACTAGATGGCTCCATGAACAAAGGGGGCTGCTCTATTCACTGACAGCACGTGAGTGTGAACTCAAGAAAGTTTCAACCCACTTGGTTAGTTTAATTAGTTACAATTACAGACATGATTTTAAAATGGCAAGACAAGGTCCCAGACAAGTGCAGCCATGTCCACCTGCAGATCATGTGCCTCGGACCCTGCCACTGAACGTGAGCAAAGGCAGCGGGCAGAGGCTGCCGTAAAGGCACGGAGACTGCGGTCAGCGTTAAGTGACTGCCACACCATTACCTGTGTTGATGACAGCAAAACAGAAAGAGAGCAGCCACTTTTAAACCAATGTGCTCTCAAGACAGCTAGGACCGGCAGCAAGCCTCTGAAACACTGACACTAGACGCTGGGTAGAGAGCGGGAGTAAATGAAGGTTACAGACAGCCTTTCAAGCAACCGCAAACCAGATACTCACAGCAACACCGGCAGTGCGCTGCTGAACGTAAAAATCCTATTTTAGAAGTCATGAAGGTTTGCAGGTAAAGCTAGTTTTAAAACTCAGAAGAAAATCACAAATGTACCCAAGAGCCTCTTAAACTCTTACATTAAAGTGACAATTGCTTTTAATTCTTACCCAGCCAAAGTTATTTTTGGTGGTGGTCCTGGAAGAGTTGATCCTGAGGGGAAAGCAGACCCGTTGAGTGCAGATGGTAAGGCCCCACTGTCAAGCTGTGTCAAGTCAAAGGCAAGCATAATTTGAATTAGTATACATTTTAAAAGTTTATTATACCTCCCCGCCCAGGTACAGACAAAAATGATTTTCTTCTGGAGATTTATACCACGATCCCTTTACAGCAACATCCAGGCGTTGTTATCACCATGGTTCTGCTAACACCTGAGCAGGTTCCAGCCAAGGGTTTCATTAGAAGTGACAGGAGTCCAGCCCCAATCACCTCACCCACCAGACCACAGGACGCCCTGGGGTGAGAAAGCCTGACTGTGGGCAAAGCCTGAAACAGGCCAAGGATTCAGGGCCAAGGCATCTACAAGCTGACAAGCAGTTCACATAGCTGTGAGCTGGTTGCCCAGTGTTATTGCAACAGACATCTTTCTTTTTCACTTTTATGAGCTACAAATTTGGAAATAAATTCAATAACATATTTATATAAACTAAACATGTTCTTTAGTTATTATGTTCTTAGTATAACACATTTGAAATCTCATTGGCAACCATTACTTTTTCATCTAATCATAAAAATTTTGTAATCAATTTTAGCATATTAAAAACCAGTATCCTAATCTTTGCATTATCCATGTCCTTTGCTTTCTTGGTTCTCATGTTCTTTTATTGTATATTATCCATTCACATGGCTTATAGGGAAAGGAAAGGGTAGCAAAATCAACACTGACCTTTATTTTCTTAAAAGAAGCTTGAAGAAATTTTAACTGTTGAATAAGTTTAGATTTTGAAATTATTTGTGTATATCACAAACATCCTATCCTTGTCCCTTCCTCCCTGAAAACTTGACATTTTAAAACAAGCTTTATGTAAGAAACACAGTTTTGGAATTTCCTGGTAGTCCGGTGGTTAGGACTCTGTACTTTCACTGCTGAAGACCTGGGTCTGATTCCTGGTCAGGGAACTTCCCTGGTGCCTCAGACGGTAGAGCATCTGCCTACAATGTGGGAGACCCGAGTTCGATCTGTAGGTTGGGAAGATCCCCTGGAGAAGGAAATGGCAACCCACTCCAGTACTCTTGCCTGGAAAATCCCATGGACGGAGGAACCTGGTAGGCTACAGTCCATGGGGTCGCAAAGAGTCAGTCATGACTGAGCGACTTCACTTTCGGGTAACTAAAATCCCACAAGCCACTCAATGAAGCCAAAAAATAAAAAAAAAAATAAAAAAGAAGCAGCCTGATCTTGGGAAAACACAGTTTATCTATCTTCCTTTTCTCTCTTCTGCTTCTTTCATCACTGTGTGTAATCATTCCCTGGTGGGGCCTGAAGATACTGAGAAACCACCCAGGGTCCAACTCCTTCATGACAACTCCCCCACCACAGCCTCACAGGGGAGTCACTGCCAGGACCACCCTCATGGGTCCTGGGGGAGTTGGGAGGCTCTGCCTCCCTCTCCCCCGCTTTGCCAGAGGGAAGTGTTCGCCAGTGACTGCAACTGTTCCCTTACAGGCACCCAGACGCCCAGTCATTGGGCCCACATCTCGTGGCAGTCCACGAGGAGGAGACTGCTCTGGACTTTTGCCTTCTTTTGAGGAAATGATTTCACAGTTCTTGAAGTTGAGACAATTCTCTGAATAAACCAGATATAATTTCTCTCCTTCTCTCTTGTTTGGCCCCAAAGTAAAGCAGAGAAAAAGAGAGGTCTTTTGCGCTGAGCCCACACTGTGCATGCTCTTCCGCATGCAGCCACAAGGCTCACCCCTTCCTCTCTCTCGAGACTGCTCAAGGGTCACCGTCTCAGTGGCGCTGACATGGCCACCTTGCTTAAGCTCGCCACCTGCCTTCCTCCTCCCCAGGCGCCCACCTCCAGTGCCCCTCCTCTGCTCTCCTAGCAGGGTAGAGTATAATTTATTTATTGATTAGGTTTGCTCATTGTCTGTCTCCCACACTGAAATGTAAGCTGTGGGAGGGCAGAGCCACTTGTTCTGCTTTGATTTGTTTTGGGGGATTCACTTAATATTGGCTCACTGATGTAACCCAAGTGCTCAGGCATGCTGCCCTATTGAAGGCCACCCTCTACAAAGGCCTGACACATGTTAGCTTTGCTCCAGCCCTCAGTCCACAGATATAACCAAGAATTGCAAGATCTCTGCTCTATGGAGCGTGTATTCCTGTGGGCGGATATAGGCAAACAAACAAACTGAAGAACACAAGACAGGGACAGTGTTGTGCAGAGAATCAAACAGATGGTCCAGTGGCCGTCTACACTGGGGACGTACGGAAGGCTCTTCTGGAGAGGGGACATCTTACATCAACACTTAAGGAAAAGAGTACATTCGTCTTATATTTAATCTATGCACATTATGGTGTAATCATAAAAGCATTTTAAACTAAAGAGCATTTTCCTGATGTGGAGGAAGGTGGAAAATATATTCTAGACCAAGTGAGGGGTACATGCTGATGGGTGTCAGGACCACAAAGGACACATTCAGCAAATGGGGCAGAACCAGGGTCCAAAGGCCATAGGGATGGCCAGGTCGTCTCACAGAGCTGGCAGAGAAGGGGGTCTTAGACTCACTCTGCTACTCCCAGTGCCTGACATGGGGTGAAGGTGTTGGATACTCGGTTTAACCACTGACTGTAAAACAGAGGATAAATATACTTTCTGAGTAATTCAAACTTCAGCAATCAAAATTTCAAGAGACAATAATACCCTATTGTATTTTTTTTTTATTAAAGCAATAACTCACTTGTTGTGTAATGAGATTTAATTTTGCTGGTACTGGCAAAAATCTTCCTACTAAAGTAGTCATGGGTTTAGGGACATCTGTAAGGAAGACAATTACAATTAATTGATAGTATATATTGTTCCTTTTCCACTTGCACATGGAAGAAAGTACAAAAATGATAAGGTATCATGAGTTTAACATGTGCAAAGTCATTTATACTTCTCTTGATCCTATTCATGTTTTCTATAAAACCTTTCTGGTCACTGTTTTCAGCTTGGGTTTTTTTGTTTGTTTGTTTTTACTTATTACACCTTTTTTCTTTCTCATAATGCTACTTAACTTGAGCTTTCAGGGATGTTATGCTATGAAATGTCAGTGCCCAGGTCACGGTGCCCTCAAGTGCTGCAGCACTCACCGGGGAGGCACTAGATGCGTCACATTTCCAAAGGAAGCAACAGCACCATCTGTAGGATGACACATGAACTACTTGCAATTCATGTGTCTTCTTCCTCAGGTACTAACTTGCTGTTGCTGCTGCTAACTCAATAGGGTGTAAACACTCATTAGGATTTACATTGGGATTATGTAAATAGTCATAGGGTGTAAAAACTCATAGTTCGCTCATTGGGAGCAAACTACTTAAGACTGGAACCGATACCTATTTCTTTGGTCTAAGAGTGACATGAAGAACACCGTGAGACTACGGTCCCTGTGAAATTCCATGTTTGAACTGGAGTGACAGGAGACGTCTCCTGATTGCCCACCTGCTGAAGGCTTATGCCTCCTTTGAGTGGTGTTTCCTTGAGATTTACGTAACTGAATGCATCTATTTCATGGTGATATTTAATGTGTACACAGCGACAAAGGAAACTAGGCTGGGGGCTGAGCAGTTATGATGATATGCAAGGAAACAGATGAGGAGAACATTATGTAAATCTTCCTTCTGGAGATGATCTAAGGCATTAGGATTTTGTCGTGTTCCAGAAGGAAGGGAATTGGGAAAGAAGCCTTCTCTGCCTGTGTAGAGGGTCAGAGCTGCCTCTGACCCACGGGGACTGGAGCCAGAAAGCCCACGGCTGGTGTGCAGCAGAGTGCCCCTGGAGGCGCATTGCATCATAGAAAAGTGAATGACTTGGAGGCATGCTGCTTGTCCCTGGGTAAGGAGACTCTCAGGAGTCACATTCCGTCTTTTTGCCCTGGGCTCCAAAGGCTCACTGAAATGGCATCAGGACTTAACATTGACTTAAATTATGACAAGGTCAATGAATCATATGGTAATGAAATACTCTGGTTAATTCAAGCTTTAGGGTAACACAATTATGTACATAGTACACAGAGATGCCCAGTTTTATGTACATAGTACACAGAGATGCCCAGTTCTCGAGTGTGTCTAACTTTTGTAAACACAACCTTAAAACTATGTCATTTGACCTTCCTTTAATCATCCATAAGTCATTTGATGGTAATCAAGTAGTTATATATTATTTATTATTATTGCACCAGTTTAAAGAAGTTTCTAAATAAACCAGTGGCAGATAAGTCAGCATTTGATAGTTATTTCAGAACTCATGATGATTAAAGCAGAGTGGTGGTTCTCATTGACTGCATGGAAACATTTACATTAAAATGTATATAATTTTTGCCACATCTGAACTGTCAACCCACTGCCTAATCTGGGAAAGTTTGTTTCAACCCAGGTACCTCTGGCCACACCACTCATGGGTACGAGTTGTTGCCTGTTAGGATCACAAAGCTCTACAGCTAGCAGAAGGAGAGGACAGCTATCTAAGAATTTGAGATAGTCAGAACAACATACATAAATTAACCTATAAAGATATATTTTTCTAGTCTTAACTCACTAATATGGGCTGCAGGGGTTGCCAAATTGCCTAACTGCTTATTTCACTTTCACTTTATATACAAAGCCAAACATATTCACTTACCAACTTCCATGTGACATATGACATATTTTTCTATTAATTTACTTTGTACCTGACTGTAGATAATTATTTTGGTCTTGATGCTGAGGAACCAAATGAAGTGCTTTTAGTTCTCTTGTGCCAGAACTGTCTATACACAGCATTTGTGTACCCCCTTTCAACTGACATATCACCTAAAATGAAAAATAATGATCAGGTTTCATTTTTAAAAAGATATCCAGTAATATGAACCTAAGTAAACCTAAATCTGAGACCACAGTCTTAATCCACAATTTGTTTTAATGGAAAATGGTTAACTATAGATATATTCTCACTTTTTTACTCTACAATAACATGCTCTCTGGAGGGACCACAGGGCCAAAAAATCCCTGGGGAAGTGTTTTGTGAGATGTGTTCAGTGTGTTAACAGAAGTTCCTACTCAAGCCTTTCTCTACAGGCATAGGCTTAGGGTAGGGAACAGGTGAGTATGAGCCAGAGCTTCTGTTACCTGTCCACCGTCTTCAGGAATGGGGAGAGTGTGCTGATTTGCCCAACCTGGCCCCACTGAAATCCAGTTAACTATATGAAGGGCTTTGTCCCCCTGACTCCATCTCTGTAGCTGGTCAACTACTTAGAATAATCTTTAAATTTATGACAGTTGTTCTCTCCTGCCACATGCACATGTTATTATTTACCATCTACTGTGTTTTTAAGATACCCATTTATTTCATTTCCTACAAGTACAGTTTAGGAAGTTTAATCCAAGTTCTGGAAAATTCCAAGAAGCCATGTCAATCTTTCTGGGCCTGACCAGCACCCTGAGATCATCTAGTTGGATTCTGACCATATATAAATCCTCAGCAAGCCTGGTGAGTCAGCCAGTCCACCACACTAGTCAAGCCGAGCATGGACTCAGCCCTCCCCGGGTGCAGCCTGTCCATGACAATGTAGCATGAACATGAAGGTAAGAGAAGTCACTGTTTCTGACTGCACATAGCTTCTAATTCTGATGTTAAAACCACAAATACCTAGAGAAGCTATGGTTTCTGTTGTTAGGTTGCCTTCAGGTTTCCTAGACAGGAAAACCCAAATAAGCGTAAAGGATCAATGTCGCCAAAACAACACACATACAACCTATATTAATGAGGTGCTGATCACCAGCTCACACCTTCATATCATCCTGACACTGGATAAGAGGCCAGCATTCATGTTCCATTGGAATTTTATTTGTATTTAGAGGATAATTATAGCCACACACGCACAGGGGCATAGGCTTTGGCTGAGTGGACTGTCCAGGCCTCTGCCTATTGCACAATTCTGGACTCCTGAAGGACACAATCCTGTCCCTCCTGTGAGCATTCTAACATTACTCAGGAGTCCGGTGTAATTGGAAGAGTTCTCATCCTGTTCACCTGATCTAAGTGTCCCAGAAAAGTTCTGCCCATTCTCAAGTATTTTCCAGTTAAAGTACACACCTTAGGTTTAAGGTCTCCTTTCTTGGAATAGAGAGCTGATGGTGGGGACAGCAATTGGTTCTTTGGACATTTTGCCAAATAAATGCTTGGGGCTGGATTCCCTGGTTTCCCTCCCTTTCTGGTCCTCAACACACCACTTACAAGCAGACTACGAAACATCTCTGTTTTCTGATCCATAAAATGTAGATAAAAATAATGTCTACCCTACAGAGTTTGTGTGTATTAGTAGCTCAGTCGTGTCTGACTCTTTGTGACTCCATGGACTGTATCCTGCCAGGCTCCTCTGTCCATGGGATTCTCCAGGCAAGAGTACTGGAGTGGGTTGCTGTTTCCTTCTCCAGGGGCTCTTCCCAACCCAAGGATCGAACCCAGATCTCCTGCATTTGCAGGCAGACTCTTTACTGTCTGAGCCACCAGGGCAGATTTGATAGATTAAATAAAATGACAAACATGCAAACCTATCACATAAAGCACAAATGTTACTGATTCCTGTCTTACTTGAGTGTTAGTTGGTAGGAGGGATTTGGAGGCAGGCAGGCAGGGAGAGCAGCTTCTGCCCTGCAGCCACAGAACCGCAGCTGCCCCCTCCCACCAGCATGCCAAACCACACAGGTGAGCAGCTGCTCCTTTCCTGGGCCAACCCTGGGTCTGCCTGAACTGAGGTGACTTATGGCTTCTCTCTTTAATGAGTACAGCAGTGTCCTAATCTTTGATTTACTAAGATCGAGTAGAAATGAGAAACTTAGATGTGAAAGAAACATTAGAAAGACTCTAATTATATACCTCTTTTCATAGATAAGACAACCAAAAATGCTGACTCAACAAGTAAACAGAATGCAGAACAATGACTGAAAATATTTTACTGTTGACTTAGTAATGATAAGGGTCATTTAACACAATGTTAGTCAGACACATTTTCTTTGGCATAATTACCATTGGGTTAGACTCTTTCTTATGAGAGCAGCCAGAGGCATCCTCTGCTCCTTGAGATGATGGGAACTTGCAACATGACTCCTGGGCCAGAGGATGCTGAAAAGTTGCTTCCTCCAGACTGTTACTTGTGATAGAACCACCTGCTTCCTTGATTTCAACCTAAAAAAGTAAACGTGATCTTAGAAACCACATTGTGGACACTACACTTTACAGTTGCATAATATAGAAAATTCTTTGTAGAAGTTACATTTTTAAAGTAAAGAACATCCTTATGCTTAGCGTCCTCTCTTCCCCACTATTAATTTGTCCTCTGGGGCGACAAGTCATCTGACCATCCTAGCTGGGGATCGAGAACATCCAGAGGATCAGGACCATCTGCCCATGAGGTGTGGGGATGTGACTTCCATGTAACCCTCTTGCTGTTTGAAAAACATGGTGTGGGTAATTTGAGAAGATTCTGTGATTGGTCAGCTCCCCCCTTGAGCTTCTTGACAACCCCCTACTACAAAAGAGCTGGCTGCCTCCTGGGACCTTCCTTAAAATTGCCTAAAATGCTTCTCCTTAATCATCGTTCTCAGAGCACGCTCATTAAGTTGTATTAATGTTAAAGTCTGTTTTGCTTTTTCCTCAAGAAGCCAGAAGTCTTTGCTGATGTTTTAGTGATATTTATATTTTAACTTGGAGCTTTCCAGGTGGTGGTAGTGGTAAAGAATCCTCTTGCCAATGCAGGAGACTTAAGACATGTGGGTTTCCCTGAGTCAGGAAGATCCCCTGGAGGAGGGCATGGCAACCCATTCCAGTATTCTTGCCTGGAGAATCCTATGGAGAGGGGAGCCTGGCGGGTACATACAGTCCATGGGGTAGCAAAGCGACTTAGCACACATGCATATTGTAACTTACAATGTATTTATAGAAATGTTTACAATTAAATAGTAGAGCTTCCCTCACTGAATGGTAGAACAATAATTAACATGAAAACAGGGAGGGTAGAGAGTAATTGCCAGCTTTATTTTTTAAGCTATCCTCTGCAACAACTCAGCGATACACCAGCAAAAAAGTACCAAAACTAGGGAGAAACACCAATGCTGTCATTGAAAAATCAATGGAATTTAAAAAACTAAGTAGTCTCGATGCTTTTAAAAAATGACCAATTAAAGTGTTTCAAAATTATAATTATATATATATACTATAATATATATATAGTCAACTAGCCAACCTCAACTAGCAAACTTCTATATATAATATATAATACACTATAGATATAATATATATAATTATAAATATATTATTATATATGATGTTATATATAATAAATATATTATAATAACAACATATAATATATAATAATAATACTGTGATATATATTATAATAACACATATAAATATAGCATAAATAAATATATAATATATTATATTATATATCAATATTATATCAATTATTATATAATATATTAGCTATATTAATAATTATATTATTATATATTATAGTTATTATATATTATATATTATATTATATATGATTATATATACTACATAATACATAATATATTATGTAATAGTTATATTGTATATTATATATTTATACATTTACATATTATATAATTGTATTATTTATAATATATACAATTATATCAACTATTGATACAATATATTCTATTATATAATTATAGTAATATTACTATAGTTATATATTAATATATGTTATATATATTATATATAACATATAATATATATAATATTTATAATTATATATGTCCATAGTGTATTATATATATTATATACATATTATATATAGAAGTTTGCTAGTTGAAATCAGCTAGTTGACTACATACATACTATATATATTATAGTAAATATATACATATATAATAAATTTATATATATACTATAGATATAATATATAATTATAGTATATATCTATATATTATTATATATTATAGACTATTATTATGCTATATATTATTATATATAATATTTATAATTATAATTATATATTATATCTATAGTGTATCATATATATTATATATATTATATATAGAAGTTTGCTAGTTGAAGTCAGCTAGTTGACTATATATATAATGTATATTGTAGTAAATATATTATATACATATATATTTATATATATACTATAGATATAATATATATAATTATATATTTATATCACATTGTTATAGTATATATTAAATTTACAATTATATTATATACAATAATATATAATAAAATGTAATATACAGTATACATTAATTATATATAATATATATAAATAATATATATTATTTATTATAAATTATAGTATATAATATATAATATAAATATATATACCAAATATAATATAGATAATAAATATAAAACACATAAATATATAATATATAATAAAATGTAATATATATTATATATTATATTAATATATATTGTTATATTAATATATTATATATTTTTAAGTGCTTCTTTTTAAAATGTGATAATGTAAGGAGATCAGGAAATAGCAGTCAACCCAGAATTTACATGGTCTCTCCCCCTCCTTAACCTCCATCTGCACAGACTGCCTGTTAGGACAGGTGAATTTTCCCAAAGGCCAGGAGGCAGATCATAAAGTCCTTCAAAGAAGATGGTGATTCTAAGGTAACATTCTGAAGACCTTCTGTAAAATCACAACAGAGACAGCTATCTTTCAAAGTGTGGGGATTGACTCAGACTTGAAGATCATCTGACTTAGAATCTGGGACCCAAACAATTAATTATTTTCATGGACTGGTAAATCCCTTAACACAGTAGACTAGTATCTAGGTATAAATCTTTTTAAAGATATAGGAAAGTTTAGCAATATTTCAAGTTAAAACTTTTTTTAGACATTTCAAATTTTACAGAAATGTAGAATTTTTCAATTTTCTTCTGCTTTCTGCTTTGGAGAATTTGTCATGTGCATGTCATCAAAGTTTAGATTTTGGTTTTTAGGGAAGAATAATTTTATTTTTTAAATTTATCAAAGTTTAGATTTAACTTATCTTCCTGTAATTAACAGATACTTATACAGTAAATACATCAGTTCCTCAACCTCATGCAACTGATACCTGGACTACTTATAGTATAGTAAAACCCTACTTTTACAAAATAAACAGAGGTCAATATGTGAAAATGAATTTCTAGGAAGGAAATTAGCAACTGACCCTGAATATTTACTGAAAAATAATTCCATTCTGTTTAAATGATAAACATGTTTGTGCTAAATCTTTTTCATTTTATTAATAAATTTGGAAACTGTCAAAATAGAATCATGTGACTCAGATGGTAAAGAATCTGCCTTCAATGTGGGAGACCTGGGTTTGATCCCTGGTTTGGGAAGATACCCTGGAGAAGGGCATGGCAACCCACTCCAGTATTTTTGCCTGGAGAATCCCATGGACAGAGGAGCCTGGTGGGCTACAGTCCACAGGATCACAAAGAGTCAGACATGACTGAGTGACTAACACTTGGAATTTGTCAATAAAATTAAAAAAAACAACAACAAGAAATATCATCCAAGTAGTCCCTCCTTTATTTTGCTGAAGTTGAATTACATTAAAAGAGAATTTGCTATTTTAATTTCCCTTCCCGTTTCCCTATTCTTTCCCTTCCTGTCCCTATTTTCCCTTCCCGTTCTGGTGAACACCGAGTCCACTCGGCACAGGAAGGGAACTGTGCTTGGACGAATAGGCGAAAGGTGCTGGGGCACAAGTTTGGCCTGGTAGCAAGATGGAATGTCCCACACTTCAAGCCATCTGAAAAAGACTCTGAGAAAGACCTCTGTGCTGACTGAAGTCTGGAGGAACAAGGTGTGCTCCCTGGTTTCTCCAGGCCTCAGCCTCTCTTCCCCAGCTTTCCTGTGCACTAAGGAGCAGGGATTACACTAAAAGAAAATCAGAAAACAGGAATCTAAGCTCCTGCTGCTATGGTTTATGATATACAAACAAAGTCAGGTTCCAGCCATCTTAATACCAACTCAAAAATGTTCCACACAGGTTTAATTTATAACTTACTAAAATTAGTTAGTGGTTGAGTAATCTAATTTTCCAAACTAGATCCTTTTGGGGGGCCAGTACACATTTCCTTGGAAATCCTTTTCTTCCTTTAAAAATTGACTTTTTACTTTCAACAAAAACAGAAAAGGGGAATTCCCTGGTGGTCCAGTGGTTAGGACTCTGTGCTTTCACTACCCAAAGCACAGGTTCAAAATAAATAAATAAATAAGGACAAAGCAGAAAATTACCAGTGGTTATTCACAGCAAAATAGGGTAGCTGGCTGACAATTAGCATGAATTCATGTAGACTCCGATTTATATTATATACACTTGAGGAACAGCTACTTACTAGCAGAGGGAAGCTCTAACATGGTGATTTCACGGCTCACCAAACACAGGTACTAACTGTAAGTCCTACCTAGCAGCGAGTTCTAGCTGTGGAAAATTCTTAAAGAGATGGGAATACCAAGCCACTTTTCCTGCCTCCTGAGAAATCTGTATGCAGGTCAAGAAGCAACAGAACTGGACATGGAACAAAAGACTGGTTCCAAATTGGGAAAGGAGTATGTCAAGGCTGTGTATTGTTACCCTGCTTATTTAACTTATATGATGTATCATTCGAGATGCACATGAAGCACAAGCTGGGACCAAGACTGCCAGGAGAACTATCAATAACCTCAGACACAGATTCACCACCCTTATGGCAGAAAGTGAAGAAGAACTAAAGAGTCTCTTGATGAAAGTGAAAGAGGAGAGTGAAAAAGTTGGCTTAAAGCTCAACATTCAGAAAGCTAAGATCATGGCATTCAGTCCCATCACTTCAAGGCAAATAGATGGGGAAACAATGGAAACAGTGAGAGACTTTTTGGCTCCAAAATCACTGCAGATGGTGACTGCAGTCATGAAATTAAAAGACACTTGCTCCTTGGAAGAAAAGCTATGATCAACCTAGACAGCATATTAAAAAGCAAAGACATTACCTTGCCAACAAAGGTCCGTCTAGTCAAAACTATGGTTTTTCCAGTAGTCATGTATAGATGTGAGAGTTGGACTATAAAGAAAGCTCAGCACCGAAGAAGTGATGGTTTTGCACTGTGGTGTTGGAGAAGACTCTTGAGAGTCCCTTGGACAGCAAGGTGATCAGCCAGCAACCAGTTCATCCTAAAGGAAATCAGTCCTGAATATTCATTGGAAGGACTGATGCTGAAGCTGAAACTCCAATACTTTGGCCACCTGATTTGAAGAACTGACTCACTGAAAAAGACCCTGATGCTGGGAAAGATTGAAGACCAGAGGAGAAGGGGATGACAGCAGATGAGATGGTTGGATGACATCACCAACTCGATGGACATGAGTTTGAGCAAGCTCTAGGAGTTGGTGACGGACAGGGAAGCCTGGCGTGCTGCAGTTCATGCGGTTGCAAAGAGCCGGACGTGACTGAGCGACTGCTCTGAGCTATGAATTACAACCCTTATAAATCTAAAGGGGAAAATATGTAAAAGGCCAGTGCATGAAAACTCATACTGCACTTGTTTTCACAGACACTAGGGCTTCTTTCCTACAGCTGCCTTTAAAACGTTCTAGGGACTTCTCTGGTGATCCAGTGGTTAGGACTCCCATTTCCATAGCAAGGGGCACAATTTGATCCCTGCCTTCAGAGCTAAAAAAAAAAAAAAAAAAATTCTAGTTGTTTCCCTCTTTTGTTTTTAATCCCTGCTGGGTTAGGCCATATATTTTTTGTTTTTTAAATATTTATTTGGCTATGCACGAGTTCTTAGTTGATGCACGTGGGATCTTCGATCTTCCTTGCGGCATGTGGGATCTTGGGATCTTTAGTTGTGGCATGTGGGATCTAGTTCCTTGGCCAACGATTGAACCAAGGTCCCCTGGATTGGGAGTGTGAAGTCTTAGCCACTGGACCACCAGGGAAGTCCCTGAGTCAGGCCAGATCTGACCTGGGGATGAAGGACCTAATTCACCATCAGGGAGGATGCCTGGCTGGCTAATACATCTCGCTTTAGCAAGGGATGCGCCTTGTTGGGAATGGTGAGTCCAATAACGATGCTACTGACAGGAAAAATTGAGGTAAAAGCCGAAAGTCCTCCCTCTCTACTGGAGAAGGGGAGCAGGAGGAGTTGCGCGATGTGGATCTTACTGGAATCACGCGGACACCGGGGTGGGCAGCTCCCTCCCTGGCCCAGGCGCCCAGGGGCACGACGGCAGAGCTCCTGTGCGGGGTGAGCAGGGAGGACAGGAAGTGGACGTTGTAGGCCTGCGGCTGCGGGGCGGCAGGAAGAACGGCGTCTTCCAGGGGGTTGAGCTCCGGGAGGTTCGGGTACTCCCCCAGGAGTCCTTCGTCTTCGTTCTCGTCCACCAGCAGCTCCACTTTGACCTTGCTCTGGCAGTCCCCGCCGAGCGCGGGGTTGAACGCGTGCAGCAGGGACTCTTTGGGATCCGCAGGGCCCAGGTACGCGTCCTTGAAGACGTGAAAATCGTCTTCCTCGTGCTTTACCGCCACGGCAGTTTTCAGGGGAAGGTTTTCGGGAACAAACTGACTCTCGGCGCTGAAGAGGTCTGTCACCATCTCGTCTTCGGGGCTGGACATGCTGCCCAGCAGAGGGGCGTCTTCCATGGCCACTGGGGGCGCCGAGGCCCGGGCATCGCCCTGCACCTGCAACGACGCGGCCCGGTCAGCGGCGGCCCCCAAAGGGCCCTGCAGCCATTCCGAGGGGCCCGCGGCTCCTGGGATCTGATCCGGTCGCCCGCCACTCCCAGGGTCTGGTCTGGGGGTACCCCCGCCCCCAGGATCTGACCGGGGGCCCCGACGCCCCCAAGATCTGGTCCAGAGGGCCCGCCGCTCCCAGGGGCTGACAAGGAAAGGGTCTTGCGGAATGACAGGGGAAGGGTCCCGCCGTTCCCGAGGGGCCGACGGGGTCGGGGGCCGCCGCTCCCAGGGACTGGCCTGGGGGTCCCAACGTCCCTGGCGAGGACGACCGGAGAAGGGCTCCCTGCTGGCTCGACGGGCTGACAGGAGCAGTGTCCCGCCGCTCCCAGAGGAATGACGGAGGCAGGGTCCTGCGGTTCTCCGAGGGGCTGACTTGGAGGTCCCGCCGTCCCTGACAGGGACGAAAGGAGAAGGGGGGTCCCTCCGCCCCCTCGAGGCTGACTAGGGGCCCACGGTCCCCCGGAGTGTCAGGCGCTGGAGAGACTACGCACCTGGGCCCGCTGGCGTTGTCAGAGCACCTAGCGCAAATGTGGGGGCGGAGCGGGGACA
This sequence comes from Cervus canadensis, assembly GCF_019320065.1. Lineage (NCBI taxonomy): Eukaryota > Metazoa > Chordata > Mammalia > Artiodactyla > Cervidae > Cervus > Cervus canadensis. The sequence continues at coordinate 43,517,730 of NC_057414.1, forward strand.
AGCCGTTGGGTTGGCCGTTGGGAGGAGGCGGGGCCAGGCAGGGGGCGGGGCTCGAGGCGGTGGGCGTGGCCATGACAGGGCACGTGGCATAGGTGGGGCGGGGTGAGAGGGTGGGACGTGTTGGGGGTGAGGTGTGAAGGCGGGGAGCAGAAGTGAGCGGGGCCCGGAATAATTGATGCTTTTGAACTGTGGTGTTGGAGAAGACTCTTGAGAGTCCCTTGGACTGCAAGGAGATCCAACCAGTCCATCCTAAAGGAGGTCAGTCCTGGGTGTTCATTGGAAGGACTGACGCTGAAGCTGAAGCTCCAATCCTTTGGCCACCTCATGCCAAGAGTTGACTCATTGGAAAAGACCCTGATGCTGGGAGGGATTGGGGGCAGGAGGAGAAGGGGGTGACAGAGGATGAGATGGCTGGATGGCATCACCCACTCGATGGGCATGAGTTTGAGTAAACTCTGGGAGTTGGTGATGGACAGGGAGGCCTGGCATGCTGCAATTCATGGGGTCGCAGAGTCAGACACGACTGAAAGACTGAACTGAACTATGGAAGGGCACGTGGAGGGCTGGAGGGGAATGTTGGGCTGGGGCCCAGGACCTGCCAGTTGAGGTGGACAGGGAGGGACACTCCCGGGGCCAGCAGCTCTAGGCTCAGGTGGGGGAACTGAGGCCAGTCCAAGGCAGTGACTTCAGACCCCCAGACTTCACCACATACTTTTCCGCCCGGCCATAGAAGACCGCAAGTGGGTGGAAGGCCAGGGGTCCACACAGGCAGGTAGGTTCCCAACCCAGCGTGCACTTGAGGTCCATGGTGCTGGAGCTCCAGATGAAGACTAGGCATCCCCCGTTGACATAAGCAACCCAACACTGCTGACGTTCTGGGGGAGAGGGAGGCGGTCAAGACCTAGAACTAACAAAGACAACCACACTAACACAGCGCAAACTTAGGGTGGGTGGTGAGCTAAATACGCCCTCTTCATCAAGAAACGAGGTGGGGGTGGGTGGGATATGTGGAGAGAGTAACATGGAAACATACACGACCATATGTAAAATAGCCAATGGGAATTTGCAGTAGGACTCAGGGAACTCAAACCCGGGCTGGGTAACCACCTGGAGAGGTGGGATAGCGAGGGATGTTCAAGTGGGAGGGGACGTGGGTAAATCTGTGGCTGATTGATGTTGATGTCTGGCAGAATTGTGCTTTACACAATACTGTAAAGCAATTATGCTTCAATTATAAATAAATTTATTTTTTCAGGACTCTGCAAGGGTACTCGACGAGGAATTGCTAGAGGCCAGCAGTTATAGTTGCCGCCCTTTTGTGTTCAACCTCAGGATGTTTCCCTTGGCCAAAAACGCACTAAGTCGTCTCAGGGTTCAAAGCATTCAGCCAGCAGTGGCAAGGCAGATCCACCAGAAGCGGGCACCTGGTTTCCATGACAAGTACTGCAATATGCTGTATTAGCTAGTGGAGCCACTTTCTGTGTTGCTTTATGGGTATATATGGCAACACAAATTGGAATAGAGTGGAACCCATCACCTGTTGGCAGAGTTGCCCCAGAGGAATGCAGAGAACAGTAGTCATCCTAGCTGGTTTAACACTGAATTGTTTCAAAATCAACTCATAATTAATGCCAAGTAAAAGTACTATGTACCCATTAAAATACGGCATGTTGAAGAAATAACGTATACTCGAAACCTTAAAAAAAGTGAATAAATTTAAAAATAATAATAATTTTTAAAAGGTGAAAGCTTGTCCTTTAGGCCTCAGTTCTAAATCAGCACCCTTCAAAAGCCAGGTATTCGCACCGTACATACACACACACACACGTCTAGGAACCCTTAAGATCCTTGGAGAGGTTCTCTTGGTTCTTGACTTCCTCCCACTGGAGTATTTTTTTAATTGGAGTATAGCTGCTTTACAGTGTTGTGTTCGTTCCTGCTGTACACTGTGAGTGAATCAGCCACATGCACACATATATCCCCTCCCTCTTGGGCCTCCCTCCCACCCCACCCCCACCTCACCCGCTCTAGGTCGTCACAGAGCACCCGGCTGAGCTCCCCGCACTATACGGCAGCTCCTACTAGCTGCTTCACACCTGGGAGTGTGCATGCCAATCCCAATCTCCTAATTCACCCCACCCCCAACCCAAATGTCCCTTTTCTATGCCTGCGTCTCTATTTCTGCACTGCAGAAATAGTCTGTACTATTTCCCACGACAGTCAGAACTGGTGGGGTTCCCGCTGTATTCCCAGTGCCTAGAACAGAGTTTAGCATACAGTAGGTGCTCAATAAGAGCCTTGGAGAAAATGGAAATGCATTTATTGAGCCCCGACTCACTCTGTGTCAGCGCTGTTCCAGGCCCCGAGGCATAGGAGAAGATGCAAAATGAACGCAGAGTGAAACCCACAGCCCTTCTTAGCAGCAGCCCTTCTCCAACAGGCATGTGAATCTAGTGAGGTCCACTCTGCCCAACCCGAGGCCTCTTCTGCATATCTTGGTCAGTCACCTTTGTCCCAAGTGCCTGACCTTTAGCCTCCTTATCAGTATAACAAAAGAGACAGAAAGCAGTCCTGTGGTTAATATTTTTATTAATGGTAACATTCATACTGCATATCTAAGATTTACATCCAAAAGGGCATCTTGTATTTACATGCAATGGCCAGTCCAAGATAACAAATTCAGACCACAGCTCCGTTAAGACTATGGCTTGTTCCAAATTAAATTAAATACATTAATACTCTTACTTCTTGCTTTCAACACGTACAGTACAAACCCAGTCTTCTTCCTTTTAAGGAATATAAAATTGCATTGATGACTGCATGGATTAGTGATGATTACATCTGAAATATTTAAAACCTGAGAGACAAGCCCAAGTAGGTTTGAGTGCTAACACGCCTGCTCTCGAATTCACCTGTGAATCATAATACAGACTGGTCAGTGGTCAACAGTGGATGATTTGGGGGCCCTGGCTTTAACTGGACGCCATGCCTGGCTGAGGCAGGGGGGCTCCCGTATCCTCCGACGTCCCCCAGACTACATACCACAGATGAACGGGGTCTTTTGTTGCTATGGTGGTTAGATGTCCTTTTTTGCTTTTTTTGTCTGTTCCCATTTCCACTTGCTTTTAGCAGAAAGAGTCTTTGGCCCATTTAGGCGGGGTTTTACATCACAACATGTACACGAATAAAACATGCACGCACTCTGCGGCCAGTGCCTTGCTCCTGCTCCATCGGTTCAGCCTCATCACCGTATCACTGGACTACAGGCCTCAGAGACATGAGCCCCACCAGAACAGAGTGGTCAGAAAAATAAATACATGACTTAAAAAATGGACAGCTAAGCCTGTCATGACAGCCCAGAGGCAGTGGGTCTATTTCACTCCATGATTCTTTCTTTTTGCATTAGATACAAGCATATCATCACTTTTTGGTCAATCACTCTTTCGAGCAAGGCACGCGCATCGGAAGGGTAGGCTGTGTTAAACTCAGCACCCGTCACCTGCGACATTATAGGAGGTCACTGAGATGACCCATCTCCCTCTGTCTCCCTGGAAACAGAAGTGGATCTCCTCTCTCACCAGGTGGAATGGCCAGCCCTGACTGCCTGAGGTTCGCTCTTCTCAAGTTTGTTCCTTTCTCCGTGGCAAGTGTCACGTTCTCCCTGCTGTCAGGCTGGGTAAGCAGGAATCCCAAAGCACCTAGGATGTGTGTTCTCTGGACACGCTATCTTCAACCATCACATCCCTCGCTCCCCATTTCTGACACACATCTTCTTTCGTAGCTTAACAATGAAGCTTGAGGAAGGCAGTCTGATGGAAGGGAATCTGGCTCACAGCTGCCCTTGTAAGGGGACTGGTCCCTCTGGGACATGGGGACACCACAGGAAAATTCCTACATAGAGATATCCACCCAATAAATTGAGATGGGAGTGAGACAGCCACAATTCCACCGAAAGACTTAAAATAAATCTCTTGTGTGGTCTCCCTTACACTTAGGGCCTTCTGTTTTTAAGGCACTGGGTTTTGAAGACTTCAAACACATAGAGGCAAATGCAGATGACCGAACTAGACAGTGACAGAGTGACCACAGGACAGAACAGATTTCAAAAGCAGAAAACTCTTCTTGGTTAGTGCATTGCATTAGCTGCTAACATCTGCAACTTAAAAGACGCTTTTCTCTCGGAAGGAAACAGATGTTTACACTACTCTGATAAAATTAAATGCCCGTAAGCACCAGGGGTCCAGTGGCAGCCAAGGAAGCGTGCCAGTCTGTTTCCAGCGAGTATGAAGCCACAACCCCACTCATTCCAAAAATCGCTTGTCCCTTAAGAAATGTAAGGTGATGGGAAGACTTTAGGGGGGACTTCATCCAATGTCCCCCAGGTTAGGAACTGCTTAGAAGGAGTAGGGTTATACTTCATGGCGTGGAGCCTGCTGTCCTAGAAAAGCAAAAACACCAAACCTTCGCTGGAAGGAAACAAATTTTCATCCTGAAATACAGTCAGGATACAGAGCTATTTTTCATTTGGTTTTTCATCAGAAGAACTTCTTTTCCTTCCCAGAAGTGCTGAGAGATTTACTTCTTGGAATTGGGGCTGAACCCGAACAAACTGATGATGTCGGTCATTGCTTCTCTCAGGTTCTTCCCGAAGCGATGAGAATCCTTTCATTTAAAAACAAACAAACAAAAAGAAACTGGTTACAACATGGAATTTTTCACATTTCAAGCCTTTTCACTTGTAATCTGACTCAAAGAACTAACATTTCTTTTTGCCAGTTCTCTAAGCTTTGACTTGGTGATTGAATCATTAAGTTACAGAGTCTGGTGAGATGCTAAGGGTTCATAAAGATAACAGCTACGTGTTTGTGTGAGTGCGTGTTTTTTCTTTTCCATGGTAGGTTATTATTACGAGACACTGACTATAGTTCCTTGTGCTACATAGTATGACCTTGTTGTTTACCTATTTTATATGTGGTTGTATTTGTTTTGAGATCTAAGGTGCTTTATTTTTTAAAAAAAAAACAACTTATGAAGGGTAGTGTGAACAGTACTTGTCTTATTCTTGTCATATAACAATTCACAGAGCAAATAGAACTTCTATGCCTCCGCTAATTGTCACACACCTTTTGAAGTTACCATTAGCTCCCAACACCTTATCTTTCATAGGGAAATGGCTTTAATAGTTATTTTTAAAATTTAATTCTTATTTTATATTGGAGTACAGTTGATTTATAACATTGTGCGAAGTTCAGCTGTACAGCAAAGTAATTCAGTTATATGTAACAAAAATATCCATTCTTTTTCAGATTCTCTTCTATATAGGTTACTATAAAATATTGAGTTCCCTGTGCTATACAGTAGGTCCTTGTTGATTACCTATTTTATATACAATAGTGTGTATCTGTTAACCTCAAACTCCTAATTTATCCCTCCCCACTCCCTTTCCCCACTGGTAACCATAAATTTGTTTTCTATGTCTGTGAGTCTATTTCTGTTTTGTAAATAAGTCCATTTGTATCATTTTATTTCTACATATAACCGATAACCATATGATATTTGCCTTTGTCTGACTTCATCTCGTGTGATAACCTCTAGGCCCATCCATGTTGCTGCAGATGGCATTATTTCATTACCTTTATGGTCGAGCAATATTCTAGTGGTGTGTGTGTATGTATATATGTGTGTGTGTATATATATATATATCACCTCTTTATCCATTCATCAGTTGATAAACATTCAGGCTGCTTCCATGTCTTGGCTACTATAAATAGTGCTGTTGTGAACACTGGGATGCATGTTACCTTTTTTCCCTAATGTCAATGCATTACATGAAACATAATAAGCAAGTGAATTCCAAACGTCTCTGTTAAAGGTGAGCCTGGCACTCACTGTCAGGCGACGTACAATGTGGAAAGGTGAGAATATAAATAAGGATTAAATGTGCCATGCTAGGGAGGCGGTCACGGGTTCCATTCAGAGAACACTGCAGACCACTGCTGCATTATGCGTGTGAATTACTCAGCTCAGATCTTAACTCTACCCTTCAATGTTTCGTGCATGCTAAGTCACTTCAGTCATGTCCGACTCTGCGATCCCATGGACTGTAGCCCGCCAGGCTCTTCTGTCCATGGGATTCTCCAGGCAAGAACACTGGAGTGGGTTGCCATTTCCTCCTCCAGGGGATCTTCCCAACCCAGAGATCTAACTAATAGTGTCTCTTACATCTCCTGCATTGGCAGGCAGCTTCCTTACACTAGCGCCACTGGTGGGAAGCCAACCATTCAATGTTACAGAGAATCTAAAAGTTGCAGAAGCACTGCAACATTTAGATTTGAAACCACAGCTACCAGCAAAGATGAAGACTTTCAATCAAATAAGATGGATCCCTTTAAAACTGTTGAAATCCTTGCTTTGAAGACATCCCAACCAAGGAAGAGTATACAACTGAATTGAAATTTTCTGTCAAATCAGGGATGTGCCCCCTACCCACCCCCTTCAAAAGAAAATAGTACAAATACTCCATCCTGGGAAGGGGGGAGTTTTGTACTTACCGTCTCAGGACAGGAGAACTTGGAGGATATATGGAAACTGATGAGGTCCTCACCAACGAGAATGTACGACACCCCATAGCCGTCATCAGCAACCTATAGAAAAGCACATTCAAACTGAACTTGGGGGGAATTCCCTGCTGGTCCAGTGCCTAGGGCTCTGCACCTCCACTGCAGGGGACATGGGTTCGATCCCTGGTTGGGGAACTAAGATCCCACATACCATGTGGCATGGTGGGTGAATGAATCAACAGAATGGTGGAAATGAGGCCACGGGCAAAGGGGATTTCGGACCTTTAATGAGATTGCCACTCATACTGGCATGAATAACCAGTAGGAGCTCCTTCAGGGCGGGGTGCTTATAACTGAGACAGGCCCGTCCTGCCCTGGCGCTTGCTGCTTTGTGAACTCAGATGCCCGGCCACTTACCGGCCCGAAGCCTCCTCCGCTCGACACGTAGTCCGGATTCCTATCCAAATTGAACAGCTCCACCTGCTGTGGAGGGGTCTGGCTGGTGGATAACCTCCAAGGCTCAGATAGGACCTGGGGAGTTAAACAAGGGGACGTTCTAATGACACTTTTCAGCTCCATCCTCTTCTGCCCCCAAGGAGCCCGGGAGATGAGGAAAGGTTTGCTTGGTGTTTGGACTGTTTCAGACACCAGAAGGCTATGTCCCTGGGGGCCTTGCTGGCTCTCGGGGCAGGGGTTCTTCGGAGAGGGATGGAGCGGGTAAGGACACCTGGACTAGAGAGGCAAACACTGGCTGACGGGGTCTTGGGCAGAAAAGGTGGCAGATACATGGAGTACGATGTGGAGTGCAGCAGCTGTGTGCTGGAGCAGGCTGGTACCAGCTCCCTAAGCTGAGGGTCAAACTTGCAGGAATTTTCCAAGCTGCCCGCTAAACACAGCCACTGCTAAAAAATTGAATTTTATAAACATAAAAGTAAAGCAACTCTATTAAAAGTGGAAGACGTAAATACTCAGAGCTCAGGACTTCCCTGGCTGTGCAACGGTTACGACCCTGGGCTCCCACTGCAGGAAGCACAGGTTTCAATTCCTGGTCAGAGCATGAGATCCCACATGCTCTGCAGGGTGGTCAGAAAAAAAAAAACCACCTCAGAGCTCATCAGTTAGGTTCAGTTGTGTCCGACTCTGCGACTCCATGGACAGCAGCACGCCGGGCCTTCCTGTCCACCAGCTCCTGGAGCTTACTCAGACTCACGTCCACTGAGTCGGTGATGCCATCCAACCATCTCATCCTCTTTCGTCCCCTTCTCCTCCCGCCTTCAATCATTCCCAGCATCAAGGTCTTTTCAAATGAGTCAGTTCTTTGCATCAGCTGGCCAAAGTATTAGTTTCAGCTTTAGCGTCAGTCTTTCAGAGCTCATCACTTGATAATTATTTTAGTACAAGCATGGTTTTTCCAGTAGTCACGTACAGATGTGAGAGTTAGACCATAAAGAAGACTTTGCATTGAAGAATTGATGCTTTCAAACTGTGCTGCTGGAGAAGACTCTTGAGAGTCCCCTAGACTGCAAGGAGAGCAAACCAGTCAATCCTAAAGGAGATCAACCCTGAATATTCATTGGAAGGACTGATGCCGAAGCTCCAATACTTTGGCCACCTAGTGTGAAAAGCTGACTCAATCAATGAAGGAGACCCTGATGCTGGGAAAGATTGAGTGCAGGAGGAGAAGGGGGCAACAGAGGAGGAGATGGTTGAATGGCATCACCGACTCAATGGACATGAGTTTGAGCAAACTCTGGGAGACAGTGGAGGACAGAGGAGCCTGGTGCACTGTAATCCATGGGGTTGCAAGGAGTCTGATGTGATTTGGCGACTAAGCAACAATGGCATGCCAGGGGTTGAAGAAATGTGGCTCAGATTTTCCAGAGTGAGGACCGCTGAGCCCTGGAACCCATCTGATAGGCCAGTTCTGACTGGCAAAGTTGTACTAAGTTTTGCCCTAAGATTGACTAAGTTTAGTTTAGCCAAGAAAGCCAAATGGGCTGCACAGAAGGGCCTCACCTCCTTCAGGAAAGGGGAGTCGACCGCGAGGTACTTGGACACCACGTAGAGGCAGAAGAGGTGGCGGTCAATCCCCGCGCCGGTCATCGCCAGGCGGTACAGAAGCTGATGCTTCTCAGATGCGATCTTGAATAACTTGAGCTTCTGTTCAACCTGAAATAACAAAGGATAGGCAGTTTTGAGTCATGCAGCACAGTCTAAGCTCCAAGATGACAGTCACGGGCCCTTCTCCCCAGCAGTCCAACAGGGTGCTGAGACAGCAGGTCACCGGTGGGACGGGCAGGCGGTCTGGGTGGTCTCTGGGTGGTTGCCAAGGCAACCTGACCAGAAACGCCACTGGCCGGCTGCCTCTGCCCCAGATTCCTGCTGCGAGGCTGTGGAGGGGACAGGTTGTTGGAGAGGCAATTTCAGGATCCTGTGTGCGGCCCACTGGGCGTCATTTCACCTTTTACAAAAATGAGACCACTAAGCAGGTAGGAAAGCACCAGCCTTCACATCTCATCGTGTGGAACGAAGTCCCTTTCCTCTCAGGGGGCTGCGACATTCCTGCGGGCCTTTAAGTAACCCTCCAGGGTGGTCTGTCAGCTGGGCTGAATAGCGCTTCTGGGGCCTACAAGTCGGACCCGAAAAGGCCTCTCCAGGTTCTTTAGGACCCTGTCGGTCAATCTCAGAATGAGGAGACACAAGCCCTTCCGTGGATGTGGAGGCCTGTCCACTCCAGACCCAGCCCTCAGGCTGTTCTGAAGGCAGCGAGTGACAGATCAGAGCCATCTGTGATGAGACCTGCCGAGCTCCTCCCCAGGGAACTGACAGCCTTTCCAGGAAGGAGGTCCCCAGAGCAGAGCAAAACCCCGGGCCGTGTCCCCTCGGAGGTCAGCAGACCCGGACAGGATGGGCCTCAGCCCCTCACTGGGTGTGTGGTCAGCAGTTTGCTGGATTCTGCTAAGTCTCTGTTCCTTTATCTATCAAAAACGAACTGATAATGCTTCACTAGCCGCCTCTAGGACTGTCAAAGGCAATACAGCCCAGAGCCCTGGGCCTGCTCGGGGGGCTTCAGCATGGGCAGTGGGCTTCAGGAACCCCGGGCAGAAGATGTCGGTGTGGGGCTTCCCTGGCGGTCTAGTGGTTAGGAATCCACGCTCCCAGTGCAGGAGTTGTGGGTTCAATCCCTGGTCAGAGAAAAGATCTCCCATGCCGTAAGAGCCAACAAAAAATAGTAACAATAATAATAACAAGACAAGAAGGCGCCCACGGACGGTCACCATTTTCTCAGCCAGACACCAACTACCAACACTGTCCTGCCCCCTCCCCTCCCATTCCTATGTTCACCGCCTGTGCACCGTTCTGACTTAAAGACTCTGAGGGGGCCCTACCTGATGGTCCAGTGGCTATGAGTCTCCCATGCAGGGAGCCCAGGTTTGATCCTTGGTCCGGGAAGTAGATCGCACATGCCACAACTAAAGATCTCACGTGACTCAACTAAGACCCGGTGCAGCCAAATAATAAAAAATAATTAAATATTAAGAGACTCCTATGAAGTGTAACCTCACTTGCAGAAGTTACAGAATAACAGGATGGATGCAAACATGAACCTTTGTGTCTGTCTAGATGGTTGCCTTTAATACTCTCTGTCCTCCAGAGGCGGGTGGAGGGAAGGAAGGAGATGCTGGATGCGGACTCGCTGGAGAAGTATGCATGGGATTTAATCAGGGAAGCCTGCATGTCAACCTCGGGTGTCATCCTCTGAACGGCAGAGACGGCCCCTGGGGGGCTGTTCTCCTCCTGGCCAGGCAGAACCTACCGTCTGTGTGGGGTCCATCATGGACAGCACGAAGTTGCATGACTCAGTGGTGCAAGAACGCACGGTCTCTGTTCTGCCCTCTCGGAAGAGCCGGGTCATGGAGGCCTCGTAGGTGAGGGAAAATTTACCCATGTCCTGGGAAAGGAAAAATATTTTAAAACAAGGCCGGCGTGTTGACAAAGACATGAGGGGAGCGGTTGAAGTCAGCCGGGAAAAGCAGACATCATCGCAGAGGCAGTTTTTATTCATTGTCAGTTTTCACACGGGCTTATGCAGCACGCAGGTGGAAACATCACTAGCTTTGAAAAGGGAGGGAGGGTCCAGGTTTCCATGTTCAGATGCGACTGGGGCCATGACCCGGTTTCCAGATCTCACACACCTGCCCGAGTACAGACGTGGTTTTAGGAAGAATACGGTACAGGACCGGGAACTGCATGCAGCAGCTGGGAATGACTTAACTCCAGGTCCGGAAGGTCCTCCTCTGAGGGGGCAGGAAGTGGTGGGTGGCCAGTGCCTGCAGCACAGAGTCCCCCACCCCGGCCACTAGACAAGAGGGAGAGAAAGCAGGAGGGAACGGCTCTGCGGGGCTGGCAGACGCTGAGGGGAGCAGACGGGGGTCTCTTGAGAACATTCACTTTCTCAGCAAAATACGGAATTTCACCTCCTAAGAGACAGAGGATGGAGGGGAGGTGCCAGGAGTCAGCAAAGGGGTGTGAAACAGGCTCTGGGGGTGCAGAGAGTGGGTGGTCTGGGGCCACCAGAGTCAGGGCTCATGGGTTAAGAAAGATGAGCCGCGGTGTGGGGGGGTTTCTCGGACTGTGTCGGCTTCTCAGTGCAGCATCAAAGCAGGCAGACACTGGACTGACCCGGGGGTGTGTCCACTGTGCTTGGGGCTCTAGGACAGAGGTCGGGGTGATAGCGACAGGTTGTGGAATCTAAGCCCGAGAGGCAAAAAGGGAGGCGAGACAGATGGGTAGAGGGCAAGGCAGGATGGAGACTGGGATGAGGAATGCTGGTGTTAGAGGCCAGAGGGGAGATGGGATGATGGAAAGACCTGGGTGATGTGCGGACGGTTCTGCAAGGTCCCAAGACAGAGGTGGCCGGGGATGACGAGGACAGGCACAGGTCCATGGGAGCTCGGGGTGGCCCACCACCTGTGATGCCGGCGGAAACCACCCGCAAAGCCCCAGCTCGAAGATGACCGGGTTCCCCGTGGGGACGGCAAAGTGCTGAGCAGCAGACTGTGGACCCAGGTTATTTCTGACCAGGCAACGTCCCTCTGGGCATTTGGGTCCTGGTGGCCCCAGGGTGACAGGGGACACCTGCAATAGGCTGATACTGTTCATTCAGGAGCTGGCAAAGCTGCACTTCTGATGTGCAGTCCAGACCTGTGAGCAGCCCGGCTGGGAGGGCTCTTTACCCCCAAGGCTGGTCGGCAGACTTAACACTGGCTGTCCCCACCACCCTGCGTGGTCACGGAGGAAGCCAGCTGGCCACGGGTTCTGAGTGCCATCCCAGCCTCCAGTGGGCATCCCCCACACCCGGCACAAAGACCCGCCGGCTCATAATCTACTCATCCTTTAACACACTGGCTATTAAATTTCCCTTGGATGGGGTCTGAGAGGTTCTAACCCCTCATCTGGCTTACAGAGTCTAACTAAGGTCATTTTACCAAATATGCCTTTCAGAGAATTCCCTATAGGAGGGGAGCTTACTATGCGGGGCCTTCCAAGGGTCTTATCATAAAGCACTGGGGAGCCTGGAAGGAAGGAGGGGATGAGGAAAAACTATAAATGTGCTATTTTCATCATTTAATACAGGTTATCTTGGGGTATATGATGCAATGATTTATTTGAAGTCAACTTTCCAACATCAAACTTTAATCGTATAAGTGGTTAGTGCAATCATGCATTACATCCACAATTTTTTAATGACCATCTAAAAACCCCATGGCCGATGCACTGAGTATTAGTGTACTCAGACCCCAAGCTGGGTTATGGCTACACCCACTTAAACTGCTATGACCAGCCACCATCTCACCATCGGGGGAGCAGCCATTGCCAAAACATGTCCAGTGTCTAACCAGCAGGATCAAAAGACAAAGTCTATAAAGATATTAACACACATGGCGTGAGAACACAAAACTTTTGCACACTTGGATTGCTGCCCTGGAGCTAACTGTTGGGATTGGTGGCATTTGGGGGGGAACTTTCACCTCTGTTTTCCAAGTGAGAAATAAATATGACCCCAAAACAGGAAGCCAATATGCTATTTTCTTTTAGTTTTTGGCTGTGCTGCACAGAATGTGGGATCTTACTTCCCAGACCAGGGTTCAAACCTGAGCCCCTTGCATTGGAATTACAGTCTTAATCACTGCATCACCAGGGAAATCCCAGTAGGGCTCTTTTAAATAGGAGATCTAAGCAACCCCACCTTGATCTGGGAGGTAGTGAGGACTTCCCTGGCAGTCCAGAGGTTAAGACTCAGTGCTTCAAATGCAGGGCATGCGGGTTCTATCCCTGGTCGGGGAAGTAAGTAAGATCCCATATGATGCAATGCTAAAAAACCATTAAAAAAAAAAATCTGGGAGTTATTAATTGCCAGTGCAAAGCAAGTGCAAAGGTCCTGTGGTGAAACGAGCCCAGCACATTCAAAAGCAGCAAAAGCAGGGAACAGGCCCAGAGAAGCACCAGAGAAGGTCAGTATAAGGACCAGATCAAGGGTAACTAACCCTGGGGATGTGTAAACTTGGATGGAAAATACGCATAGTTTTTTAATTTCACAAAGTGAAATTAAACCACAGAGTGAATTGCAGCATTTAGAAGCATAGGCAACAAATCACAGGAGTTATGAGCAGTGCCTGTGATGCTGAATAGAAAAAAAAAAATCACAGCTATTTTCACATCAAATTATGGCAGCTCAGTGGTAAAGAATCTGCCCGCACTGTGGCAGACCTGGGTTCGATCCTGTGTTGGGAAGATCCCCTGGAGGAGGGCATGGCAACCCACTCCAGTTTCTTGCCTGGAGAGTCCCCATGGACAGAGGAGCCTGGAGGGCTGCAGTCCACAGGGTCGGAAAGAGTCGGACACGACTGAGTGATTAAGCGCACAGCATGTGGTTACTGCAGATATCCCAAAATAGCATCTCAGCTTGTCACTGCTTCAAGTGAAAGGTACTTATCAGACCTGCTGCTTGAGTCAGTGCATGAACAATTACACCTAGGGCTTCCCTGGCGGCTCAGTGGTAAAGAATCCACCTGCCAATGCAGGAGACACGGGTTGGAAACCTGATCCAGGAAGATCCCACATGCCGCGGAGCAACTAAGTCCATGCGTCACGACTACTGAGCTTGTGCTCTAGAGCTTGGGAGCCGCAACTACTGCGCCCACGTGCGGCAGCTACTGATGCCCCCATGCCCTAGAGGCCATGCTCCACAACAGGAGAAGCCACCGCGATGAGAAGCCCGCATACCAACTAGAGAGCAGCCCACGCAGCAAAGAAGACCCAGCACAGCCAAAAATAATAAAAGAAATAAAACTATGTCCAAAAGAAGAATCACAGCTACTGCACAAATAGACGCTTACTATTTTGACACCTGCATGAAAACTAACTGGTTACTTTTGTAACCCTATGCATTTCATTTTATGCTTTCTAAACATTACTCTGAGAAGGGGTCCCCACGCCTTTCTCCAACTGCCCAAGGGGTCCAGGGCACAAAGAAGGTTAGGTGGCTAGAGCAGAACCCCCCCCACCCAGGGCCACCCAGAATGTCTGGATTTGTGCAGGAGCCCCCGTGAGGCCCTCCAGCCCAGAGCTGGGCACAGACGGGTCTGACTGTGAGGGCCGCAGCGAAGTCTGTTCCTAACAGAGCTGGCCTTCCAACAGGCCTGCGGGGAAGAACTTTTGAACAGAGGAGTCTGCTTTAAACTCTTAATAGGCTTCGGTCAATCATTTTTAATAGACTGAGTGCCACGTGAGGAATTGGTAGAGGGGTGGGAGGCCAAGAATGAAATTCTGGCTGTTTCTAGCCAGAATGCAAAGAATAAATATAACTGCTTGGGTTATTAAAACAAATAATCAGTGTCAAATAAACTGTTACATGATTCCATGGAACTATTCTGGCACCAAAACTACACTGTGTTAATCACTATACGCTTCTGATTTCTATATTTTCAGCTTTGAAAGAGCAAGTCTCCACCTCACCCTGCCCCATCTCCACCTGACAACCTTTCCTTTTCAAAATATTACCGGTTATTCTCAACTGTTAGCCCTCCATTTGAACTTGAAGGTAAACCAGCCCAGCCCCTCTCCTAAAGTCTTCTGCTGACCTCTGACGATGTTCACAGTGCATGTGTGAACCGGGGACATTCATCTCCAAGGTGCTGAGCCTTTCTGTCCAAAATCACAGCCTTCCCTCCCTCTCCGAGGGTCCATTCCTTCTTCTAGGCTCTGGGTCTTCTTCCCAAAGGTCCTGTCTGCTTTATAAAGAGAGGCTTGGGGAATTCCAGGTTTTTGCTTCTAGTTCATGACGCATTTTCCTACCATGTTTCCTCCTGGACTATCACAGTGATAAGACAAAGATGCTGGTCTTTGTATAATTCTGCTCCAGACCGCCTTACTGAGCATGCTTCCTAACCATAAAAGTTTTCCCGCCCGCTCCATCTTCTGAGCAGATGTGCGAATATTTCTTCTGCCCAGTGATCCTGACAGCTGCACTCACGCCCTTTAATGCAAAGATGTTCAAGAACAGCCCCTGGAGGTTGCTTCATCCTTCCTGCTTTAATGGGGCTGCCTCCACACTCCACCTTTGAGGAAGACCCTGGCTGCTGGCACACGATGAGATTTACTGCGTTAAGGAGATAGCCCCGATGCTAAGAGTTACTGAGTAGGGATGCTCCGTTATGAATGCCTCGTCAGCATCTGTCAAAATGACTGGCTTCTTCTCTGAGCTAGCAACATGATTAAATCTGTTATTTTATTAAAGCAAACCATCCTCTTGCCACTGGTGTTAGCTATTGTTGGCTGCTGCATTTTCCTTATATTGCTTGATGCTATTTGCTATTACCTTATTTAGACTTTTTGCACTTGCATTTGTGAGCAAAACTGGTCCGTGGCTGTCTTTTTGTGCATCCATCAGCTGTATTAGAGTCGACCTAAAGGACAGTCGTGGCCCATCGGTTGTCATTTATCTGATACTAACACTGCCTCTTGTGCTGTACTGCATCTGTTTATCTTCCTGACCTGAGTTATAGAGGAATCGAAGCTATAGGCTGCCCCCAGGACCCATTCCTGACTCCAGTATCACCTTGGCAGCTGGTCAGCTCGCCTCTTGGAGTGAACCCCGATTTTCTCAACCAGTAAAATGGGCCAACTATAGAGACTTCCTCGTGAGGAGACCATGAGAGCTGCGTGAGTAGAGCACGGAGACCAGAGCCTGGCACAAAGCGAAATTCACAGAGCAGGACCACCACCCAGAAATGCTGCCCTGCATCCGTGTACAACCCCCAAGCTTTGAAGACAGAAATTCTCCATTAAAGCCAGGACGTATCTTGACCCAATGCCACAAGGACTTCCACTGCCCCTGGAAACCAGGGCCACCCTTTCAGGGGTGGGGCTCCCTACAGTGGAAGAGTCCCACTGAGGTCCTTCAGGGCCCTGGAAACACCACAAGCTTCTGTGCATACAGGGACCCCAACCATCCCAGAATACCTCCCATGGGGCTGGTGTATCCCCTCCTATGGGAGAGGATGTCAAGAGTCAGAGACGCCCAGTTGCCTGCCCTAAGTAGTTCTGCTTTCCCAAATCCTAGGATTGGGAGCTTACATGTCTAATTCCTGCTCTGTAGAACGAGGAGATCTCACTTGCCTACCACCCCCTACATTCTGCCTCTCCTCCCGTGTGAAGCAGGAACCCACTGCCGTTCCAGGCACGACCAGCTCGCATGACGGGTCCTCCCCTACTCGCTGGGCGGGCAGGCTTGGGCCTGCGATCAGGGCCCCCAGGAGTGCAGGGGACAAAAAGCCCAGCTGGGTGGGAGGGGTCTCACCTTGTAATGAGCCAGCTGGAGCGAGAGCTGCACGAAGGCGTCCGGGCTGGTTTTACATTTCTTGATCAGCCCTTTACCGAAAGTGCGGAATGCGAAGGAGTGGAAATCCACGTCATTGGCCAGGAGGTTGGCACTGCTCAGCGAAGTCTCAATGACCTCCTGACACTTGGGGAAAAAGGAGAAAAGGCTTCACGTTAATGGGAGGGGAAGTTCTGACACAAACTGAAGAAAACGCAAGCTGACTTTCAGCACAGCTAACAGACAGACTTGTCGCTTGGAAATACATACATCACGCTTCCTTCTTGGTTTTTCCCAATCTTTCTAACCTGAGAGTCACAGTAAGTTGGTAATGTGGCACTTCCCCTCACCCCTCAAACAGCAATGGGTGGCCCACACAGGAGGAACTCCTGGTCCCAGTGGGACCCCCAGAGGGCATTTCAAAGAGTCACAGGTTTTGTTTAATGAGATCCATTCTTGTTAGATGCTAGCCATCGAGGGACCAGTTCTAAAAAAGAAATGGACTGGGATCTCCCTGGTGGTGCAGTGGTTAAGACTCTGTGCTTCCACTGTAGGGGGTGCAGCCTTGATCCCTGGTTGGGGAACTAAGTTCTCACATACCAATCGGCACAGCCAAAAAAAGAAAAGAAAAAAAAAAAGGATATGGACTGTGGGGCAACTGTACAATAGAAGTGAGTCCTCAGCCGTGAAGTCATACAAGGACTCTTAAATGCACATGACTAAGGGAAAGAAGTCATTTGAAACGGCTCCACACATACGATTCCAGCTCTATGACATTCAGGGAAAGGCAACATGATGGAGCCGGTGAGATCCCACCTGCCAGGAGCAAGGTGGGAGAGAGGGATGAGGGGAGGCTTTAGGGCAGGGACACTGCTCCGCGTGTCATTGTATCTCTGTCCACACCATCGACGCACAACAGCAAGCGTGAACCCGAATGTGCGCTACGAACTTTGGTGATGCTGACGGGTCAGTGCAGCTTCCTCGCCTGTAACACACAGACCAGCTGGCAGGGATCCTGGTAGTGGGGGTGGCTGCGTGTGTGTGAGGACGGGGAGCGTGTGGGAGCACTCCGCACCTTCCACTCGGATTTTGCTGCGAACCTAAAACCCCTCTAAAAACTAAAATCCATCAAAAAAATCTTTTTAATAAATGCTAAGTGGCTTAGCCAGCTAGAAGGACTCTGTCACATACGTCAGCAGAAGTCATGCCTCTCTGAGGACCACACACCAGCCGCAGGGATGCAGGCTGGACAAAAAGATGCAGATGGATAAGACCTTGTAGTACGGATCCAATATTTTCTACGTCAGAAATGACTTCAAAAAAGAAAAAGACTTCCCAGGCCCTGGGAATTCCTGCTTGGCTTTGATTTGGTATTTCCAGCCTTAAAATTCCTTCCCCAAAGGGCTTCCACGGAGTGAACTGCATTGGAGAACACTCAGAGGGATGAAAATGACAAATTAGTGATCTAGTGCACTTCAACTCCAAAGGAAATGATTTCAATTTTCACTTTTTCATTGTGATGTCTAGCTAAGTTTGAGCTAGGAATTTCACTGACAATCTCAGCCAAAAGCTTTCAGTGAAAGAAGAACTGCCGATTGGGGCTCCCAAGGCAATAGGAGGTGTAGCAGCTTCGAGGTCCCAGGAAGAAATGCCCAGGCGGACAGATTTCTGTCTCGGGGGCATTCAACTGAGCTCGTGAGCACTCAGGAAGGACCGCTGGAAAAGTCGACTGTGAGAGTTTAGACACGTCTCCCATCCGAGGTAATCGACAAGCATCTGAGGAGTGGGACTTACTTCCTCCGGGATGTCCCACTGCAGCCGGGTGGGGTACGGAATGTTCGGGTTGGGGTCTCCTTTACAGTGTCCATCCTCTGTGTAACCCAGCTGGAAGCTGTCTGTGGCCATGACATACTGTCAAAAATAAAGACACATCGGTTAAGTCAGAGATCATCACAGGTAACGGTGTTACATACAAGTCATCTGACCTCTCAGAGCACATCCTTTTCTTTCTAGAAATGCAATCAAGACTTAGCCATAACTACTTGCTTACAGTCTGCTGAGCACTTGACATCCTGGGAACAGCCACCTAATGAGGTAGTCTGACCTCTGCTTCGGGGGCAAGAAAGATAGACCTGGAGAGGTTCGACAGTGTTTGGACAGGTAAGGGGCACAGCCAGGATTCAGGCTGAGTGTGTGATGCACAGAAAGTAGCTCAGAGCCTGCTTTTACGTCCTGGCTGTGAGCTGGTACCCTCTGGGTGGTACCCTGATGGATACTGACCCTGTAAGGCAGTAACTCCTGTTCTTACTCGTATAAATGAGAAGACCGCCTCAGCGAGGTGAACAGTGTCCGAGTTCACACGTCTCAGAGGGCCAGGATGTGGCCCAGGTGTGAATGCTTTCTGTTCACCGGCAGGTATTCTTAAGCCAGATTATTCAATGGTATTTACTGAGCACCAACTATGAGTCAGCCCTGAATATTCACTGGAAGGACTGATGCTGAAATCGAACCTCCAATACTTTGGCCACCTGATTCGAAGAGCTGACTCATTGGAAAAGACCCTGATGCTGGGAGAGATTGAGGGCAGGAAGAGAAGGGGACGACAGAGGATGAGATGGTTGGATGGCATCACCAACTCAACGGACATGAATTTGAGCAAACTCCAGGAGATGGTGAAGGACAGGGAAGCCTGGCGTGCTGCAGCCCATGGGGTTGCAAAGAGTCAGACACGACTGAGCGACTGAACAACAGCTATGAGTCAGCAATGCTTCTGAGCACCAGTGAACAAAGCAGACAGGGATTTCTGCCTTTCTGCAAATTTAAAGATGGCCGTGACCAAGCAATTCCACTTTTCGGTATGTACTCAAAAGAAATGAAAACGCATGTTCACATACAACTTGTGCGCTGATGTTCACAGAAGCAATGTTTATAGTAGTTAAAAAGCAAAAAGAACCCAAATGTCCATCAAGTTATGAATAGATAAAATATAGTATTTTCACGCGAAGGAATACTATTTAGGATTCTGGACTTTCACTGCTGTGGGCCAGGTTCAATCCCCAGTTGGGGAACTGAGATCCCCAAAAAAATTTTTAAAAAGGAATGAAGCCCTCTAGAACAATATAGACGAATCCTGAAAACATTAGCCAGACACACAAGACCATGTACTGTGCTGATTCCATTTCTATGAAATGGCTAGAACAGGCAGAGACAGAAAGGAGATTAGTGGTGAGCAAGGGTGGGGTGGGGTGGGGGTGGGGGAAGGTGTTTTCTTTTGGGAGTGATGAAAGTGTCCTGGAATGAGACAGTGGTGATGGAGAGAACAACCACACGGAACTGTACACTTGAAGAGGTGGGCTATATGCTTTGTGAATGACATCTGAATTTTAAAAAATAATAAAAATATCTTTAAAAAGGTATTTCTGCCCTCGGGGAGCTTACATTCCAGTGGGGGAAGCAAAATGAACCAGAAAAGAGCCCCAGGTCAGATGGTGACTCGGCTGGATGGTGAGGCGGGGAGGGCAGCGGCGCAGGGATGGGGAAGTGTAGGGGGGCCTCATTTCATGCACGTGTAGTCAGCGCCCCTGTGAGCGGAGCCTGTGAAGGGGCCCAGCCTAGCTGTGTCTGCTCTGCATCAGAGCCCCAGAGTCCAACACCAACACCAGAAATACACAGACAGCCAAGGGGACTCAGCTTGGACCAGATTTGTTTTTAATTGGCACAGGTGGCATCTTCATACCAGCCCGTTAACTGGCCCTGGTGTGGGCCTCCATGACAAGACGGTGGGTCAGTTCTCATCCACACAGGGAGCATCTGGGCTCCTGTTGGACCCCTGGAGTCACAGGCCACTGTGTCCACTGGGCAGTTAACAGTTAAACACCACTGCATCCCACTGGTCACCCTGATGTAAGGCTAAATCCTTTTACCCTTATCTTATCCAGAGTACTGAAAAAATAAGCCTGGCCTTGTCAGCATCCTGTAGATTTTTCTACTTGATAAATGTACCTAATGTGATCCAGGCTGCCTATGACTCAGAGATTTCTCTTTCACCAAAGTACTGCTCTGATGCTCTTATTACCGGGAGAGTCCTTGGAACAGGGTGTAATAGGTGTGGACCATTATGAAGTGCAAAGAGACTTAAAGTGTCTCATTTCCACATTCAGCAGTGAAGGGGGCTTGATCTATGACAGATCTTTAGTTGAAAGGACCTCTCAGCCTTTGTCGGCATCAGAAAAGACAAGGGTGATGAAGAAGAGCCTTTCTGACAACTTGGCTACTTTTATCACGTGTTAATGTCTTAGGACCACACAGCTGTCTTACAGACTGCAGCAATTTTTTCTTTCCTTCTTAAAGGTTTCCTGGGAGAAACTCCAGGGGAGGTTGGGGTGCTGCAGTCCATGGGGTTGAAAAGAGCTGGACATAACTGAGTGATTGGACATCAACAACGAACAGTGGTGAGGACTCCACGCTTCCATTGCAGAGGGCTTGGCTTTGATCCCCGATTGGGGAACTACGACCGCACATTTTACGGCACGGCCAAAACATAAATAAATGTAAAATATTAGGTGGACGGAGAGGATGACAGGCCTTGGTGGGTTTTTCGGTAACTTGGTAATTCTAAGACTTAAGCGAAGTGGTAAAAGGCACACTGCCCTTTCATAAACCAAGATTTCAATACCTTTGCTTTTATTTGGCCTAAAACTTGGCAGCTTTCAAATAACTGAGCTTCAGTTCCGCCCTGAAGTCACTGTGTCAGAGTCAAGGCCATCTCATTATTTTGGCCCCTTCAGGATGTGACAAATAAATGTTTGCATTTAAGGAACCTCAGCCATACGTTGACAGTGCCAACACCTGCTGAAAACATTATAACTGGACAGATACTACGAAGTTTAACTCAGTCTGGGGTTTGGTTTTTCGACAGCAATTTCTACAGTCAAGTTCAACTTTCAGACACTCACCTCCCAAAGATGACCCACGATGGGTGCATCGGCCCAGGAGTGCTCCGCGTTAATGCCCATCTTGCCGTTTTTAAAAACGATAAACGTGAATGATTTATCAAACCACCTGCACGACACAGAAACGTTTATGCAACTGACACGTTTACAAAGACAAAAGCAAATCCAGACGACGTGTTTGTTTTCTTATGGATGGCCTCAACTGACTGCATCCGCCCCTCCTGTGGTTGGAAGAGGTGACGACTCTCCACGAGTAATAGAAGGACACAGAGAAGGGCCTTCCTGGCGGCTCAGTGGTAAAGAACTCCCCTGCCAATGCGGGAGATACAGGTGCGACCCCTGGTCCGGGAAGGTCCCAGCGTGCCTCGGAGCAGATAAACCCGCCGGCCACAACCACTGACCTGTGCCCTAGGGCCCTGGAGGGGCAACTCCTGAGACCTGGGCACCCTTGAGCCTGTGCTCCACAACGAGAGGCCACCGCAGGGCCTTCCCTGGTGGTCCGGTGGCTAAGACCCTGCACTCCCAATGCAGGGGCCCCGGGCTCGATACCTGGTCAGGGAACCAGATCCCACATGCCGCAACTAAGATTCTGCATGCCGCAACCAAAGATCCCACGGGTTGCAACTAAGAACCAGCACAAGAGGGTGTGGAGAGAAGGGAACCCTCTTACACTGTTGGTGGGAATGCAAACTAGTACAGCCGCTATGGAGAACACTGTGGAGATTCCTTAAAAAACTGGAAATAGAACTGCCATATGACCCAGCAATCCCACTTCTGGGCATACACACCGAGGAAACCAGATCTGAAAGAGACACGTGCACCCCAATGTTCATCGCAGCACTGTTTATAATAGCCAGGACATGGAAGCAACCTAGATGCCCATCAGCAGACGAATGGATAAGGAAGCTGTGGTACATATACACCATGGAATATTACTCAGCCATTAAAAAGAATTCATTTGAATCAGTTCTAATGAGATGGATGAAACTGGAGCCCATTATACAGAGTGAAGTAAGCCAGAAAGATAAAGACCAATACAGTATACTAACACATATATATGGAATTTAGAAAGATGGTAACGATAACCCTATATGCAAAACAGAAAAAGAACATATATGATACAGATAATTTTGGACTCTGTGGGAGAGAGGCGAGGATGGGATGATCTGAGAGACAGCATCAAAACATGTATATTATCAAGTGTGAAACAATCACACAGCCCGTTGGATGCATGAGACAAGGTCTCGGTGGTGCAATACCCGAGAGGGGAATGGGGAGGGAGAGAAGGGGATAGATGGGAACACATGTAAATCCATGGGCTGATTCACATCAATGTATTGGCAAAAAACCACTAACAGTATTGTAAAGTAATTAGCCTCCAACTAATAAAAAAAAGAAAAAAAAAAAAAAAAGAACCAGCACAGCCAAACAAATAAATACATCTGAAAAAAAAGAGAGAGAAGCCACTCCACTGAGACGCCCAAGCAACAAGGGCTCGCTGCCGCTAGAAGGAGCCTGAACAGCAGCGAAAATCCAGCACAGACAAAAATAAATAAATGCTTTAAAAAAATTTAAAAAAAAAAAGGTACACATAGAACTCTAACTCATTGGTTTCTCCCCTGCTCCCGACACAGAGAGAAGCATCTAGGCACTGGGGACCAGAAGGAGAACAGGCTGTATTGTTATAATGAGAAAGGATGCACAAGACACCGGCAGAGACGGGAAGCCACAAGGTCCTCCCTGGGTATCTGCTGGGGGCGTGGCTCCGGGACCCGCTGACCGATTAAGGAAACCCAGAGTCGGCCCTCTGCAGCCACAGGCTCCACCACCGAGGCTCTGACACACGGTCCCTGATCCACATGGTTGACTGAACCCCTCGGACACGGAGGACTGACTGTGCCTGCCGCATCCCTCCCCCACCTCGGCCAACCCTCACCCCCAACCCGATGGGCAGTCAGGACCTCCCTTCACAGGGAGGGGGAAGGAGGCTCCAGGAGGTGGAGCAGCCTCACCCAGTCACATGACCAGTGAGCAGAGCCAAAGCCGACATCCAGGTCAGGCCCCGGGTACCACCTTCTCCCACCTGCTGCAGGTTCTGGGCAGCCCCGTCTCACGAGCATCTCCAAGCAGAGGAGGTTGTGCAGAGGGGAAGGATCTCAAGGCTGCTGCTTACGCATGTGCGTGTGTGTGTGTGTGTGTGTGTGTGTGTGTGTGTGTGTGTGTGACAGTTTTGGTGGAAAGAAGAAACTCCCCCAGTTGTATTTTCATATCCCCCTTACTGCAGCGGACACTTAAGGCTGGGTGTCAGCCACAGGTCAAGCTTCTTCTAGGTTCTCAGGCAAAGCACTGTGTTTCAGAAGGTAAGCGCGGTACCTGTCGAAACACCGGCCATGCAGCAGGGACTTGGCGTAGCTGTCCATCGACGTCTCCGGGTCCTCCTCCCTGTGTCCCTGGTCTGTTTCATCTAACGTCACGAAGAACGCGGCTTTCTCCACGGCATCCAGAGACTGCTTGTTTTTCCCGTGTCCAAAATAGGCCTGGCGACACCTGGCCCAGGGGACCCTGCGGTGAGGATTAATACCATGAGACCTGCAGCGATTTGGTGACGTCTCCTTCGAGGCATGTGTGAAAGGACAGTGTTTTTCAGTTCTTGGTGTTTTAGGGGTTTAAGGAAAACCAGGCATTAAAGACGGAGAAGGCAATGGCACCCCACTCCAGTACTCTTGTCTGGAAAATCCCAGGGACAGAGGAGCCTGGTAGGCTGCAGTCCATGGGGTCGCTAAGAGTCGGACACGACTGAGTGACTTCACTTTCACTTTTCACTTTCATGCATTGGAGAAGGAAATGCAACCCACTCCAGTGTTCTTGCCTGGAGAATCCCAGGGACGGGGGAGCCTGGTGGGCTGCCGTCTATTGGGTCACACAGAGTCGGACACGACTGAAGCGACTTAGCAGCAGCTGGCGTTAAAGACTTTCTCCATCTGCAACCACTGCCTGCCTGCCTGCCGGCTGGGCCGCCTGGTTGAAGGGCAGGGGTCTCGCCTTCTCCTGTACCTGCTCCAGGGATGTTGCCGGCGGGGAACTTCATCCATGAATGCCGGGTGAAGGACAAGAAGGCAGACGGGCCCTGAGCTCTGCCGTCTGGGGCAGCAGAGCCCCAGCGAGGTAGGGCCTTCCTCACAGCCTTCTCACCCCGCTCTCTCACCCTCTCCCTGCGAACAACCCCTTGGAAACCACAGCGAGGGCCAAGAGCACGGCCCTGGTGCCGGGACCAGCTCAAGCTCACAGACCCCGACACCATCGTCCCCTCTTTCAGATGAGGAAACCGAGGCACGGACAGGAGGTCACGGCACCTTCGTGGCGGGTCGGGACTGCTACCCAGGCCAGCTGGCTCCGAGTCCACACGCCCATGCTACAAACGGCCACACGACACCCCTGTGATGAGGGGTGCCCCCGGGAGCCGAATTCAGGGATTCTTTTCCATCCTGCCCCACGTGGGGTGCACGGAGCTGATGGGACCCCCAATTCCCGAGAGGCGCCCCAGCTGTGGCCTCCAGATAGCTCCTGGGCCCCTTCACTCAGGCCCCCCACCCCCCTACCCTTCCAGGCCAGGCCATCTGCCTCTGTCTCTTGCCCTCTTCTCCCCACCGAGTGCTCCCCACTGACCCCCAGGGGTGCCAAAAAGCCCAGAAACACGACAGGTCCCATCACAGGCCCAGCTCCAACCGCTGTTCTTGACGCCTGGGGACAATGGTGACCATGAGAATCGCTGCTATGTGCCCTGCACCTAGGTAAGTGAGGTGGGGCAATGCCCCACGGGGGACGCATCGGGGGGGTTGCTCACTGAGTCTGCACCCCGCCCCTTCTCTGCCTCACTGGCTACCCCCAGTGATGCTTGGTCAGCCTACTTCCTTCCTTCGGCCATGTGTCCCAGGATCCACGCACACGCACGCCTGCCTGTCACACAGACGGCCAAGGGGACCCGGGGACAAAGCCGAGCCCGGCGCTGCAGGCCGGGGACCCACCTCCCCGCCAGGGGGGGACCCTGGTGAGGAGAGGACCCTGAGCCCCCGAAACACGACAGCATCTCGGAGCACACCTGTCTGCCCCCCCGACAGCCCCCCAGGATCCCGGAGGGGCCGCACACCTGTCCGCTGCTGTGAGCGCCGCCAGCTTGGCCTCCCCAGGCTGCGGCTCCGACGGGTCCTCCAGGATCCGCTGCACCTGCTGCTCGATCTCCCGGGGCCTCAGCAGCCGGCCATCATGGTAGAGCCAGACCTTGAAGTAGCGGCCCCGGTGGAAGACGACGATGTGCTTGCTGTCCCTCAGGTGCTGTATGGTGTCTGCGGGGGGCGGGGGCAGGCATCCAGGGGCACGTGGTTAGAGAACGCGAGAACACACCCTCGACGGCACCTCCTCCTGTCCCTGCGTCACTCGGCTCCGCTGAGTCCGCCTGCAGAGGGCTCGGGGCTCTGGGCTGGGACAGGCCTGGGCGCTGGCTCCGCTTGGCCACCCCGTGGACGTGTCACCCAGGCCAAAGGACATAACCCTCCCTGGGCCCGAGTCCCCGCAGGCGGGGGGCGGTCCTAAGCGGTGCCTTTCTGCACCCTTGCATTCTCAAGGGCATCCTGGCTGGAATAGATGAGGCTCCCCCCCTCACTGGGCAGTGAGGAAGGCAGGGGTCAGGGTCCCAGGTCAGGCTGCTGGACCACAAATCTGAATCCCCCTGAACACAATAAACCCTGCGTGGAGGACTTCCTTGGTGGTCCAGTGGTTAGGAATCTGTGCTTTCACTGCAGGGGGCATGGGTTCAATCCCCGGTCAGGGAACTAAGATCCCTCATGCTGCACTGTGCAGCCAAAAAAAAAAAACCCTCCTAACCCAATCTGGAAAAAAACTACTGTAAGACAGCCTTCAGTTGAAGTGAAACTGAGTCAGTTAAATCAATTAACTGTCCAGGCCTGAGAAAGACAAACGCAGTTCAAGAGAAGGAAGGTTCTTGAGCCTGAAATCTCTGAAATCTTAGGAGAAGCCAAGAGCCACTGGGGTAGTCTTCTCCGATGTCTCCTGAGCATAAGGATGGGAACTTCTGATTTCCAAAGGAGCCCTGAGCAGGCCACCCACCTGTCTCCTCTCCCGGGATCCGGGAAGTATTAAACATGCGCTCCCACTGGGCGGAGCAGAGCGGAATCGTAGACCCCAAAAGAAGAATCTGTAACAGAAATATGTCTCAAACAAAAATTCAAGGAGCAAATTAAGTCCACACATTTAAACGCTGGATTTGTTTTCTGTGCACATGGCTGGACCTGATCTTTTCTAAACTCTGTAAGAACAGGGGTTCCCTGGGACACCATGCACCCTGGGGTTTGCTGAAACAGACCAGAGCACAGAAACCTGCATCTTATTCTTAAATAACACGTCCTCAGCAGGCTCCACGCTCCCACTGCCGGGAGCATGTTTTCAACCCCTAGTCGGGGAACTGAGATCCCGAGTGATGCATAGTATAGTCAAAAAAAAAAAAAAAGAAAGAAAGAAACAGACGCTTAAGTCAAAGGAGTAGTTAAAAAAAAAAAAGGCCTCAAGACTTCCCTGCTGGTCTAGTGGTTAAGAATCCACCTGTCGATGCAGGGGACACGGGTTCAACCCTTGGTCTGGGAAGATCCCACGTGCCTCAGAGAAACAACTGAATCCGTGTGCTGCATCTGCCGAAGCCCAGAGGCCCCAGAGCCTGCATTTGCAACAAGAAAAGCCGCTGTGATACGAGAAGCCCGCTCACGGCAACCAAGAGCAGCCCCCGCTCAGCACATCTATAGAAAGCCCCTGTGCAGCAGCGAAGACTCAGCATGGTCAAAAATATAAATAAATAAACAGAAAGAATTCTTTTAAAGGCCTGACATCTATACTATTTCCTTCACAAGCAAGAGAGGGTTTCTTCAAAGGACAAATTACGGAACTAAAGTGCATCAGACATATATCCATTTAGGACACTACAGAAGAGAACCAAATCTCAAAATAATTATGTTGAGTGAAAGAGGTCAAGACAAAAAAATAAAAAGTGAATGGGGATTCCCTGGTGGTCCAGTGATTAAGAATCCATCTTTCAACGCAAGGGATATGGGTTGGATCCCTGATCAGGGAACTAAGACCCAAGCGCCGCAACTAGAGGGTCCGTGCTCTGCAACTGAATATCCTGTATGTCGCAACAAGGATCCTGCATGCCGCAAATGAGACCCAATACAGTCAAATAAACACTGGTTGGTTCAGTCGCTCAGTCGTGTCCGACTCTTTGCGACCCCATGGATTGGAGCCCGCCAGGCTCCTCTGTCCATGGAATTCTCCAGGCAAGAATACTGGAGTGAGTGGCCATTTCCTTCTCTAGGGGATCTTCCCAAACCCAGGGATTGAACCCGGGTCTCCTACATTGCAGGTGGATTCTTTACTGACTGAACCACCAGGGAAGCCCCAAACAATAACGTCTAAAAAAAAAAAAAGGCAAGCACGCACAAGCTTTAAGAATCCATTTACAGAAAATGCAAGCTAATCTAGAGTGACAGAAAGCAGATGAGGGTGATGGTGGGGAGTAGAGAGGGACAAAGGAGCCCAGGGTGGGCAGGTGGGTGGGGGTCTTACTCATTTAACTGTGATGGTTTTACATGCACAGAGACACATGTCAGAACTTATTACAGTGGATGCTCTGAAGGTGCGTTGTACATCAATTACACCTGCATAAAGCTGCTCTAAAGAATTTTTTTAAAAAGCAGTTTGCGACTTCCCCGGTGGCCCAGTGGAGGTTGTGTGGGTTCTATCCTTGGTCAGTGAGCTAAGATCCCCTGTGTCACGGAGCAACTAAACCACCACCAAGACCTGAGCACCCAAATAAATACATTTTTTTCTTTTAAGAAAAAAGCAGTTTGTGTGCATACCGGTTTGATTTCCTCCCGGTCCAGTTTGCGCCTGTAAAGCAGGATGGCGTGGATCCCGTTGCCAGCTCTTGCCGCCTGGATGTGAGTCGGTTTGATATACAGAAAGTCCTGACACAAAATGCACAGCGTTAGGGAAAGACGAGTGAACTTCCATACACAGCTCATGTATTCCTACACATGGTTTGCGACACCTGCTCTGTTGTTTCAAGCCTCCAAGCAATTATCGGGCTATGAAAGGTAACAGTATATTTTAAAATTAAATGGTAAATAAATAAATTCAAGTCTAAAAAAAAGATAACAGTACTACATCCTAAATATCCTCATATAATGCATAAAAAGGAAAGTGGAAATTAAAAGCAGCAATTAGATAATTAGGACGTTTTCTGAGTGAGAAGTAACCAAAGGTTAAAATAATCTTTTATATAGAAAAGGGCTGGCAACTTTTTAGAAACACATTTCTAAGTGTTTATATTTTTCAAGTCCAAGGGTTGCTTGTCTCAACTCTACTTTGAGAGAAGTTATATGTGTGGGGTTGCCCCCCGATTACGTGGGAAATAGACACCAAAGTCTTTGGGAACAAAAGGGGATCAGGTGGACAGTTCACTCTAAAAAGTATTTTTCTGGGCCATGTCAACAGTTTTTCTCTAAGTCTTACCTTGTTTCCAAAGGACAAGAACAATTATTTTTAAAGGAAAGAAATTTTAAAGGAGAAAAACAGAAAAAGCAAACAATAAGATAGATATAAAGGAGAAGGCAAAAAATATAAGAGAAAGCAAGGAGAAAGAAAGAGAAAGAGAGATTCAGCAGTTATTTAAGGCCAGTTAAATGGTGGTGGTTAGTTGCTCACTTATGTCTGACTTTTGCGACCCTATGGACAACAGCCCTTCAGGCTCCTCTGTCCATGGATTTCCCAGGCAAGAATACTGGAGTGGGTTGCCATGCCCTCCTCCAAGGGATCTTCCCGACCCAGGGATTGAACGCACATCCCCTGCATTGCAGGCAGATTCTTTACCTGCTGAGTCATCAGGGAAGCCCAATGAGGAGCTTCTAACGAAACAATGGGGTGTGCTCTCCAGAGCACCCATGTCTCAAAAGGCAAGAAAGACCAAAGAGATGTGAAAACGACACTCGGAGTGGGACCCACGTCACCCCAGGGCCCAGAAGGACAAGCCCAGTATGTGGATGAGCTCTCAGCTGGCCCACAGGTCGGGAGCGGGCAGGGATGTGGGCCTTCAGCGTGACTCAGGCTCAGTTAGGAAAACAGAGGGAGAGGTTTGCAGCGTGAGGAGTCCCACTCGCCACGAGACCATTTCTGCAATCCAAATTCCTCTGCAGCAGCTCGGTGGGCACCCTGGAACCTCATTGGAAATACAAAAGGACCTCCAGGGGGCCCTCTGCTGTGGACGGCAGGTCCTGGGCGCCCTGACGGGGGCGTGAGGCCTTGGGTGGGGGAAGCAGGGCCAGGGGAGGCCCAGCGCATCCCCAGGCAGCCTGCGGGGCCGGGCCGGGCCTCCCTGGGGCCTGGTCTCCACCGGATGCCGTGGGCCCGCGGGACTCACCATCGCAAAGTAGTTGCTGTTGACCATCAGCGGCCCTCGTCCTCGGAGGTAAATGTACTCCTCCCACCAGTCACTTACCTGTCAGGGGCAAGCAAGAGAGACCAAAGCTTACCCAGGCTGCCCGGGACGGGGGTGGGCGCCGAGGGTTGGGGGAGGGCGCGTTTACAGCATTTCTCTCTCTCGGGGCCAAGTCAGCCCCAGTGAGACCACATGCAAAACAGTGGGCACCAGAAGATGGCTTTATTCAAGTCAAGCCTCAGCTACAGGGTACATCACCTTCATTTCATAGATGGTTTAAAAAAAAAAAGAAACACCAAATGGGAAAGAAATGATAAATGTCTGGCTGCTCTAACATTTCTTAACAGTCAACACCACCAGTAACTGTCCACAGACTGCCTCTCCCCTTCTGCTCCCAGTTTCTACTCTGCTTGGAGCCCCCCCGGGGCCACGTGTCCTGTCTTCCCAGCATCCCCCAGGAGGCCAGCGGTCTCGTCCTGACCACACCCACAGCCTTCGGGACCCGAGGACCACCATCCTTCCACTTTGTGTGAGAAAGTACATAAACACACAGAACGGTGCCCACCTAAGAATCTAAGTACCTGTGAAAACGTTCACAAACTCAACATACCGCGTAACCAGCGCAGGATCACAACCTGACGTGACCTGCCGCACCCACCCTGGACTCTGACTGCCCTCTCTGGTCGGGACTCGCCCCAAGGCCACGCCCCTGGTGTGCCCCACCCACCAGCTCTGTCTGGATCACACTTTCTCTTCCACCCTCTTGTTCTTTAGTCACCAAGTCGTGTCCGACTCTTTGTGACCCCATGGTCTACAACCCTCCAGGCTTCCCTGTCCTCCACTATCTCCTAAAGCTTGCTCAAACTCACGTCCATTGAGTCGGTGATGCCATCCAACCATCTCATACTCTGTCACCCACCCCCTTCTCCTCCTGCCCTCAATCTTGCCCAAAATCAGTCTTTTCCAATGAATCAGCTCTTTGCATCAAGGTGCCAAAGTATTAGAGCGTCAGCTTCAGCATCAGTCCTTCCAATGAATATTCAGGGCTGACTTCCTTTAGGATTGAGTGGCTTGATCTCCGTGCTGTCCAGGGGACCCTCAAGAGTCTTCTCCAGCACCACAATTCGAAAGCATCAATTTTTTGGCGCTTAGCCTTCTTTATGGTCTGAGTCTTCCACACTAGCTGTTCCTCAAACCTCAACTCCTCTGCCTGTTTCATCCACCACTTGTGTCTCCTTCCACTCGCCATACGTAGGGAAGCTCAACTGGCTCAGGAACAAATTATATTCCTACACAGAATTCCACCAAGAAAAACAGCATGTTTGTATACTCACATAATTGGTAGCCCACCAGGATTTTAGCTTCAAATACCACTGCAATCTCGGTCCCAGATTGACAGCAAAATCTTGTGCCAGAGCCGTCATCCGCGTAAATTCTCCTTCCTTCATGAGAGGCTTCACAGATTCCAAGTACTGGGGTTAAAGGAAAAAACATAAGCCCAGCTAAAATAGAAGGTTTCTTTCCTTATGCCTTAGAAAAAGGCTAGTCTTCACTCAAGTTAGCTAACTTCAATACTAAAGGATGTTTTACATCAGGGATAACTCAACAATTAAACTTTTGGGGGGACATCGCCAGCGGTCCAGTGGCTAAGGTTCTGAGTTCCCAGTGTCAGGGGCCTGGGTTCGACCCCTCGTCAGGGAACTAGGTCTCACCTACTGCAACTAAGAGTGAGCATGCTACAACTATAAGACCCCACAGGCTGTAATTAAGACCTGGAGCAGCCAAATTAATTAATTAACTATATTTTAAAAAGACAAACTTTTTTGTCCTTTTACTGGCATGCACGCTCCTCAGATCTTGAATCAGCACAAAATCACCAAAGTGGACTCTAGACTGACAAGATCAAGATTCGGTCAACAATGAGCTTGTAATGTGTGGGGTTTTTCTCCATCATCTGATCCTTCGTAAGAGCTTTGTTCTCACCTAGGCTATGAAGGTGCCAATGAGATGGGTCGGGGGGGGGGTGGGGGCTCTGAGAGCCTAGGGTGGGACTAAAGGCTGGTGCTTAGGACCCCAGGACGGGAAGGAGGAGCCGGAAAAATGACAGGGACGGGGAATGTCATACCACCAAGCTGAGGCCAGGCCACCAGTTGAGAATTTTCAGGGCCCCCACTTTGATTCGCTCTGGTCCTTGCAGGTAGGAGGAGGCAGGTAGCAGTTCATGGACCTCAACAGCATCGACAGTGTATTTTTTGGCTGCACCAGGGGGCATGAGGGATCTTAGTTCCCCGAGCAGGGATAGAATCCAAACCCCTTGCTGTGGAAACTCAGAGTCTTAACCACGGGACCACCAGGGAAGTCTCATCAAGTCATAAGCCTTGATCGCAAAGATGCCGGTGTTCAGGGCAGGTGTTCCGGAGGGAGCGTGAAGCTGACCTACCCTGTTGACGGTGTCCTGGACAGCTGGGACGGGCAGGCGAGGCAGAGACGTCTGGAAGCTGTACAACATGGGCTTTCGGCCTGAGAAGATCTTGACCATAAACTAAAAAAAAAGAAAAAAGGTATGTTCTGAAAGACGAGATTGTGTCAAAGACCCAAAACCAGTTTTTCAGGGTACATGACTTGCCAACTGGTGACTGATTCTCCACTGCAGTTCATCTCCTCCAGTCCATTTTTTTGCCCCAACCCTCGCAGGCCTCAGCAAACAGCAAACCCCAAATAAAACCCAGGGTGAATGAAGCTCTGTGTCTGAGATAGTCCTGCCCTGTCCAGGAGGTGCCTTTCCCTGGGTACCCTGACACGGGGTCTGATTGCACTTCTGCACAAGGGGATTAAGTTCCATGTGCCTACTTCTGCAAGGCCCTCGGTTTCCAGATTGGCACCAGGGACTGGGCGAGGGGCCTGGACCCAGAAGCAAGCTCAGGAGAGGCAACGGGACCCTCTGGTCATTGACAAGTCTGGTGAAGGGCACACACTTGCCCCTGCTTAAGTCTGGAATGATCTAAACATGGTCTAGCAATTGGTCACCTCATGCTGACCTGACTTCAGAGAATTTCTGGGGCAGGGGAGGGGGGGTGCTGTGATTCTTGATGCTGAAGAGCAGGTGGGATTCAACTGGACACCAGCTATGATGGTCACCCTGGGGCAGGTCATTTCTCTTGCTTAATAAAGTGTGGATACCACCTCACAATCTCTCCTGGGAGTTAAATTCTATTTCTCTGGAAATCAGAAATCGTACATGCAAGCAACAGCAGGAAGTCTGGGAAAGAGGAAAGGTGCGGTGTGGTGGGCTCCGGCATGGGGATGCCCACCCCTTTCAGGAGCCCCAGGGGGTGGCAGTCAGCCACAGGTAGAGGTATCACTGGGTGAGATAAGGACAAATATCCATGCACACGGCAGGTCAGTGACTGCTGGACTAAGGACCAAGGTGAGCTGGTGAAACGTACCAGAAGCTAAGGGCGAGTCAGGGTGTCCTGGTCTCAGCTAGGGAAACCATTTACTGCCCGAGTTAGTCAGAAAGGCTACGAAGAAGTAGATGGAAGGTACTTGTGTTTGACGGGTGCCCTAGATGACAAACCCAGCAGACATCAACATCAGATATTCAGGATACACTAATTAAAGGAGACGAGTCCCCAGCCCAAGCTCATGAGTCACAGTGGGTCAGACTTCTCTGGCAATTACAGGGCGACGCTCAAGTACCAAGGGGACTGTATAGCACAGGGAACTCTAAGCAATACTCTGTAGTGACCTATTTGGGAACAGAACCTAAAAAAAGAGTGGATATATGGATACACACAGGCTTTCCAGGTGGCTCAGTGGGTAAAGAATACACCTGCAATGCAGGAGATGCAGGTTCAATCCCTGGGTTGGGAGGATCTTCTGGAGGAGGAAATGGCAACCCACTCTAGTAACTACTCTTGTCTGGAGAATCCCATGGACAGAGGAGCCTGGTGGGCTATGGTCCATAGGGTTGCAAGGAGTCGGACATGACTGAAATGACTGAGCCCACACACACACACGTGTATGCATAACTGATTCACTCTGCTATATACCTGAAACTAACACAACAGTGTAAATCAACTAGACTTCAATAAAAATTAATTTTAAAAAATTCACCAAGGGGAAAAGGCCCAGTGAGGACCCTTCTTGCAGAAGAAAAAGTCTCCCACACCAGACACCAGGCTGAGTGGGTGAACAAGACTCAGAAGGACATATCCTGGGTGGTCTCAGGGGTCCGTGGAACCACAGAAGCAGCAAGGAGGGAGGGGGGCTGCCAGGGGCCGGGGGACACAGGGTGGGGGTTGTAAATCAAGTTGACTTACACTTCTGCGTTAGTTTCAGGAGTTCGGCATAGTGAATCAGTCACCCATATATATGTGTGGGTGTGTCCCTTAAAAGGGACAAGGTTTCAGTTACAGGACATAACTATGTTTTGTTTGGTTGGGGGTTTTTTGCTTTTCTTTTTCTGTTTTCCTTTTCGGGCCATACCACTGGGCATGTGGAGTCTCAGTTCCTTGACCAGGGATGGAGCCCACAGCCCCTGCAGTGGAAGTGTGGAGTCTCAACCACTGGACTGTCCAGGGAACTCGGGAAAAAAGTATGTGCTGGACACTGAGACTGGAACAAACAGTCCTTCGTCAGACCTAACACATTTGCTGAGAGGGTGAAGCTTAGGTTAAATGCTCTTACATTCAAAGGCAAAAGGCATGGGTGGGGCCCAGGGTTCAAGGAGGGCGGGGTGGATATATTAGCGACTTTGGTAGAGATGAGGGTTTCACAAGTGTATATTTATCTCCAAACACATCAAGCGGTGAAACACCCACGGCTGTGACTATGTTAGGCAGTTTTAGAATCATCTACCAAGGAGCTCCCCGGCAGTTCAGCGGTTAAGACGTGGGTTTTTCACTGCCATGGACTCAGGTTTGACCCCTGGTTGGGAACTAAGGTCCTACAAGCCTCGAGGCGCGGCAGAAAGAAACAGAACCCCCCCCACCAGCTGCGTGCCGGGGCAGCATTACCATCCAGATCTTGGTGGTGCGGCTCAGCCTGCCGTGGCGGCCGAACATCCAGCCGTGGTAGGACAGCAGCACTTTCAGGGAGTAACGCATGGTGACGATGAGGGCCACCCACAGGCCCGTGCCGAAGATGACGCCGCTCACCACCTTCTTGGTCTGGCTGGACATGCAGCCACTGCCGAGACAAGACCAGACAAGCCACGGGTTCGTCAGCGAAGAAGCCACGGACCCCAGGCCTGATCAGAGAGAGGGGGCCACCCGTGTTAACCTGATTCTCCCAAGACTCAGCCATCTTTCTTCTGGATGTGAGATGAATCAGCCCCATCTGCTTTGCTGGTCCTCGAAACAAACCCAGGCTAACGGGCATAATCAGGGAAAACAGACAGCTTCCTCCAGGTCCAAGTAGGATGAGGAAGTCAGGGGTGAGGCACTGGCTCGCCCATGATGGGAGCTACGCCCCAGACTGATGACTGACCTGCGTTCTCCTCGGCTGGGAGCTGGCTGCAATTCTGCGCCTTCCATTCCTGCTACTCAAGATGTTTTTCCCTTAAACATACCTTTGCATTTCATCATGACTCATAAGAAATGCAGGTCACTTGACAAAACTATTACTTCAACTATTTATATCAAAAGAGCTTGTTTTTGATCTGGGCAGGAA
The DNA here is from genome assembly GCF_019320065.1 of Cervus canadensis. Lineage (NCBI taxonomy): Eukaryota > Metazoa > Chordata > Mammalia > Artiodactyla > Cervidae > Cervus > Cervus canadensis. The sequence continues at coordinate 43,553,295 of NC_057414.1, forward strand.
CATTTATCATGAACACAGGTAGAAACTGATGCTGTAAAATGATCACTCAAAAACTTAGAAAATATTTTTATTTGCTAGGGAAAGTGATGTAGATAGGGAAGTGATCTGATGAGGATGGGACTTAGTGCTCGCTTCGGCAGCACATATACTAAAACTGGAACGATACAGAGAAGATTAGCACGGCCCCTGCGCAAGGATGACACGCAAATTCGTGAAGTGTTCCATATTTTTAAGTTTGATCATTTGGTAAAAAAAAAAAAAAAAAGGGACTTAAAAAATGAGAAGAAATTCAGCCACTCATACACCTTTGTGGGCTGTAGTTTTAGTTGTTTTGAAAAACCACAAAATATTCACAAAATAAAAATAACTTAAATAACAAGTGTTGGTGAGGATGTGGAGAAAAAAGGCAACATTTATGCACTGTTGGTGGGAATGTAAACTGATGCAGTCACTATGGAAAACAATATGGAGATTCCTCAAGAAATTAAAAATAGAACTACCATATGATCCAACAATTTCACTTCTGAGTATTTATCTGAAGGAAATGAAATCACTCCGTGTTCACTACAGCATTATTTACAACAGACCAGACATGGAAACTTAAGTGTCCATGGACAAATGAATGGATAAAGAAGAGATGGTATTAATACGGAGTGATACAATGGAATATTATTCAGCAAAAAAAAGAGAATAAATCCTGCCATTTGTGACAATATGGATGGGCCTTAAGGACATTATAGCAAGTGAAATAAGTCAGACAGAGAAAGACAAATACCAGATGATATCACTCACATGTGGAATTTAAAATATGACACAAATGAACTTTTTTTAAATGAAACAGAAACAGACTCACAGACATAGAAAACTAATATATATACACATTCCTGAATCATGGTGCTATACACCAGAAACTAACACAACATTGAATATTAACTATACTTCAATGAAAAAAAAAGTTAAAAAAAGAAAGGCATATATTGTATGGTCTCACATGTGAAATCTAAAAAAATATGTACTTTTAAAATTTGTAACTATATTGGGTGATGGATGTTAACAAAACTTGTGGTAATCATTTTACAGAATATATGTATCAAATCATTATGTTGTACACCTAAGAACTGATGTTTTCAAACTGTGGTGCTGGAGAAGACTCTTGAGGGTTCCTTGGATTGCAAGGAGATCAAAGCAGTCAATCCTAAAGGAAATCAGTCCTGAATATTCATTGGAAGGACTGATGCTGAAGCTGCAATACTTTGGCCACCTGATGCGAAGAGCCGACTCATTAGAAAAGACCCTGATGCTGGGAAAGACTGAAGGCCAGAAGAGAAGGGGGCGGCAGAGAATGAGATGGTTGGATGGCATCACTGACTCAGTAGACATGAGTTTGAGCAAACTCCGGGAAACAGTGAAGGACAGGGAAGCCTGGACATGACTGAGCAACTGAACAGCAACGAGCAATGATGCATTTGGCATTTTCTATACGTACACCTACAGGCACTTCAACTGAAAGCATTAGCAAAAAAAGCTTTCTGTTATACGTTGTGCCCCTTCTAAGGCTGCAGGGGGTGGGCCACCCAGAAGTTGGGGGGAGGCTGCGACTTCAGGGTGTTGGGGATCCTCTCCAGCAAGAATATGCAGAACAGCCCTTGACCCTTGACCCTGGGAGCTGCTGGTCCCTTAACCTGGTCTTTCTAAATCTGGGCCGGGGATGGCCCAGTTTACTGCAATTGGTTTAGAAGGATGAAGAAACAAATCTTATAAAGACTCAGATTAGAAAGGGCTTTAAATAGCCAATGCTTCTAAATATAATCCAGTGTAAAGAAATGACCCGAGGTCCGGAGTAAATTAAAAAGTGTGTTGAACCCAAGCAGGCAGGGATGCAGAGATGAGCTGTCTATGGTGGGGGCGGGCCTGTGGCTCTCCGGAAATAGAGGGCAGAGACATGTGCAGGATGATGAGAGAGAGACGGAGTCCCTGCTCGGGGACCCTGCTGGGACTCCCGGAGTGGGGGGGCAGCCAGGCAGACCAAGGAGTCCGGCAGGTGCGAAGTGCAGGTGTGCGTTCCCCGCGGGGACGGGTTTGTACCCAGGGCCTCGCAGACGCTGATAAAGGCGTGAGCCAGGGTTCCGAGGCAGCTGGGGGCTGTGGGTGACTCAGCGCATCGCACTGGCTGCCAAGCATCCCAGGGCCTGGTGAACAGGAGCAGCTGTTGGCAGCGAGGGGCACCAGCCCAGACAAGGGAAGATTCAGACCTTTCCGTGAAAAGTGCTTAATCCTTTCTTTACTGTCATCAGAATCAAACTCGGCCCTGAGCCGTGAGCTTTCTTTTATGTCACATTTTGCCACTTTATTTCCCTGTCCTTTTCTGAAGGCAATATTGAAATCCAAACAACTGACTTAGTAAAGGACCCAGAAATTCATCTGTTTATCTTGGGCCCAACCCCAACATTGCAGCTACTGCCCAGAGACCCGGTGGATGCACCTGGGTTACAATCCGTCCCCCACCTTCCTCACAACTCCTGACCCCAAAAGCAAAGCTCAGGAATCCCTTCATGGTCCAGTGGTTAACACTCTGCCCTTCCACCACAGAGGGTGCAGGTTTGATCCCTGATCAGGGAACTAAGATCCCACCTGCTCCGAGGCACGGTCAAAAAAAAAAAAAAAAAAAGAAGAAAATTTTTAAAAACTAAAAACAAAAAGCAAAGCCCAAACATGGGACGAGGACTTGGGGATTATCATTTCTCTAGTCACAGACCTAAAATGTTCACCAATGTAAACAAGCAACACACAAACAGGATCAAAGGTCTGGCTTGGGACAAGCCACAGCCAAGGTGGAGTCCTTTTCAACCAGAAAACAGAAACAGGTGTCCCAGGGGAATTCTCTTGCGGTCCAGTGCTTAGGACTCAGCACTCCACTGCTGAGGGCCTCGGTTCTGTCCCTGGTCGGGGAACTAAGATCCCACAAGCCTTATGGCATGGCCCAAAGAATAAAAAGGTGTCTTTCAGAGCTGCAATCACAAAGAGTGTAATGGAGGGGGGTGGGGTAGGCTTAGCCCCATGTGGATCCCATCACTGGGTCCCTCAAATGCCAGTGATGTAGAGGTGCTGTTCCTGCCTCTGTTTGGCAGGAAGGTTCTCTGTGGGGAGGCTCAGGGCCTGCTGGAGGGAGCACGGGGGTCTGAGGTTCCACGCAGAGCTGGGTCTGGAGCCCAACCTCCCCATTTCCTCTCCGTGACTCTGGGCAGGAATCCACGTCTTTTTTTTCTCACTATTTATTTGTGAATTTATTTGGCTGCACCAGGTCTTGGTTGTGACATGCGGGATCTAATTCCCTGACCGGGGATTGAACCTGGGCCCCCTGCATTGAGTCTTAGCCGCTGGACCCACAGGGAAGTCCCAGGAAGCCGCAAGTTTGAGCATTTCCCCACTTTACATCAGACAGCCCAGTGAGAGAGGTCACGGCAGCGCAGGGGCCACCGGGCAGGAGATGATCATGGGAGCCAGGGTCACCCCCAGGACCGGAGGGAAGAAAGGACATCAGGGGGGCTCCACAGAGACCCTCGCGGGCACGGCCAGCATTCCCGCACGAGACCCCAGGCGCCGCACACCTGGAAGGAAAAGTATCACCCAAAGGCTTCTCCAGGCCAAATCTCACGATATTTAAAAAAAAAAAAAAAGCCTATTTTCAAGCTCTTAGAAAACTACAGTCACTAGGACAGAGTGATGAGAGTCCCTCCCCAGATTCTAAGTCACTCAGACAAGGAGTTGAGCGGCTGAAGTCTCTCCAGAACCCTCCATAGCAGTCAGCTCTCGGAGTCCCAGAACTCCAGGATGGCCCCCCGTACAAGGAAGACAGCATGTCTGGAACCAGTGCCTGGGACAAAATTTGTTCTGAGGACCCCTGGCCAGGCTAAGTGGACTGGCAGGCACCCCAGGGCAGAGGCTGCTCTTCACACACCTGGGATTCTGAGAAAGAGTGACAAGGGACCCCAAACTCCCCAGGGGACCTTCATACTAGGCCAGGACATGGGGAGAAAGCTGTCGTGAGAATCGTAGCAAAAGCCTCAAAGAGAATATCCAGAACAGACCGTCATGACGTTTGAAAAGACGGAAAAATGGCAGCAACAAAAAAGAGAGTCACTCCCTAGACCCTTTGAGATCTGAGAGGCTTACTCACGTCGTGTCCAGGGTCCGATTGATCTTAGCGATTATTCCTAAAGAGGGGTCGATCTTGGCATACATTGTCGACATCACGCCCACAACCACGATGAGCCAACTGGAGGGACTCGCCGGGTACACGCCAGTGATGATGCCATTCTGGAAACAGACACAAGCGCCATGAGCCGTGCCCCTCCTGCTGGTGGGGGGGGGGGTGTGAGCTGGCAGGCGGTGGAGAGGGTGGGGGATGCACACACAGATGGCTAAACAACCACGAGGGCCTCCAGGCTCAGCGGCTCAACTTCTGCCCAGCTCCTTCCCTTCCTCTATTTCTGGGCCAAAACTCTCCCTGAAACAGTCTCCCTGAAGAGCAACCCCAGGACGTTAGAATCACCTGAAGCAAAGTGTTAGTCACTTGGTTGTGTCTGACTCTGTGACCCCATGGACTGTAGCCCACCAACCTCCTCTGTCCATGGAATTCTCCTGGCAAGAATATTGGAGCGGTGGCCATTCCCTTTGCCAGGGGAGTCTCCTGACCCAGGGATCAAACCTGGGTCTCCTACTGTGGCAGGCAGAGTCTTTACCACTGAGCTACCGGGGAAGCACGTGAGTCAAAACCTTCTCGAAAATCGTCTCCCTGGAGAACGATTCCAGGACATGAGCATCACTCTAGGTTGGAAGCTTTAAGTTAACATACCCATTCCTTAGCTCCCCTGAGACTGACTCAGGACACTGCCCACCATGACATCCTCTCCCCAACCTGCTGCATCCAGGATGCCCCGAGACCCTCACTCTCAGATCAGCCCTCTTGCTGCTCCTGAATCAGACACTGCTTAACCCGAGGTATTAATATCTTACAAGACCTCACTCCATGGCCAGAATCTCCCAAAAGATGCTTCAGCCAAAGCCCTGCAACAGCCCCTTAAAAAAAAACAATGTAGCCGGGGAGAAGGGGTAGGAAGAAATAAGACCTCAAAATGCAAAATGTTGACAGTTGTGGAAATGAGCAATGTGACTTTATTACAGCGGTGTGCCTTTATTATTTACTTTTGTGTATGTTTCAAGACTTCCAATTAAAAAAAAATCATACCGAAGTCATGTTAATAAGAGATTGGTTTGACCAAGACAACGGATTAAAAACATTCTCAGATCTTTACTGAATTTTCTTAGGAGAGACTACCATGTTATTCCCATTATTGAGAGGTATGAAAGATTTTAAACAAAGCGGTTGGGGGTGAGGGGCAGGGGCAGGGAGGGGTTCCTTCTGGTGTTCTCTGAAGTTCTCTGAAATGTTCTTATAAAATAAAGACACATTAAATGGTAATGGGGGAAAGCAGTTTCTAGATAAATGGTCTCCACTCCCCACACTCCCCACCCTGCAGCAGCTCTGCCAGCCTTGCCCCCCGCCCCCCACCCCTGCCCCTAGGTCCCCAAGGAAACCACGTGGTTAGGAAGGTACAAGCAGCTCCCAGGGTCAGGGGCGCAGAGGGCATGTCTCCCTGCAGGTGGCGCCCTCCTTCACTTTGAAAGGGTCACAGCAGCTGGGGCCTCAGGCAAAAGACTGTACCTGATGCCAAGAACTGACTCATTGGAAAAGACCCTGATGCTGGGAAAGACTGAAGGCGGGAGGAGAAGGGGATGACAGAGGATGAGATGGTTGGATGGCATCACCGACTCAATGGACATGAGTTTGAGCAAGCTCTGGGAGTTGGCGATGGACAGGGAGGCCTGGCCTGCTGCAGTCCATGGGGTCACAAAGAGTCGGACATGATTGGGCGACTGAACTGAACTGAAGTGAACCTGGGCCCCAGGACCCTCCAACAGAGCCAGGGGACACCTGTCCAGCCAGGCCAGGTCTCCCTGGTCCTTGCTCCCACCCACTCCAGTTCGGGGGCCTTTCTCAACAGCCCTCCTCTGAGCTGCCCTCTGAAAGGAAAAGGACTTCAAACCCAGTTTCGTTGGGGAATGGGGAGTGGACACTTTTGATACACTTTCAACTTGTTTGAATTTTTTTAAACATGCATTTGTCCTTCTGTGACTTTCATTTTTTCATTACTGGCAGTGGGAAAAGAGAACCCTGGAGACTTTTCCCAGCACTCTCTCTCCCAACAGCAAAACTGAGGAAGTTTCAAGAGAGGAGTATGTGCATATTCATGACTTCTGTGATTTTTAAAATAAGATGAATTAAAAACAAGGCACATCGGACTTCCCCGGCCATCCAGTGGTTAAGACATCGCCTTCCAATGCAGTAGGTGTGGGTTTCATCCCTGGTCAGGGAATCAAGATCCCCCAGATGCCGCCAGTCAAAAACCCAAAGACATAAAACAGAAGCAATGTTGGAACAAATTATTTCAATAAAGACTTAAGAAAAATGTCACTCTGCTGACCTATATGGGAAAACAATCTTAAAAAGAGTGGATATTTGTATGTGTGTAACTGACTCACTTTGCTATACACTTAAAACAACACAACACTATAAATCAACTATACTCCAGTAAAATTTAAAGAAAACAAGACACATGGTTAAAACAGTGAATAAAGGTCCACTCTTGCCGGTAAACAGAACTGAGAACTTTGCATTTGCTCAGCCACTCAGTTGTGTCACGCCCAACTCTTTGCGACCCCATGGACTGGAGCCTGCCAGCCTCCTCTATCTATGGGATTTTCCAGACAGGAATACTGGAGTGGGTAGCCAATTCCCTTCTCCAGGGGATCTTCCAGACACAGGAAACGAACCCGCATCTCCTGCACGGGCAGGCAGATCCTCTACCACTAAGCCAGCTTGGAAGCCCGCATCTGCATTTACATGCATCTTTTTCAGTGGTGGACCATTTCATTGGTGAGATATCTGTTAAATAATATCTGTTAAATATCTCTGTGGTTTCCTGTGAAGTGTAGAGGGGCCCAGACTCAGAGCTAGAGACATTTATTCTCCTTCTACCCCAAAGGTCACTTACCCTCTCTGAACCCCGATTTCCTTGTCTGCCCAAAGGGTCCCAATTCACCCCGCCTGCCTTACAGAATTTCTCCAGGAATTCAGTGAGTCAATACATATAAAACTGTCTCACAGGCCTTACGGACCAGGAAACATACATAAGGTGCCAATTACCACGGACATACTGAAACTTCAATAGAACCTGGAGTTCTCAAATAGGAAAGCGAATACTGTACGGATTGAAGCAAGGATCTGGAAACCTTGAATCTGATGAACTTCTTCTTCCAGGAATGAAGTCCAGACAGATAGATCTGCCTGAGGGCCTCATGGCTCATTCGGAGGTCGATCCCATCCGGAGTGACTGTGAACTGGAAGGCCACGGCTTGGTGGGCCTCCGCCATGGTCAGTGAGCTCCTGGAAAGACAAGGGTGAACAGAAAGTGGTGAGTGTTGACCAGACATTAGAAAATCCCTTGTTGTTGTCGCTACTTAGTCACTAAGTCCTGTCTGACTCTTGGCGACCCCAAGGACTGTGGCCCGCCCGCCTCCTCCGTCCACAGGATCTCCCAGGCAAGCATACTGGAGAGGGTTGCCATTTCCTCCTATAAGGAATCTTCCCGACTGAGGGATCGAACCGGTCTCTCTTGCGTTGGCAGGCGGGTTCTTTATCGATCAGCCACTGGGGAAGCCCCTATATAGACGTGTGATCCATTCTGAATTTGACCATTTCCTCTTATTTGATAAATTGAATGTTACTCATTAACACACCTGGTTTTAATTGCCCCCTCACCTTCCCCTCTGCTCCAGCGGGATACAGACAAGCCATCGCTGCCTCTGCTTGGAGGCGCTGGGTGGTCAGCAGAGCCCAGGAGCTGGAACCCCTCACCCCCAGGCCCCTGGCCATCCCACCAACCCTGCCACCAGGCAACAGGAAGCCGGAGCCTCACCTGACCAGAATCCCGAATCCCAGGGCAGTTTAGCAACTTGCCTTGCCAGGGCAAATCCCATCCCTACCCACCAGGCAGCCTGGAGGCTGGCACAGAAAGTCCTCAAACACATCCATAACAGCCTTGATGCTTTATCTCAGGTGGGAACCGGGGTCAACACCACACACCTTGGCTACGCGGTAGCCACTCCACAAACCACTTCAGGTTCCAGAAGACTCCAGGAAAACCCAATGCACAGAACCCTGGGGCGGGGGGGTGGGCCTCCCTCCTGGAGACTTGGGAAATCAGACAGCTGCCACGCTCATCCCCTGCAGGCTTGGCCCTCCCGGCTGGTTTCCAGCCTCTGCCAGGCGAGCGCATTTCGTTTTCTTGCTGTAAATATTTGCCTCCTTTCACCTTCTTCCTTGACCAGCTCCTGACTCACCTCTTCCCTCTCACCCTCCCCGACATCAGCCCCACCCCCCCACCTGCTGAAAGTGCCTGATGGCGCCACCTCCCCCTAAACCCTCTGCCAGCAAGCACACCTGCATACAAAGGAGCTAAAAGTTCACCAGTTAAGTTCCGTCGCTCAGTTGTATCCAATTCTTTGTGACCCCATCGACTGTAGCACACCAGGCTTCCCTGCATTTCACCAACTCCCGGAGCGTCCTCAAACTCAGGTTCATCGAGTCAGTGATGCCAAAGTTTGTAGTAAAGCAGAATAAAACCCCAGAACTGTGAGTGTGTGCATCCCTAGCGCATGCTATTTTTCCTTTTCTCACCATGCAAACCTCTTGGGCACAGACATCAAACCCATCAAAATCAAGGGCAATGCGATTTCAAAGATTTATCATTGTTCAGTTGCTAAGTTGTGTCCGACTCTTTGCGATCCCATGGACTGCAGCACGCCAGGCTTCCTTCTCCTTCAGTATCTCCCTGGAGTTTGCTCAGATTCATGTCCATTGAGTCAGTGATGCTATCTACCATCTCATCCTCTGACCCTCCCTTCTCCTTCTGCCTTCAATCTTTCCCAGCATCAGGGTCTTTTCCAATTGAGTTGGCTCTTTGCATCAGGTGGCCAAAGTACTGGAGCTTCAACTTCAGCAACAGTCCTTCCATGAATATTCAGGACTGATTTCCTTTAGGATGGACTGGTTGGATCTCCTTGCAGTCCAAGGGACTCTCAAGAGTCTTTTCCAACACCACAGTGCAAAATCATTAATTCTTTGGTGCTCAGCCTTCTTTGTGGTCCAACTCTCACATTGGTACATGACTGGAAAAAACCACAGCTTTGATTATACAGACTTTTCTTGGCAAGTGATGGCTCTGCTTTTTAATACACTGTTTACACTTGTCATAGCTTTTCTTCCAAGGAGCAAGCATCTTTTAATTTCATGGCTGCAGTCACCGTCCGCAGTAATTTTGGAGCCCAAGAAAATGAAATCTGTCACTGTTTCCATTTTCTTCCCATCTATTTACCATGAAGTGATGGGACTGAATGCCATGATCTTAGTTTTCTGAATGTTGAGTTTTAAGCCAGCTTTTTCACTCTTCTCTTTCATCAAGAGGCTCTTCAGTTTCTTTTCACTTTCTGCTATTAGGCTGGTGTCATCTACATATCTGAGGTTATTGATATTTCTCCCGAAATCTTGATTCCAGCTTGTGCTTCATCCAGCCTGGCATTTAGAATGAGTTATTCTGCACAGAAGTTAAATAAGCAGACAACATACAGCCTTGTCATACTCCTTTCCAATTCTGAACCAGTTTCTTGTTCCGTGTCTGGTTCTAACTGATGTTTCTTGGCCTACAAAGAAGTTTCTCAGGAGGCAGGTAAGGTGGTCTGGGATTCCCATCTCTTTAAGAATTTTCCACAGTTTGTTGTGATCCACACAGTCAAAGGCTTTAGTGTAGTCCATGAAGCAGAAGTAGATGTTTTTCTGGAATTCCCTTGCTTTTTCTTCAGGAAATCAGAACAAGTGATCCCGGCTGTCACTCACTTGTCTGTTCAACAAGTGTGTGTTGACTGCCTCCTACGTGTCAGCCAGCTGTGGAGAGGATGGAGATGCTGGCAGGAAGGGTCACCTCGCAGCTCAGATGGGGGGCAGGAAGAAGCGGGAGTGACAGAGAGGACCCCTCAAGTGACATTGAAGCCCAGAGGAAGGATCGGACAGAAGGCAAGATTTTCAGGATCGAAGGCAGACCTGTGAAAGGGCTGGAGATGCAGGCTGGCTGGGATCAGGGCAGGGCTGAATTCAGACAGGAAGGCCCAGAGGCAGCCAGGTTTCACGATTTGGGTGATGGAAAAGTATCAAGGGCCATGATTTGGGGTGTCAGTTCCTGTGTCTGTTCCAAAGAAGACACGGGTATATATGCCAAGTTGCTCAGTCATGTCTGACTCTTTGCGATCCCGTGGACTGTAGCCCGCCAGGCTTGTCTGTCCATCACCAATTCTGGCAAGAATACCAGAGTGGGTTGCTGAGCCCTCCTCCAGGGGATCTTCCCAACCCAGGAACCAAACCCAGGGTCTGTTAACGTCTACCCGCATTGGCAAGCGGGGGTCTTCACCACTAGTGCCACCTGGGAAGCCCAAAGAAGACCACTCTGGCTGCTATATGGAGAGCAGGGGGACTGGGAGGGGCAGTGAAACCAGTAAGAAGCTGGGGCAGGTTTCCAAGGAGAGCATGGCTCACAGTGGGAAGGGGGGTAGGACCCCCTGCAGACAGGTCTCAGAGGCACCCTGGGGCTGGGGCCTGGACTGTGTGGGCTCCACCAACCTCCCCAACACAGAAGAGCCACAGAGCAGGATGGGCGAGGCGGGGACTCGGAGTGGAGCATTCACCCCGGGGGCAGTGGACGGGGGGCACCCAGGTGGGGACGTCAGGGCCGAGGGAGAGGCTGGGATGGGCAGCTGAGAGCTCTGCCTGGACGATCTTGAAAGAAAAGAGCAAGTCAGTAAAACTGCATCCACACATGTAACCTTAGCCTGGTGCCACCTGCCTAGCATTCAAGGATATTTACACGTGGGAATTTCCTGGCAGTCCAGTGGTTAGGGCTCCGGGCTTTCACTGCCGAGGGTTCAATACCTGGTTGGAGAACTAAGATCCCACAAGCCACATGGCACATCCCACAAAACATGACCCTTTGCACACTGTTTACCTGGCATGGAGCAAACGTCCACAGCCCGGCCAATTTTGAAGACATAAGTCCCATTTTTGAAAGCACCAAGATCTCTAAGCAAAAGCTTGCTACAAGCCAGTTTAAACCATCCAAGAGGGCACCCCAACCAACAGCTCGAATCCATTTCTCAAAAAGCTACCCAAGGGGGCTCGAAGATGCTTCCAGAGCCTGAAGGTTGACTCAGCCCGTCCCCCCATCAAAGCCTTGGGGTGAACACAAGTCTTACAAGAGATAAGAATTCTACATGGCATGCATCACAGCAAATACAATCGTGGCTACCCTGTCAATGATTTATTGGAGCTCTCAAGGGCTTTACACAGAGCAAGAAGGGATTATTAAAGGCAGTAAGTCAAATACAGTGTCTAGTGTTTATAGTCAATTCTCCCCAAAGGTGTGCCCACTGTTTGTTCGTGGACCTAACCCCTGCTAGACAGGGGCAGACTGACTGTATTTGCAGCCTCGTTTTCTGAAGTCAGTGGCCTTAGCAGAACTCTCTGAAAACAGATACCTAATAAGGACCTACTGGGGGCTTCCCTGGTGGTCCAGTAGCTACGACTCCACACTCCCAATACCGGTGGCCCAGGTTCCAGGTACTGCAACTAAGAGTTCACATGATGGCAATTAAGACCCAGTGCAGCCAAATAAATAGATGAATCAAAATAATTAAAAAAAAAAAGACCTACTGTATAGTAAAGGGAACTCTACTCAATACTCTGTTATTATGGCTTATATGGGAAAAGACCCTAAAAAAAGTGGACATATATATGTGTATAACTGATTCTGCTGTACACCTGAAACTAACATTGTGAATCAACTATACTCCAATAAAAATTATTAAAAAGACAAAACAAAACAAAACTCGCTGAATTTAACTAGAGAGTTGCTTGGTTCAGGCTAAAAACTAACTGTGTGTCTTACGTGCCAAGCAGGAATTAGCGAATCAGATGTCAAGGACTTCAGACGTTCCCTCTGCAAATCTAACGAGTGAAAAATCCATCCTGGATCCAGGCATTCACAGCCTTGAAGTTGGAGACATTTAGAATTGTAAATACTGCCCCCTGCAGCGGTGAGGGCAATGCAAAGCAGAGATGCAGCAAAGGACCACTTCACACCCACCAGGATGGCAGTCATTAAGATGCAAAGAAATCAAAACCCTTGTGCCTGGCTGGGGGGAATGTCAGTCTGGCAGCTCCTCGGATGGCCAAACGCAGTCACCATGGGACCCAGCAATTCTGCTCCCAGGCACATGCCCAGCAAACTGAAAACGTATGCCCACACCCAAACCTGCACATGGATGTTCACAGTAGCATTATTCATAATGAGCAAAAAGTGGAAGCAACTCAAGCATCCTCCCACTGACAATGGGTAAACAAAACGCGCTCTATCCATCAACGGGATGCTATTCACAGGCAATACAAAGGGATGAAGCACTGACACAGCCCCCTGTGCGGACGAACCTTGAAAACTTGATGCCGAGTGAAAGCAGCCAGACACTGCTGTTCAGTCGCTCAGTTGTGTCCGACTCTTTGCAACCCCATGGACTGCAGCACGCCAGACCACATGTTGGATGATTCCTGGTATGTTAAATGTCCAGAACAGGCACAGTCTACAGAGACAGAAAGCAGTGGCTGCCTAGGGCCAGGGGAAAGTGGGGGGTAAAGGCAGGGAGGGCATCTTTTGGGGGTGATGAAATGTTCCCAAATTGACTGGGGTCACAGCTGCACACATTTGTGAATATACTAAAAATCACTGACGTGTACATGTTAGATGGGTGGATGGGATGGGACGGGAATCACCTCCTATAAAAACTTGGGAATTCCCAGGCGGTCCAGTGGTTAGGAGGGGCTTCCCTGGTAGCTCAGTGGTAAAGAATCTGCCTGCCAATGCAGGAGACATGAGTTCAATCCCTGGGTCAGGAGGATCCCCTGGAGAAGGAAATGGCAACCCACTCCAATATTCTTGCCTGGAGAATCCCATGGACAGAGAGGGCCCTGGCGGGGCTGCAGTTCACAGGGTCGCAAAGAGTCGGACATGACTTAGCAACCAAACAAGAACACACCAGAGTGGTGGGGACTTTGCCAACAGATTGCCGAGCTGCCCCTCAGGATGTTTACCTGGAGTCAATCAGGTGAGCAGCCCTGCCATGAAGGTAAAGGGGCCTGGAGTTGAACCAGGGCAGGGTCACCTAGGAGTGCCCTCCCCACACTGATGACTCCACTTGCCTTGGGAGCAAACTGCCTCCAGGTGAGGCTGGGTGGGGGTGGGGAGGCAAGATCTGCTCTCGGGCAAGGAGGCAGGCTGAAATAAACTCTTGGACATTCAGGAATTATGAGGAGCCCCAGTGAATGGGAAAAGAAGGGGACAACAAAGGACGAGATGGTTGGATGGCATCACCAACTCGATGGACATGAGTTTGAGCAAGCTCCAGGAGCTGGTGATGGACAGGGAAGCCTGGCCTGCTGCAGTCCATGGAGTCGCAAAGAGTCAGAGGAGACTGAGCGACTGAACTGAACTGAAGCAGCAACTTTACTATATTAACACAGCAGGATGTTTTCTATCTTGAAGCAGGAGAGACTGCCAACACACTAGAGCAAGGAATCACCCCTACATACCCTCTTCCTGGAAGGAACAGATACTAATCTTTCGCCATGCTGATCAGAGACCGCCTTGTCCCCAGCCCTGCCTGCCTGGTCCGCTTCCTTGGAGCCCTGAGGCACCCCCGACCTGGCTGGCACAGCCCTGCTGTCTCTGTGAGCACAGCAGGGAACCCCAACACGCCGCAAGAAGGAAGGCCATGGGGCCAGCTGGCAGGCCGGGCCTGTGTCTGGATCCGGGCCACTTACACTGCACAGCTCCTTTTCTGGATCCCTTCAACCTTCCAGGATGAAGTCAAAAGGCACTCCAGGGCCCCAGGGTCAGGCGAGCAGGCCACACTGTGTGCAGCCTACCCCATGTGCCAGCCCAACCTCCAGCTTCCTCTCCCTCCTGGGTAAGATCACCGGGCACGCAGACTGTCTTACCGGTTCATCCCCTGGGGGTCCTCTTCCAGCCCCCTTGCACCGGGAGTTGGTCACCCACAGGGCCCTGCCTGGGGCCTGGACTTGTATCTGTGCGGACGACTCGCTTCAAGCCCCGCTGATGCCAGAACAAGTCAGCTGAAAACCCTTCTTGCATCCTTCCCACACGCTCCCTGCCATTGCTCCTTGAAACACCTCACTGCCTGCCATGTGAATGTGCTGGGGTGGTCCTCCCTCCATCCCCCACCTGCTGGTGTGGGGGCGGTACAACGCCCCTCCCCCCAGGATCACTCCCACCCCCACCCCTGGGTGGGGAGAGGTGCCTTCCCTGGGGACAAGGTATACTCCAGCATGACCGCTGGGACCCACGCGCAGAACGTGCAGCTGTGCCCCGGGGTCCTGGGAGGCTGGAGGAGAGGAGAAGACATGAGCACAGTCTCCTTTTCTGTCATTCCCTTGTTCTTGCAAACCATCACTGGGCAAAGACTGGAGGCCCTCTGACTAGAACCCTGAGCTGGAGGGGACAGAGAGAGAGGGACAGCGGGAGCACCGCCTGGGAGCACAGGCTGGCTGCTCCTCCCCCCAAGGTCTGGCTGGGTGACGGGAGAAGCCCCTTGGGGACTATTCCTGATGCGAGGTCACTGCTTGCCATGTGTGCCCAGACAGCTCAGGGGTAAAGCGGAAGTGGCTGCTGATGGCAGCAAGCCCTCAGCTGCAGGGAGACATCCAGTGACTGATCCGACACGCTGAAAACAAAGCCCTCTCTGTGTGTGCCCGCCTGCAGGGGGGCTGTCCATGCATGCGTGCTAAGTCACTTCAGTCATGTCCGACGCTTCTGCAACCCCATGGACTGTAGCCCGCCAGGCTCCTCTGTCCATGGGATTCTCCAGGCAAGAATACTGGAGTGGGTCACCGTGCCCTCCTCCAGGGGATCTTCCTGACCAAGGATTAGAACCCAAGTCTCCTGAACGGCAGGCGGATTCTTTACCACTAGTGTAGTGGGGCTACAGACCCGTTTGTTCTCCCTGGCAGGACAGAAGTCGCTTCCAGGTGCATCACGTGGATAGCGCCCACCAGGAGCCCCACCTGGGACACTCCTGGGTGCTGCTGCCAGCCCCGCCCACCTTGGCTGAACGTGGGAACCCTGGGACGGTGCCACCTTAGAAACCAGGAGGGCCACTAGAAGAGAGAGACTGGCACGAAGGTCTGTACCAGGGCACTTAAGCACCTTACGCTAATCTGCTCCACGAAAACACCAAGATCCAGAATAAGACGCCCCGGCTGAGCATAATGACCTATTTATTGCCATTTTAAAAATTCACACCTCTGGTCTTAAATTCCCTCCCAAGCTCAGGCCCCCGGTCACCTCCTCTTTGGCCAGGCCCACCCACAGGTCCTGCTCTGCAGCCTGGGAACTCTGATTTACAGCTGAGGTGACTTCTGCCCGTTTTTTTTTTTTTTTTTAATTTCTCTTTCCCTGCTTCACACCTGGCTCACAGCTCCCTCTCCCAAGTGCCTGCCTTGGAATCCACATTCTGGAAGCACAGGAAATTCTATCAGTTACATCCAGCAATTTCAGCGGTACTTGCTGCGAAAATGACTTTCACTTGTCAATTGTTCATTTAATCTCTCATCATAAGCTGTAAAGCTCCCCAAGACACAAATTCTTGCTGAATTCTCTGAACAAACAACAAGTCCACAGACAGTTCTCCAATCTGGGGGAAAATGCTGCATGTCCCATTCAATTTTGGTAAAATTACGTTCATTTTAACAGTGTTGCCCAAAGCCAGCCCCCAAGATTCTTAGCCTATGAATTGGTCTGTACTTTGTTTTCCAAATGTGTTCACTTTGCCTCTTTCTCCGCAGCCAATCCTTCAAACAAAAGCCTTTCACCTCGGAAGCCAGTGGCCTGCAAATCCTAACACTGGTTTTGTAATCAAGAAGTCATTCATAAGACTTTCTATTTCCCTCAAGGGTATCTGGCTTCCTTCAGAGCCGGTCCCAGTCCCGCCCACCTCCCCGCCCCCACTGTGGTTCTGCAACAGGCGGCAGGAAAGGAGGTGAAAGGTCACCCAATGCAAAGTGCAGGTCAAGACTTCAAAAAGGCCTGGGGGAAACTGAGATGTGAAATCACCTCTATAATAAAAGCAAACAATAAAAACTGGCCTTGTGACAGCAGACGTCCAAGAAAACTTCATAGCAATGGCAACACACAATAAATTATGTGTTGTCAGAAGTTTTTCAATACAGTCTTGAAATTAACAAATGCTGAAGCTCCAATACTTTGGCCACCTGATGCAAAGAGCTGACTCATTGGAAAAGACCCAGTGCTGGAAAAGATTGAGGGCAGGAGGAGAACGGGGTGACAGAGGATGAGATGGTTGGCTGGCATCACTGACTCAATGGACGTGAGCTTGAGCAAGCTCTGGGAGTTGGTGATGGACAGGGAGGCCTGGCGTGCTGCAATCCATGGGACTGTAAAAAGTTGGACAGGACTTAGCGACTGAACAACAAAGAAGTCTTTCAATATAGTCTTGAAATCAACAGATAAGGAGAGAGGTAGCTCACGGGTAGAGAGATAGATAAATAGGGCATACAGACCAATTTTTTGCTATTAACAATGAAGATACAAAACATTCTTTCTACCAAAGCGTTTGGCCTATGCCAGACAATGTGATGCATGTTTTATCTGCATTAACCCATTTAACTCCCACTAGAATCCTAGGATTTACTGATGCCATCTCATTTACTACAAGTCTTGGACGTCAAGAAACTTGCCCAAGGTCACAGCTAGCAAACAGCAAAGCTGGGAATCAGGCTCAGGTCCAACTCCAAGTTAAGTGGTAAGCACTCCGTACAAAGTTCCACTTAAGATTCCTAGAGTTATGACACAGAAAAATTAGGTCACTCTATCATAACCAAAATGAGGTGATTGCAACCAGCAGTAAAAGGACAGTAATTGCAAATGCAGTGGGTGCCAACTCTCAAGTTATTCCCATGCTCCAGTCTTCCTGCTAGAATTGCACAATTCACAAGCCCAAAGAAGCAGGCCCTGCCTTCTGTTAAAACCCATCTCATCCAGCAGCAAACAAATGAGCTGGGACTCCTTTGAGAAGAGGTCACCCCCAGGAAGCGATAGCTGAGCGCAGCATGAATACCAGGCAGGGTCTCCAGGGGCACAGTCGGTATCCCTCACCAGGGGGAGGCTGAAGGACATCCCACCCCCTTTTAAAAAAAAAATTAAAATAAAATTTAGTTATCCCTGGCTTCCCTGGTGGCTCAGTGGTAAAGAATTCGCCTGCCGGTGCAGGAGACATGGGTTCAACCCCTGGGTTGGGAAGATACCCTGGAAAAGGAAATGGCAACCCACTCCAACAATCTTGGCTGGGAAACCTCGTGGACAGAAAAGTCTGATGTGCTACAGTCCGTGGGGTCACAAACAGTCAGACACGACTTTTCGACTAAACAACATTTATGGCTGCCCTGGGTCTTAGTTTTGGCATGTGGGATTTAAGTTCCCCAATGAGGAGTCAAACCTGTGTCTCCTGCACTGGAAGGCAGATTCTTAACCACCGGATCACCAGGGACGTCCCTGGAAACCCTCTTGAGAGAAGCTACTGCAAGTGGAGAATGTGTAGCATCATCTTTAGCTGAAAGCAGAGCAATTATTTTGTCATCAACAACATATTCTTCTGTTCTCTGGTAACCAGTACCTGGGAGGGTTCTGCTTGGCTCCTGAAGGCTGGTTCTGCCCTCCAGGACTGGCTCCAACTTGGGGAAAGCGTGTTTCCTGCTGTGCTTGATGGCCAAGGCGGTCTCCAGGCTGACCTCAGCACTGCGACCCAGAGCACTTCAAGGAAAGCGCCAGGAAGGTTCAGGAAGGCTTCTCCAGCCTAGGGGGTTCACGACTCTTCCATTCCTGCTTACTCTCTAGTATTCAGCCATTTGGCTGATGATAAGAGTGAGAGTTTAGGTGCGGGCAAAACTTAGCAGTAATGGAAAGACAGAATGAAAGGGCTCCTCTCCACCTGAGTGCAGACACCCGAGCCCCGTTCGGTCACGAGCCACGTCCTTGTTCCCTTGCAGACGTGATTCGCTGTAATTGCGCTATTGTGTTTCTTCAGTAAGTGTATACACAAACACACACAAATTACTCTTTCCCTACTCTGATGGAGGTAAGAATGGGACTCAGGGGAGATTCTCAGATGGCTCAGAGGTAAAGAATCCACCTCCCAGTGCAGGAGACAAGGGTTCGAGCCCTGATGCGGGAAGATCCCACAAGCCGTGGAGCAATTAAGTCTGTGCTCTGCAACAAGGGATGCCACGGCAGCAAGAAGCCTGCACGCCAACAACTAGAGAGTAGCCCCCGCTAACCACAATTAGAGAAAAGCCCAGGCAGCAACGAAGACCCAGCACGGCCATAGATAAATACATACAATTACTTAAAAAAGAACGTGAGACTCAGAGCGCAGAACCTCCCTGTAAATTCTGGGGAGGGCTCCATGCACAGGAAAGGGGCAGGCGCTTTCGTTCATGAAGGGCTACGTCTTGAATTCATGACTGAGCGCTGAACAACCGCATTATTTAATAACCGCTTTATTTAAACTGGCCACATGGTTCATTTCCGCTTTATTTAAACTGGCCACATGGTTCATTTCTCACAGTGAAGTATATCATAATAAACCATTCACGTTTACAGGGTAAAGATGCTGAGTCAAGGCAGGTTACAGGGGAATTCTGCATCATTATCCTTTTTTCTGTGGCTCTTGATAAACAACAGCTTTTGCCTACAGAGCTGCTGTGAAAATAAAGCAAATTCAAATGTAAGCCTTATACTGTGCCACATCCACAAGTGATGATTGATCAGATAAATCTCGGCAAGAAAAAGAATTGAGGGCCATATCTGTATAAGGAAAATACAGAATGTCTTGGGGACTTCCTGGTGGCCCAGGGGTTAAGACTCTGTGCTTCCACTGCAGGGGGCACAGGTTGGATCCCTGATCTGGGAACTGTTAGGTGGCGCTAGTGGTAAAGAACCCGCCTGTGAATGCAGGAGACAGAGACTCGGGTTCCATCCCTGGGTCGGGAAGATCCCCTGGAGTAGAAAATGGTAACCTGCTCCAGTATTCTTGCTTGGAGAATTCCCACGGACAGAGGAGCCTGGCGGGCTACAGTCCACAGGGTCGCATGGAGTCAGGCATGACTGAAGTGACCCAGCACGAATTCAGGCACTGGAATAATATCCTAGAGTCCTTCATTGGAAGGACTGATGCTGAAGCTGAAACTCCAATCCTTTGGCCACCTGATTCGAAAAGCCCACTCACCGGAAAAGACCCTGATTCTGGGAAAGACTGAGGGCAGGAGGAAAAGGGGACGACAGAGGATGAGATGTTTGGATGGCATCACCAACTCAATGCACACGAGTGTGAGCAAGCTCAGGGAGACAGCGAAGGACGGGGAAGCCTGGCGTGCTGCGGTCCACGGGGTCCCAAAGAGCCAGGCGCGACGGAGCGACCGAACGACAGCAAGCCATGAGGCGTGGCCAACAGAAAAGAAAGAAGGAAAACACAGAATTTGGCAGGCCCCAGTTAACTGTGCTACCTACTCAGGTGTTTTTCTCTGGATGCCCACCCAGAAGGACCCCCTCCAGACGGGCCCACATCAGCACAAGGGCCTGAGTGAAGACAGCTGGGTGGGGCACGCATCCACCCAAGAGAGTTGGCAGAACCTCTCCTCCCCACCGGGGAGTGGTTCCCTCCAAAACCCTGGCAGGGGGACGGGGTGCCCTGTATTTGCCACCCGTGCACTTCTCCTTTGCACCCAAAAGGGCAATTGAACTGGTCAAACCACGTTCCCATCTGGGGACTGCAGAAGGCAGCGGTACCCATAAAACCTGCCTACAGCCAAGGGATTCACACCCTGGAAACTACTCTCACATCTGGTCCCTGAGGGAGCCTCATAAAACCCCCGTGAGACAGGATGACAGGTGTCGGAAGTACCGCCTTAGAGAGGAGGAAATGGAAACCCAGAAACACACACAGCTGATTTGGTGTCATGTCCAGTGGGCCCAGAGGTGGGGGAGCACCAACACCCAGGCCCTCGACCTGCACAGTGGTCTGGGAAGCAGCCTGTTAGAGGAGGGGGCACAAGCTTCGGAGAACACAGATGGAGGTTCAGATTCCAGCTCCGCCACATACTCAGATGTGTGTGTGTGTGTGTGTGTGTGTGTGTGTGTGTGTGTGTGGCCTAGAGCAAATGTCATCATCATTCATAAGACCTGTTTCCTGGCAAATAAAGTATGCACATTGCCCATAACTCACATCAGGCCTCCAGCGCAGGAACACACTTTGTACCTTCCCAACTGCAGTCGCAGCCCAGCGGCAGTCCTCTAAGAGTGTAGGTCGCCGTGTGGGTCCCATCCCACCTCTTGCTACTGTACTTGATACCGCCACTAAACGTCTTTGACATTTAACAGCATCATTGCTACATTTCACTCTGCACAACAATCTATGCTGGTGATAGTTGAAAGAAACCAAAATTCTGAGCATCACCGACTCAACGGACATGAGTTTGAGTAAGCTCCAAGAGCTGGTGACGGACAGGGAAGCCTGGCGTGCTGCAGTCCATAGGGTCACAAAGAGTTGGGCATGACTGAGCGACTGAACTGAACTGAAATCTTTTAAAAAGGGCACAGATGAGCTGACACTTGGGGAAAAATCAGTGATACAGGCATAATCTTACAAATGAAGTATTTCAGAAAAAACAAAGTCCAAGCTACGGTATAAAACAATTTTTTTAAAGGCAAGGTTATTTTGTGTTTGCTTTCAGTACAAACATGTACTACTTGTTTAATTGTGTGGCACAGAGTGACTCCTTAGGAAGTCACTGCCTGTCCTTAAGGAGCCGACTCCCCTCCCTACCAGGATGTTGGAACACAACCTAACATATCCTGCTGAATGCTGTGTGCGTGTTGGGGGTCAAGAGCCTTGGGAGCCCAGAGGAAGCCAGCATACTGGTGGGAGATGGGGATCCTGACCCCTTGATGTGGGGAAGGACAGAGCTGGCAGGAGTCCCTGACCCTGGTAATGGCGAGGTGAAGCAAGGCTTCCCAAGGGAGACCCAACTGTCCCAAAGGTCCCTCACCATCTTAGGAGGGTACAGCAATCCAGGGGAGGGCCTTCGCTGGTGGTCCAGTGGCTAACATTTCGAGTGCTTCAAATGCAGGGGGCCCAGGTTCGATCCCTGGTCAAGGAACTAGATCCCACAGGACGCAACTAAGAGTTCACAGGCTGCAACGAAAGATCCCGAATTATGCAATGGAAATCGAAGCTCTCATGTGCCACAACTAAGACCTGGTGCACCCAAACAAATATAAAAAAAAGAAGAAGAAAAGAAAACCCCACAAGAATCCAGGGAAGAAAGGGACTCAAATTTTCCCTCGCTCATACAACAAATACCTGAATGCCTGCTCTGGCTCATGCAAATGGGGAGGAAGTTAAGTTCAAGAGCCATTTAGGAAGCAGAAGCAGCAGGTGCAGCTTAGGGGCCAGCTGGGAAGACTCTAGGAGGATCCTGACCTCCTGGGACACGGGAGTGAACCGCCACATCCAGAGTAGGAACAATTCCTTTCCTTTCTACCTAGAGAACTTGGTGTTCAACAGTCAGCTGATAAGCCCTCAGAAGCTGAGCCTGGCTGCCCTGCTTCCCACCCCTCCATGGGGCCATTGCCCTACTGTACCGCAGTTACTTTCAATTATTAACTTCCCGAAACATTGTTGGACATAAAAACAACTCACATGCAAAAAAAAAAAAAAAAGTAAAGGGCATTCCAGTCACCTTATCCAAGGAGGTCAAGTTGGCCTCAGTCCAGGGCCTGCTGGGAACGCAGTGTCCACCTCATATTTGCTTGGGGGCAAAAGCTGAAGTTCACAAAAGGCAGCAAAATAATCAGAAATCAACAAGCAGAAAATATTCCTTATTTGTGTTAACTAGCAGATTTTCTTTTAAATGCCCTGTACCGCCTAGACTATCTCTGCAGTTGTCAAAGGAACAATAGGGATGGCTTCTCGGGAGGGGCACGAGGGATGCAGTCAGTTGTGTGCTGAATTCCCATTGGTACCCACTTCGTTTCGCATCCTGGGCTTGTATTACCTACTTTTTTAAACAGAAACGTCCTCGCAGGAAACGCTCAAAAGAGGGGCTAGAGCAGAGGCCTCGTTGAAGTTGGGAGACAGAAAATCTCCGAAACACACTTGAAACAGACCAGCTGGAACAACAATTTTATTCTTAAAAGCAGCAATTTTTTCCGGAATTCAAAGTGCAGGCTTCCAGCGGCAGCAGCACTCGGTCGGGTCTGCCAACAACAACCATGCGGAGTGACTAAACACTTTTTTCCAACAAAGGAAAAAATGCATCCGATCAAAGTGCAGAAACAGCCCGGGGCCCGGAGCGGGAGCGCGTTTTCGCCTCCCACCTTCCCACCGCCTTCAGACTCCAGGCTGCGGCTTTAATTGCTTGCTTGGAAGGCGTCCTCGCCGCGGCGGCCAGCAACTGCGGTCGGCGCGCCCCGCCCCTCCCGCGGGCGTCACGTGACGGCTGAGAAAAGTAGGGGAAAGGTTACGGCGAGCCCCGCCCCCGGCCTGGCGCGTCCGCGGCGCGCAGATCCTGTTCCACCGGCCCGGCCCGGAGACCTTCCGGAACGAGCTGGCGCGCGTCGCCAGCGCGGTCACCCCGGAGGCAGCAGGCGACAAAAAGCGCCTTTGGGTGGGAAGGCCTGCGTGGTCAGCCTTGGGGACAGTGAGGAGCCTGGTGTCCCCCAAGACAACCCACGTAGGAAGGGCGGCACCGCGCCCCGCGAGCGCACGGCGCCTCCGGAAGGGGCTCACCGCGAAGCCCGAGAACAATTAACGGTGCTTCCATGAACCGGCGCGCGGGGCCAGGGTTGCGTAAGTCCGCGCCCTCGCCCCAGGACTCCCCGGACACCCAGGCTTGACCGCTCGGTGACCACGGGCCTGGGGCTAAGGGCGGCAGCGACGCCAGGTGCATTCCCTTCAACTCTTGTTTTCAGTACAAACTCGAAAGGTTATTTGGGCCGGTGCATGACGCCCCGTTTCTTCCTGTCTGATACAGAGTATATGCACGGCTCAAGGTGGCCCTTCTCCCGATTCTCACAGCTGTTCGGATGGAGTTCAGCATTCAAGATCAGATCTCGCCACACATCTTCGGAAGGAAACCGGTCATTTACATACGAAAAGGAGCCCTGGGACCCGCAGAGGCAGAACCACCCCAAACGCGGCAAGAACGCAGCCTCCAGTTCCTATCACAGCTCAACACTCCCCTGCCTCCACGATAAACAGTATCACCTTAAATAATTTGGAAGGGTGGGGGGGGGGGGGCCGCTGATGCTTGTTGGCATTAAGGGGAAAAAAAAAGACCAGTGTGCTCAACCATTTTTTATTCATTTGGCTTGGGGTTTAGAAGTAAACATGCTTGAATATCTGGAATGACCAGAAACCGGACGCCTGTGTGAGAAAATGGTGTAACAACAACAAAAGGTGTAACAAAATACACGTTTCAAGAGGTTAAACTGAATTTCATTTTACTAAGTAGCTTACAAAGTTATCAGTTTCCTACTAAAATCTGCCCTTCAATATTTTAATATCACATGGAACGCAGAGGAACCGAGAGTAGTTCCGAGTTGGGAATATTAAGCTTGCTCTGTATTTAACCTGAAGAGTCGAGATTTTTAACTCTTGGAGTGAAGAGTATGATCATCCTTCTCTTTGGCTTTAATGAAAGTCAACCACCGATTTACAAAATAAAGACGCTGACCGACGGTCTTTCCAAACAAAACGAAAGAGACTGGCTGTCGGCTCGCCTAGGGAGTTGGGGTTAGGGACTGACGGAGCCCGGGATGCTCCACCGCCCTGACCACGCCGTCCGGGCTCGCAGGCCAAGTTCGCCTGGGCCTGGTCACGTGAGGCCCCCACGCCCTCCCACCCCCCGCAAGACAGTTCCCTGCCCCGGCACGACCTTGGGCAGCCTCCGCGCCCACCTGCCCTAGACCGCGCGCCGCACGCGGGGATGGAGGACACTCGCGAGCGGGGACCCAGGCCCGGCGCCCCGTTCCGCATGCACCTAGGGCGCTCGGACTGCGCCTGAGTCCCAGCGCCAAGGGCGTGTCCCCACGGCTGCACTGCGGGGGCGGACGCCTGGAGGGGGGTCCGCAGCGTCCTTTTGGGTCCCTAGCGTCCCTCTGGCTCCCGCTTAGGACCGGCCCGCGATCCGGCGACTGCACCCCAGACCCAATCCACCCCAGGAGGGGGAGGGATGGGGTGAGATCGAGAAAGGATCCGCAGCGCCCTGCTCGAGTCCCCTGCCAGGTCCGGAGGGCTGAGCATCACTCCCGCTGCCCTACTGCGTGCGGATCCCCAGACCCAAACCCCTTCGGCGAGGGGAGTGGGGTACAGGGAGGGGAGAGGGAGGCGGCGGTCCTGGTGGCCCCCGGCCAGGGGCATCGTGCCAAGTCCGGAGAGTCAAGCACCCCGCCAGCTCCCGTACGGTACCTGTCCCCAGGCCGACCGACTCTCGGACTGACCCCCAGACCCAAACTACCCACGCCTTGGAAATGAGGGTGAAATAGGAAGAGAAAGGGAGCCGGTGGCCTTAAGGGCCCCCGGCTGGAGACGTCCTGCTAAGTTCGAAGGGCTGAGAGCATCCCTAACCTGCAGCCGCACCGGACTGCTCTCCAGCATCGCGACCCCGGCGCGGACCCCCTATACCCGGTCCACTGCGGGGGATGTGGCGTTCCTCCTCGCTCCAGTTTCGAGCTCTCCACGAACCCCGAGTCCCTCTGCGGCCCCAGCCCAAGAAGTGCCCCCCCCCTCCCCCGCGCCCCGCCTCAATCGGGGCCCCTGTCATCCCCGTCCGCCCCCGGCCCCGGGCCCCGCCGCAGCCAGTGCTCGGCGCCCGCCCGCCCTCCCCGCTGCGCGCGGACTCAGCCCGGCCTTACCGAGTGTGCGGACAGAGATGCAGCGGCAGCGACAGCGGCGGCCGAGTGAGCGAGCGGCGAGCGGGAGCCGGGGGCGGGAGGACCGCGGGCGAGGCTGAATGCACCCGGCGCCGGCCGAGGCCGATTGGCTGAGGCGCGCGGGGCTGCGGCCGGGCGGGCGGCCACTCCCGGCGCCCGGCGGGCCGGAGGCGGGGCCTGGACGGGGCGGGGCATCCGCAGGGGCGGGGCGCCCTGGACAGCTGGGCCCGCGAGGAAACTGAGGCTGGCGGGGGTGCGGGGATGGGAGTGGGTCACGCCACCTCCGCTTCTGCAAGCCTGGGGCCTAGGGGGAGATTTCTCGCCCTGTGAACCTCAGTTTCCAAATCTGAAAAATGGGTCAGCTCATTAGGGCCATGCCCATAAACGCGCTCAGCGCAGTGCCTAGCTCGTGCTCGACCTTTATAGGCATTGCCCGGTATAATCCTCAGGGCACTCCTATAAATAGCTGATCCTAGCCCGGGCTGGAGAAGGGATCACTAACCTGCCCACTAAGATCACACTAAGAAGATGGATCCGACTGTGGGCCCGGGTCTGATCCTAGAGCCCACACCTCAAATTGGACCCTATACCCGGAGTGAGAGCTGAGAGTATCTTTGGGCCGCGTGACTCCTGGCGCCGAAACCTTAATGCTTATTCCAGTGAGCTTTCTGAGCCTCCTCTTCATATAACTGGGATAAAAATTCCTCCACTGCGAGGCTTTGGTAAGATTTAGGAAACTATTCAGATGCCGAAAGCATAGTAGATACCAGGAAAGAACTGGCTGGGGGTGGAGACGAAGTGACCCGTATACTTTGTATGGGTTCTGAGCTCGCACTGGGCGGTCTCAGGGTCTAAGTCTAGGCCGAGGGCAGCTGCCACCGGGCGGCTACATCGTGGGGTCCGCGCTTCCCGCGGGGTCAGCTGCCCCTTCCCTGTCTTTGCCGGAACTGCTCCCCAGGCCCCAGCTTGTGGTCCCGCATACAGCAAGTGCTCCGTAAAAGAACCCGTTTAATGAACAAAGACCAGGCTTTCCTAAAGGTCAACCACTTCTTTGGGCGGTGAAAAACCCATGCTGGCCTCTGTCTTTCGGTCTGCAGTATGTGGTCGGCACCGCAGATGGATTTAGAAGAGAAAATGAAAGTCCTCTCTAGTTCCCGGCCGCATCACCGCCGCACTGTGTGCGCACGCTCTCCAGGCTGCTTTGAATGAAGTCGTAGGTTAACTGCCGTTTAGAACACTCCTTTGTTTTCACGTGGCTTAGGTCGTGGACGGATCACCGAGATAACCGAGGTTTTCACTGTATCTAACGCGACCCAGGGACATTTAGTACTTCCCTAGTGGCTCAGACTGTAAAGAATTTGCCTGCAGCGTTGGAGACCCGGGTTCAATCCCTGGGTCGGGAAGATCCCTTGGAGAAGGGAATGGCAACCCACTCCAGTATTCTTGCCCGGAGAATCCCATGGACAGAGGAGCCTGGTGGGCTACAGTCCATGGGGTGGCAAAGAGTCAGACACGACTGAGGGACTGACATGGACACCTGGGCTCCCCCTTTTCACTTCCACAGGCATAAATGAAGCGGCTTGGGCAGTCAGGGTGCCTCTTTGAACGACTGTATCTCCCTATAGATCACTAGACGTGAATCGACAAGGTCAAAGGACCGGCACGTGAGACATCTTGGTGACATTTTGGTGCCACGTGCAGAGCTGAGCTGCCTCTCTGGGAAAGCGTGCACTCCCACCGGTGCCTGGGAGGGCAGCCTCATCTCTGGGAGCTCACCACTGCTGACCCTCAGTCCTAAAGAAGGTGGGAGGGGGGATATCTCTCCTTATTTCAGTTTGCATTTCTTTGAAGTTAGAAGTCGAAGATTTTATTCCCCTGCCGGCTTCTGTCTGGCTGGTGTGCGATCCCAGACCGAGAAGCCTGGAAGATCTCCCGGCCCAAGAGGGCAGGTGGGCTGGACCAGGGTGTTCGTGGCAGGCTGGGCTGCACCGCACCTGCCCTGGTCACTCCAGCATCCCCCGAGCACGTCTACCTGCTTGTGGGTCTTCCAGGCTTGCGCCTCGAAAGTTGGACTGCCGCCCTACCTTACACGCCCTTTCCTCCAAACCCCAGCTGTCTGCAGGTCCCCAGCCCAAGGGCACTTTCTCCCTCATTCCTTGCCCCCTCCCGCGCCCCTTGGGGCATGGGGGGTGGCGGGGGGATTGGCCCTGTGCCGGGTCTATTTCCAGGGCTCCGCGGCCTTGACTGTGCAGCCCTCCCTGCGAGCCGCCTTGGTGTCACCTGCTGGCCGGGAGGGACAGGGGCAGGGACTGCGGTCGCCTCCCCGCTCACCTGTGCCCCAGAGGCTGGACTCTCTCCCGGGACCTCAAAGAGCCCACACCTGCTAGCAGCTGCGAGTGGGGGGGGGGGTGGCGGGGAGTGGAGGCGGCCTTACTCACTTCTCAGCTCTGCTCCCCAGACTGCAGCTCCCTGGGGACTGCAGTTCCCTGGAGCGACTATTAATAAAGAACAGAGGATCTAGGTCCCTGCGGAGCTCTGGCCTGATTGGACCCTGAGTTTCCTCGGGGCCAAAAATAGCCTAGAGTCTGCCTCAGAAACTAATCTTTCTCCTTCTCTGTTTTTCCCAAATTCTTTTCCAGTTTGATTCGAACACACTGTAGCAGCCACCTGTTGTGGCTATAAGGAACCCCCCCCCCCTTTTTTTTTAAATGCATGTAATGTTTTCATTATTACTCAAACATTGTCCCTCTGTTTTTCTGATTTCTTTAAAGCAAATCCAGAACTCTTATCATCTTGTCCACAAGTTCTTGAGTACCAATCACTAAAAGATAAAAATTCTTTGATTATTTATTTTTAAAGTTTTTGGGTGGTGGTGCATGGCTTGTGGGATCAAGACCAGGGATGGACCCATGCCCTCGGCAATGAGAGGGCAGAGTCCTAACCACTGGACCACCAGGGAGATTCCCTAAAAGATAAAGGCTGTTTTAATAAGAACATAATGGCAATGCCATTGTCCAACCTAAAATAGAGAAACAATTGTAATACAAAGCTTGCAAGGCCTTCCTGGCCTGCCAAGAGCACACTTGAGTCCCACTCATTCTTGCCAGCCACATTTCTTGCTGGCAGCTTCCAGCAGGTTCTGATCCAAAAGTGTGTGAGATTTTTTGGAACTCAGTTTCCATTTCCCAGTGAAGAATTTTGTAATCACTGGGTTCTGCACTTCTGAACTTGAACTTTGAACCCTGTAGGCAGTGAGTAAACAGTGACAGTTACACGTCAGGGTAGTGACAGGGTTTGCTTGGCCAGCATCACCGGGGTTTGGTGAGGACAAAATGAAGTAATGCAGATGCAAGCAAAGAAGGAAGGCAGCTAGACCATGTGCCGGCGAAAGGCACTCAGAGCGACAGCATGTTCTTAATTGAATGGCCTCAGCTTATGACCTAGTAACCCTGCTCCTGCATGTGCAAAACAAAAAAGAAATGAGAACCCACGTCCTCGAAAAGACACGTGCAAGAAGGTTTATGGAAGATTTGCTTCAGGTGACAAAGATCCAGAAACAACCCAGATGCCCAGCAGCAACAGAATGGGTAAATAAATCGTGGTTTCACCATACCGTGTATTACTACTCAGAAAAAAGTAAGCTACTGACTCACGCAATGTGGGCAGATCTTACAGATGTTATGCTGAGCAAAAGGAAGCCATACAAACACACAAAAGTAAATATACTGCATGATTTCAATAATAGAAGTGAGACCTATTGATGGCAGTGATGGTAATCGCTAGAAATACACAAAGAAACCCCCGGTGTGGGCGTGTGTGTGAAAATGCATCGCTCTGCATGCTTAAGATTATACTCGTAACAATCTTTGCTCCCTGCGTGTTAGACCTCAATTTTAGAAATCAAAACTTAAAAAAGATCCTTGAGGTCGAGACCTTGACAGGCCTGCCTGGACACTGGGACCTCAATGACCAGAAAGAAGGGACTGTCCTGCAGCACATATTAGCAGATGCCTGAATATGCAAATGAGAGCACTGAGGAAAGACTTCTGTGTCAAGATGCTAATTCTTCCCCCTTGAGAGGAGATGGGGAAGTCAATAGCTTTTGAGTGGATAGTTTTTAAACTTGGGGGAGGCTGGTTCACTGACCCTTTGAAAACCTGATGGCAGCTACAAACCTTTTTGTCCAGAAAAATGCATGCACACATAGACTGGTAATGAATATCAGTCTTGGAGCTTCCTAAGCCCTTGTACCAACTCCTGACCCACATAGATTAAGAAAAATGTATCTGCAGTTTTGAAACAAGGTAAAAGGATATCTGAAATGTCCTTTCACTGGCTCACTGTCTAACAGGCCACCCAAGGGTTAGCTCTTTCTCTAGGGAATTGTGTCTTAAGCAAGCCCTAGATGCTACAAAGTTACATGTAACTGGTAGATTTTTGTCCAACAAAAATGCAAGGGTTAAAACAGATCGCTAATAAGGACCTACCCTATTGCACAGGGAACTCTACTTGGCACTCTGTAATGGCCTATATGGGGAAAGAATCTAAAAAGAGTGGATGTAGGTATATGTGTAACTGATTCACTTTGCTGCCTACCTGAAATTAACACAACATTGTAAATCAGCTATATGCCAATAAAATTTTTTAAAAAAGAAAAAGAAATGCAAGGATTTCTATTGGTTGAAAAAAAGAAATTTCCCCAAAGTCGTGGTTTTGTTGCCCTGTAAAAATTAACGGTTT
Organism: Cervus canadensis; assembly: GCF_019320065.1. Classification (NCBI taxonomy): domain Eukaryota; kingdom Metazoa; phylum Chordata; class Mammalia; order Artiodactyla; family Cervidae; genus Cervus; species Cervus canadensis. Next base: position 43,583,276 of record NC_057414.1, read on the forward strand.
TGTATCTATTTAGGAAAATCAGATTTTGTCTACCTTCCTGTGCAGGGAAACCCCCAGTTCTTCTCCATTGTGCATTTCTTCCCTGTTTGTTTTCTTTACTGCTCACAGGAAACATTTCACTTTCTTTTGGAAAGAATTTTCTTGTTTAAAACTTTAGTTTTTATTTGCCACACTGCATGACCCTTGGGATCTTAGTTCCTTGACCAGGGATCAAACCCCTGCCCCCTGTAGCAGAAGCTCCGATTCCTAACCACTGGACCACCAGGGAATTCCCCAACACTTCACTTCTGAGTTTCTGGTCACCCAGTGAGTGGAGGTTTTCCCCATACCAACAAGCAATTCACAGACACCAGCAGGGTGTCCAGGAATCAGCTCCAGTCTGACACCCTCTATCCATTGACAGCATCGGATTCCACAGGTTAAGGGCTCAGACCCACAAGACTGTCTCCCCTCTTGCCCTTCATGTCAGGTGCAAGCCCAGGTTATCATCTGTGCTTCTGACCACCTGCTACCGATCAGAGGTTCCTAAGAGCCCCCCTTACTTGAGTTCGCTTGATCACAGAATTCAAGCAAACACATTCACAAGCTCAGTCAAGGGTATGATCAAGGATGCAGACGAATAGCCGGACGAAGGGGTATGCTGGGCTCACCCGTGACCATGTGCACCTGCTCCTTCCCTGGGTCCCACACTGTTGAGCCCCTCTGCTCCATTTCACCGTTGCCCCATCTCCCCCCAGGAGACTGCTCCTTCTATAACCTGTGAGTCACCCCTGCCCCCGTTCCCCCTCCCCTGGGACCTGTTCTGAGATGCTCTCCCTGGCTCCCTTCCATCTGCCCCTGCCCCAGCCTAGATGAGGTTCCCAGCTTCTTGCCTTGGCCCCACCTCTGCTTGCCAGGCTTGCTCCCCTGTGAGATTCCACCTTGCCACACTGGCACCTCCATTCTGACCCTCCCAAATCCCCAACAGAGGGGCTCGCTCCAAAAGAAATGACTCAACCTCCTTGCTCCCTAGGCCTGAGTGACCCACCAGGAGAAGTCAAGCTTCAGGTGCCAGCAAAGCAGGGCCACAAGGAAAGGAAAAATGGGGGAGAGGTGTTATATTTTCTATGTTAAAGAAAGCAGCAAGTAGCCTGCGAGGGAAAAATGAGACCCTTGATGGATTTTCTTATACTGATTTTAGTAAGATATCTTTTAAATGATATGTGAAGAGGTTACCCTAATCATTTTAGCAAGTAGGGCATTTTTTGCTTGTTTTTGGCCATACCATGCAGATCTTAGTTTCCCAACCTGGGATGGAACCCACGTCCCCTGCAGCGGAAGTGCACTGGACCACCAGCGGAGTCCCAGGTAGGACTTTCAAATGATCTGAATACAGCCCTGGTCTCACCTGTATTCATTCACTTGTCCATTCATTCATTCACTTGGGAAATATGTACTGAGCAACTCCTCAGTGACAGAGCCTTTAGATCAAGGCCTGGCCTCAGGAGTCCACATTCTGGTGGGAAAGGCAGGCAAGAAACAAGTGCTCTCTCACATGAAAAGAAAGGGAAAATGAGAAAACTAAGTAGAAGGTGGGAGAGAGGGTGTGTCCCCTCGGACCAGGTGGGTGGGGACTGCTATTCAACGGGCCACAAGCTCCAAAGAATGGGAACCCTATAACCAGAACCTAATATATCACAGAGCCTTAGAAATGTTAGCTGCATGATTAACTGATGAATTGGTGGGTGGATGGGTGGTGAATGGATGGACGGGTAGGTGAGTGGTGTATGCACGGAGGACCCTGCAGGCTTTGGCTTCCTGGTGCCCCTCCGTCTGGCCCTTCCTTTCCAGGCCCTCATCCCATCTCAAAGTCCCCTGCAGGAACGTCTATAAACTGTCCTGCACCTGAAGTCACCTTCTGGATCTCAACACCTTCGCTATATCCTGTGACCTCAGGCAGATCTAGCTATTCACACATAATTTGCCTGGCACAACACGAAGCGAAAATGCAGACCCTTATTCAAAAGTTATCAAAACTTTCAAGACAGTGGTAAGAGCATTAAACCAACCACAGGGCTCTTCTGCCTGCTGACCCCACAGGAGGGACACCCATGCCACCCGCCCTGTCTCCAGAGCAGGCCCAGAAGGCCTCCCCAGACCTGCGCCCAGGGGACCACCCCAGCCTGTGCTGACAAGCCTTGATGATTCCAGTGCTCCTTCCGGCTCAAGTCTTCACCCCACTTCCTGCCTCTGGGCATCTATTCTCGCTGTCTCTGCTGCGCAGGGTGCTTGTCCCACACCATGGGCTAGGTGCCAGGGAGGGAGAGGGGGAAACCACACCCAGTCCCGACTCCCCAGAGAAGATGGGTTCTGGCGCAGCTGCGGCCCTGCCCAGCAGGGAGGCCCAGATCGGGTAAACTTTCCTTTGTTGCAAAACAGGAACGAGGAGGACCCGGCTGGGGGTCCGTCCTTTAGAGGGAAGAGGGCTACGAGGTTGTGCTCATCATGGCCCTCCTCCCTCTAAAAAATCCTGCTAAGACAAGTTCCCTGGTGGATCAGACAGTAAAGAATCTGCCTGCAATGCAGGAGATGCGGGTTTGATCCCCGGGTCAGGAGGATCCCCTGGAGAAGGAAATGACCACCCGCTCCGGGGTCCTTGCCTGGAGAATCCTGGGGACAGAGGAGCCTGGCAGGCTACAGTCCATGGGGTGGAAGAGTCCAACACGACTGCCTCTGAGTGACTAACACACACTTGATGGATGCCCTCAGCTCTTTCACAAATGAGCTTGATGGATGCCCACCAGCTCCCAACGCGCGTGTGGGGGAGGGGTGTGTGCGCAGCCTCCTCACTGACCTCGATCCTGAAATACTAGCCACTGGCCACCTCCATTTTCACTAGAAAAATTCCCACTTAACCTTCAAAGTCCAACTCAGTATCAGCCCCAGAAGCCGGCCTCAGATGACCCCAGACAGACTGATAACTGCCCCCTCCCACCCGGCCGGCTCCAGGACACTGGCCTTTTCTGAGATCTGAGGCGTCTCCCGGCCTCACTGCTGGTGCCGAACCGCGGTCCGGTCCCATTTCGGAAGCCCCTGGGCTTGGACTCAGCCAACTCGCCAAACCTTCTGTAGACAGGAAAAGAGGGAGGCTGGCTGGGCGCTAACTGGCCGCCTGATACACGGATCCTTTCCCGGAGATCTCTTGCCTTTGGCGCAAGGAGGAAGGCCCGGGGGATTTCGGGGGTGGGTGGGGTGCGGAGGAGGAAGTGACAGCCCCAGCAGAGGGGAGGCCGCGTGTTGGGGGGAGATGCTGGGGGCGGGAGCGGCCGACCGGCGGTTTCTGGCGGCTGCAGGACGAAGTTTCAGTTGGAAAAAAAAAGCCCAATTGTCCAGCTCCCTCGAGTCTGTGTGTTTCTCGCAGGAAGCTCGGAGGCCGATCCCGAAGCTGCAGCCCCCTCCCCTGCCCGCCCGGGGTGCCCGAGAGGGTATCCGCCGCAGGCCGGGGAAGGTCAAGGCCCCGCGGGTCCTGCCCGCTGGAGAGGCGCTGGTGGCGGGTGGGGAGGGGCCCGAGACGACTCCCCCACCCTCGGCTTCCTGCTCTCTGCCTCCCCGCCTCCTCTCAGCGCGCACCGACGGCCTCTTCTGCGTCCCGGGGTCGCCCGGTGCCGCCCTTTTACGCAGGAGGAGGAGCTGGAGGTTAGGTCCGGGAGGCGGCCTCTGCAGCGCGCGAGCTGCCGGCGCTCCCGCCGGGGTCAGCAGGGTCAGCCGGCGGGCGGAACGGGGTGCTCCCGGCGCTCGCGCCGGGCACTCAGGTCAGAGCAGACTTCGGGAGGTGCCGGTGGGGCGCGGGGCCGCGCGGGGGTACGAAATCCACCACCCCCACCCCCGGCCCATTTCAGGCCGCAGAGGGGAGGCTGGAGTGGGGCGGCGCGCGTGCCCTACAGGCTGGAGACCCCACCGGCGGCAATCGGAGCGCGCCCGCCCTGCGCCCCCTCCGAGTGCCGGGCTTCCTCGTCGCCGCGCGCTTCCTGCTGGGGTGCCCTCGTCTATGCAACACCGGGCGGATCCGCCTACGCCGCGGCCCGTGGCCTCAAGGGCTGAAGCGGGAGGTGCCTTCCAGGGCTGGCGCCCCTCTCTTAAGCTTTTAAATGACGCAGTTGAGGTGTATTCAACAGGAAACACTTTAACAGTAATCCACAAGCTTTAAAATTGCCTGGAATCTCACGCCCTGATAACACGCGGGTGCATTTCCTTTCCGACTTTAGTCAGCGCTATCTTTAGGTATCTTTTCAGTCTCCTTTCCTGCGTGTTTACAAAACAGAAGTCGTCAGGTACCTAGTTCAGTTCAGTTCTGTCGCTCAGTCGTCTCCGACTCTGCGACCTCATGGACTGCAGCACGCCAGGCCTCCCTGTCCATCACCAACTCCCGGAGCTTGCTCAAGCTCACGTCCATTGAGTCGGTGATGCCATCCAACCATCTCACCCTCCATCGTCCCCTTCTCCTCCTGCCTTCAATCTTTCCCAGCATCAGGGTCTTTTCCAGTGAGTCAGTTCTTCGCACGAGAAGGTACCTAACCGTTCCTGTTGGTGTTTTGATTTGACGCCTTTCATGTTCATCAAGTTTTAGATGGATTCTCTTGGAAGAGGTGGCAACTGCACAGACGTCTCCTGGTCACCTCCCTGCCCATCCCATCCAACTCCCCTGTCTGGTAGTAACCTCGATTGTTAGTCTACTGGATATTGTTCCAGATTTTCCCACATTTTACATCACATTAGATATATATGCTTTTATTTAAGGGTCTCATTTACATAAATCAGATTGGGTTGTATGGAATACCCCCACCTCCCACTTAACAGTGTGTTTTTGGAAATCACTTGGTCCAGACACACCTGTTTCTTAACTAGTGTTATTATATTCCACAGTTTGAAGGCACCTTCCTTCATTTTGAGCATTCTCGGTTGTTTGTTGTTGTTAGTTTGTTTCTCTCTAACCATTCACCCCAAATGTGTTTCCTGGGCTCCCGCTGTGTGCCAGACCCCTCCTAGGTTCAGGAAGTATAGGGATGAACAAAATCGACACCACCCCCCTGGACCTGGCCTTCTACAAGGGCACTGCAGGTGTGTGAGGAGGGGGTATTTATGTTTTAAATAGGGAATATGTTCCAGTTCACTGGGCTCAAATATCAAATCAATACAAGAAATGTCTAGAAAAACATTGAACACACTCATTGGTTTCTTATGTGTCTTTTCAGAATTTCCTTATGAAAATACAAGCAAAAATGAGTTGTATGTATATTTCCCTCCTTACTGGTGTAAAATGAAGCTTGCTATAGCCCTTTTGCCTTTAATAGATTAAAAAAATTTACTTATATGTCTTGGTGCTATTTTCCTGTCCTCACAGGACAGAGCTTCCTGTTTAACTTTATTTGTGTGTGATTACAGGGTACACAGTGTTCTCTCATAACATTTATTTTACCGCAGTATATTTGTGCTCTGTGACATTTGGGTGTTTCCTGTCTTTGCTGTATAATGTTGTAGCACTGAATAACTGTACAAAGGTCAGTTCTTCCACGTGGAAGTCAGTCCATAGCGTGGATTTTCAGAACTGTGGTTGCTGGGTCAAGGCCTTGTGTGAGCACACTGTTGATGCATGTTACTGTTTGCCTGCTCTGTTCGTCAGGGTTCTCCAGAGAAGCAGACGGATGTAGGAGATTATGTATATATACATGTAATTTTATATATAGTATAAAATAATAATTGTAAGGAATTGGCTCACCACTATAGAAAAACAATACAGAGGTTCCTCAAAAAACTAAAAATAGAGTTGGCATATGATCCAGCAATTTCACTCCTGAGCATATACCCAGCCAAAGCTATCATTGGAAAAGATACATGTGCCCCTCTGTTCATAGCAGTACTGTTTACAGTAGGCAAGACATGGAAACAGCCTAAATGTCACTGACAGATGAAAGGATAAAAATATGATACATACACGATGGAATACTACTCGGCCATAAAAAGAATGGAATAATGCCATTTGCAGCGACATGGGTGGACCTGGAGATTGTCATTTTCAGTAAGTCAGAAAGAGAAAGAAAAAGACCATATGGTCTCACTTATATGTGGAATCTAAAATATGAGACAAATGTATGGGCCTAGAAAACAGACTCACACGTATAGAAAATAGACTTGTGGTTGCCAAGGGGGTGGGGGGCCAGGGAGGGAAGGGATGGGAGTTTGGGATTAGCAGAGGCAAGCTATTATATATGGGGTGAATAAATAAGCTTATAGTGTATAGCATTGGGAACTACATTCAAAATTCCATGACAAACCATAATGAAAAAGAATATGAAAAAAGAGACTGAGTTACATCGCTATTCAGAAGAAATGAACACAACATTGTAATCAACTGTACTTCCATAAAATTAAAAAGAATCGACTCACCTAATTATGATTTGTGGTCTTCAAGTTGGTGAGCTGGTGGTGTAGTTCCCATCTGCAGGCCAGCAGCCTCAAGACCCAGGGAGAGCCAGTGTTTCAGTTTGAGTCTGAAGGCAGGATGAAAACCTTCCAAGGCAGAGCTGCCTCTTACTCAGGGGGAGACCAGCCTTTTCTATTCAAGCCCTCAACTGGTTAGATGAGGCCCACCCAAATTTAGGGTGAGCAGTCTGCTTTCCTTAGTCTACTGATTCAAATGTCAGTGTCATCAAGAAACGCCTTCACAGACCTAGAATAATGTTTGACCAAGTTTCAGGGCCTCCTGTGCCCTGTCAAGTTGAGATGTAAAATTATTTCTCATGCCTTCACCAGTGTTTTTTTTTTTTTTTTTTTTTGACAGCCTGTTGTACTTTAAATGTGTAATACTCGAGGTAAAAGAAAACTGCATCTAACATTATTAGAAATAAAAGAGATCAGTCATCAGGGGCTCCAGAGTGAACAGCATCTTCAGAACCTCCCTGCTTATGTCTTTGCTTTCTGGGTGTAATTTAATAAGATCATCAACTCAAAGAATGGTAATTGCAGCTTCAGTTGCAAACTTCAGACTGTTAACTTCAACCATGGTTGATTCAAACACCCCTGCTTGTGTGTTGTTGTGGGGTTTACCGTTGACCAAGTCAAGACCAATCCATTGTAGATTTTTGCCTTCTGGGTTAACTTGAGCCTCATTATGAAAAGCTCTTAATTTTGCAACCAGATCTGTGGAGTCTTGGGCAGCATTAACTGCCAGAGTAGGAAGAATAACAAGAAGAGATCTTGCAAACTCTGCAACAGTGAGGACCAGTGTGTCTTAAAAATAATTTTTAAAAAATATATTTCTGTACTTCTTTTGGGCCGTGCTGGGCCTCTGTTGCTGTGTGGGCTTTTCCTCTAGTTGTGGCGAGTGGGGGCTACTCTCCAGTTGCGGTGTGTGGGCTTCTCCTTGCAGTGGCTTCTCTGCGGAGCAGGCTCTAGGGTGCACAGGCTTCCGTAGCTGAGGATGTGGGTCGGCCGTTGTGGCTCCCGGGCTGTAGGGCACAGCCTCAGTAGTAGTGGTCCTTGGGCTTGGTTGCTCAGAGACAAGTGGGATCTTCCCAGACCAGGGGTGGAAGCCATGTCTCCTGCATGGGCAGGCAGATTCTTTACCGCCGAGCTACCAGGGAAGCCCCTGCCCGCCCCTCGCCCCCCCCCACCCCAAGTGTGTCTTTTAAAAAACAGCATTATATTGGATGAACCCAGCACTTATTATACAGAGTGAAGTGAGTCAGAAAGAGAAAGATAAATATTGTATTCTAAGGCGTATACACGGAATCTAGAAAAATGGTACTGAAGGGTTTATTTTCAGGGCAACAATGGAGAAACAGACATAGAGGATAGACTTATGGACATGGGGAGAGGGGAGGAGCGGGTGAGGTGTAGGGAAAGAGTAATGTGGAAACTCACATGACCTTATGTAAAATAGACAGCCGCCGGGAGCCTGCTCTGTGGCTCAGGAAACTGAAACGGGCTCTGTGCCAGCCTGGAGGGTGGGGTGGGGAGGAGATGGGGGAGGTTCAGAAGGGAGCGGGTGTATGTACACCTGTGGCTGACTCGTGCTGAGGCTGGACAGAAAACAGCAAGATTCTACAAAGCAATTATCCTTCAATAAAAAATCATTTAAAAACCCCACAGCATTATCAAAATATAATTCACAGCAGTTCCCTGGTGGCCTAGTGGTTAGGATTACAGGCTTTCACTTTTGTGGACTGGGTTCAGTCTCTGACTGGGAAACTGAGATCCCATAAGCCACACAGTATAGCCAAATACATAAATAAAATGTAAGATATATATGTTACATATATATAGTTCACATGTAAGATATAGTTCATCCATCTGAAATGTATTCTCAGTGGTTCTTAGTATATTTACAGAGTTGTGCAATGATCACCATGATCAGTTTTGGAAATTTGCGTTATTCCCCAAAGAAACCTCCTACAATTAGCAGTCATTCCCATTGACCCCATCTCTCTCAGGCTTAAGCAACCACTAATCTACTTCCAGAGAAGGCAATGGCACCCCACTCCAGTACTCTTGCCTGGAAAATCCCATGGACAGAGGAGCCTGGTGGGCTACAGTCCAGGGGGTCGCTAAGAGTCGGGCACGACTGAGTGACTTCACTTTCACTTTTCATTTTCATGCATTGGAGAAGGAAATGGCAACCCACTCCAGTGTTCTTGCCTGGAGAATCCCAGGGACGGGGGAGCCTGGTGGGCTGCCGTCTATGGGGTCACACAGAGTCAGACATGACTGAAGCGACTTAGCGGCAGCAGCAATCTACTTCAGATCTGTATGGATTTGCCTGATCTGGACATTTCACATGCGTGGAATTGTACTTTGTGTAGGCTTTGGGGACAGCTTCTTTCACTGAGCATATAGTGTTTTTGAGGTTCATCTGTGTGGTAGTATGTCAGTATTTAATTCTTTTCTATGACTGAATACTGTTTCACTGTATGGCTATACCACGTTTTAAAAATCCATTCATCTGGTGATGGATATTTGGCTTCTTCCCACTTTTGGGCTATGCACCATTTTATACTCCCATCAGCAGTATATGAAGTTTCCACTTTCTCCATGTCCTCAGCAATACTTGTTATTACCTGTAGTTTTGATTATAGCCATCCTCATGGGCATGAAGGATTCTCTCATTTTGGTTTTGATTTGCTAAACAGTTTATCTTTTGACTGATTTTTTTAAAGAGGATTTTTTTCTATACATTTATTATCCTCTTACGGCTTCTGAATGTGGACTTAAAAAAATTGTCCCTACTCTAGGATCATAAAGAAGATTTGCTATATTCTCTTCTAGTACTTTTATGGTTTCAAGTTTTACATTTAAAACTTGGATCCATTTGGATTTTATTCTGCCATGTGCTGTGAAGTATGTGTCAGCTTCTTTCCCTTTTCCAGACGTTATACTGTGTCTTGGCACCTGTGGGGGGTGGAGAGAGGATTTTGATCGGGTGGCTGGGAAGCCCACTGTAAGCAGGTGACATTGCATGAAGACCTGGATGGAGTGAGGAGAAGCGAGACCAGTGTGGCTGCAGGTGGTGGGAGGTCACAGGTATGAAGACGGCCAGGTCACGTAGGGCCTGCTAGGTAACCGTGTGGAATAGGATTTCATTTGGAGTTTAATAATACTGAAGAGCTGAATGAAGGTAAGATCCTTATCGCTGTTTACTTGATAAAATAACTCCTGGAAAGGGAACTTCTGTGTCCAAGGTTGTGTGTGTGTCTGCTCAGTCATGTCTGACTCGTTGCAACCCCATGGACTGTAGCCCGCCAGGCTCCTCTGTCCATGGGATTCTTCGGGCTAGAATACTAGAGTGGGTTGCCATTCCCTTCCCCAGGGGATCTTCCTGACCCAGGGATTGAACCGAGGTCTCCTGCATTGCAGGCAGATTCTTCCTCATCTGAGCCACCAGACTCCACTCTCCCTTCCCCCTAAGTTTATGTTATTTCAATACCGTTTGCCATTTTACTAAATTTTTTTGAAACATGGTTTAGTTACTGAATTACAAAAAAAAGTTAATTGGGGGATAGCTGACAAGTAATTGGGGCTTCCCTGATGGGTCAGCCGGTAAAGAATCTACTTGCCAATGCTGGAGATGCCGGTTTGGTCCCTGGATCAGGAAGATCCCCTGGAGGAGGAAATGGCAACCCACTCCAATATTCTTTCCTTGGAATTCTTATGGACAGAGGAACCTGGCAGGCTATAGTCCATGGGGTCATAAAAGAGTTGGACTTGATGGAGCAATTAAGTACATATATATATGTAACAACTAGTTGTGAAAACCAATAAAGGGAAATCTTACTTAAAATGGAATCCTGGGACTTTCCTGGCAGTCCAATGGTTAAGACTCCAAGCTTTGGATGCAGGGGGCACAGGTCTGATCCCCGGTCAGGGAACTGGGATTCCGCATGCCACACGGCATGAATGAATAAATGAATGAACAAATAAAATGAAGCAAACTCCCCAAGTGTGGTTCAGATGTCTCTGCTTGGAATAAGGCTGGCTGTTTTGGAGAGGTACTTTTGTGGCTCTGAAAGCAACAAGCATTAACCTCTGATGGGATCGCTTCTTCCGTTGGCCCTGAGGGTACTCTGTACCTTGGTAGGGTCCCACCCAGAGCAGGCTGTGATGGCACCAAGAGCCCACCCTACAGAATTCTGAAGATGTCTGCCCCAAGGATGGCGAAATAAAAACCTTGGATCAGCTTTTTGGAACGTAAGAGGCTTCTCTGATGGAGTCTGGGCCTCCAGGTATAGGGTCCTCCGAGAGGCTGAGAGCAATTCTGGGGGCAGGTGGAGGGGAGAAGCAGGCTTGGGGGCATGAGACAAGCCACCACAACCTAGGCCTATTGGGCCTTTGAGTTATTTTGACCTAGAAGCTAAAGCTCCAATCCTTTGGCCACGTGATGCAAACAGCTGACATGTTGGAAAAGACCCTGATGCCAGGAAAGATTGAAAACAGGGGGAGAAGGGGACGACAGAGGATGAGATGATTGGATGGCATCACCGACTCAATGGACATGAGTTTGAGCAAGCTCTGGGAGATGGTGAAGGACAGTCCATGGGGTCGCAGAGAGTCGGACACAACTGAGCGACTGAATAGCAAAAGCCATTGAGAACCATCAGACACAGGAAAAGCTCTAAAAAACTCTAAAGACAGGGCACAGGTTTTCCTTTTGTAAAGGAAATTTATGTTATTTTATACCACACTGCTTAGCTTTCAGGATCTTAGTTCCCCAACTGGGGATCAAACCGGTACTCCATGCAGTCAAAGTACCTAGTCACTGAACCATCAGGGAACTCCAGAAATTTTTATTTATGAAGGCAATTTATTTTTCTAAAGAATATCCCTCTCCCATCTAGGAGAAACCCTCCTAGAAACTCTCATCAATGGAGAAGATAAAACTTAAACCTGCAGAGCAAGCCTCACTAAACAATCCTCGATTTTCATTCTTTCCCCAGTCACCTTCTTACAATTTGTATTCACCCACCCAAAAGCCCAAATACTCTTTCCTTTGGCTTTAAGCTTAGATAGTATTTAAGGTCAAGTTCTAACCACACCAATGGGTTACTCATCACTGATGCTCCCTTGTGTCCATATGAGATGCCCACACTTGCTGTGGGCCACTAGGCAGTCCACCTAATAAACTTCTTTTTGCTTTTTTCTTCTTGTTCTTATGTTTCTGGCCACACCGCACAGCATATTGGATCTTAGTTCCCTGACCAGGGATTGAACCCCTGTAGTGGGAGCACGGAGTCCTAACCACTGAACCACCAGAGAAGTCCCTGCCTTTTTTCTTATTAACCTGCCTTGGGTCCATCTCACTTACAGGGCCCCAGCAGGAGAACTTAAGATGGGCAGAGGAAAGCATTTTTTCCTCCCCTGCCGGGACAAACCTCCCCAGCGAGGCTTGGGCCCTAGGCCACTGGCCTCAAGTCCAGGTGCCTCAGCTAGTGCCCACACTAGCAGTGTGGCCTTGGCTGTGTTTCCTCACTTCTCCCAGCTTCAATTTCCTTATTTGTATTGATAATTAGAGGATAATAAAAGCCTGCCTTGTAAGATTATTGTGAGAATTACATGGGTGTGATGGTTAGTTTTATCTGTCAACTTGACCAGGCTGAGGGATGCTGGTGAAACATTGTTTCTGGGTGTGCCTGTGAGGGTGTTTCCAGGAGAGATTAGTGTTTGAATCACACGGTGAATAAAGAAGGTGGCCTAACCCCGATCAATGAGGCAGCATCATCCACTCTAGAGAGGGCCTGAATTGAACAAAAAGGCAAAGGAAGGGCAAATCTGCTCTCTGCTTGAGTGGGAACACCCATTCTCTGTCCTTGGACTTCAGTGCTCCTGGTTTTTACCTTTGGATTGGGACTTATATCATTGGCTCCCCTGATTCTTGGGGCTTCTCTGGGGGCTCAGACAGAAAGGAATCTGCCTGCAATGCAGGAGACCAGGGTTCAATCCCTGGGTCGGGAAGATCCCCTGGATAAGGAAATGGCAACCCACTCCAGTATTCTTGCATGGAAAATCCCATGGACAGAGGAGCCTGGTGGGCTACACAGTCCATGGGGTCACAAAGAGTCAGACATGACTGAGCGACTAATGTACCCGGTTCTCAACTAGCATTATACTCTTCTGGGTTGCCAGCTTGCAAGACAGCTTCCATAATAGTGTGAGCCAGTCTCTCATAATAAATCTCTTTCTCTATATGTATCCTATTGGTTCTGTTTCTCTGGATAGCCCTAAGACAATGGGGTTATTTTGGGGATTTTATTGTTAACCTAAACCAATAAAATAGCCAGGTATTTATTTATTTATTTTACCAGCAAACAGGTTTATTCAAGAGCAGCAAAGAATTGCAATACAGTCACTGGGCTATGGCAAACCACAAACAAGTCCAGACCAGAGGAGAGGAAAGTCTTTTATAGAGGACAAGGGGGCGTTGGGAAGAACTGTTGTAAACAAAAAGCCCATTGGAGGAAACTGGGGGCTGGAAGTGTAGTGTGTTTTCATTGGCTAAGTTATGACAGTCTCTCATTGGCTGAGCTGTTGCCAGGCGAGGAGAAAATCTTTGTTCCAAGGCCTGGAGGTAGTAAGCAGTGTCACTTCCTGCCCAGAATCTGAATTGGGGTCAAGTGGTGAGAGCTCCCCCCTGTGGCCTCCTGAATCCATTTTTAATAAGGTTTCCCTGTGTTAGTTTTCCCAATGTGAAAGCGCATGCAAAGTGCCTGGCACAGCCCATGGCCTGTAGCAAGCACTGGATGGAGGAAGCGATGGAGCGGGCTTAGCTGGGCTTGAGGCAGAGTCAGACACCTTGCAGAGGAGGAGAGAAGGGCAGGGAGATGCAGAACCTCCCCCACACCTGCTGTGGGCCACTAGGCAGTCCACCTACAAACTGACCTCCCGGCAACCTCACCTGCCAGGTCCTCTCCACTTCTCAGAGGTGGAAACTGAGGCTCGAGACCCATAAGCCATAGTAGTCAGTATAGGCTGGGACCCAAAGTGGTCTGGGTGTGTCTGGGCACGACTTGAGATTTGGGGCACAGAAATGCAGTTTTGGACTTCCCTGGTGGTCCAGCAGTAAAGAATCTGCCTGCCAATGCAGGAGACGTGGGTTCGATCGCCTGGAGTAGGAAATGTTAACCCACTCCAGTATTCTTGCCTGGGAAATCCCATGGACAGAGGGGCCTGGCGGGCTACAATCCATGGGGTTGCAAAGAGTCAGACACGACATAAGTGACTGAGCATGTGCATACACAATATCTGTGCAATAAGTGAGTTGTTTAATAAGGAAACTGTTTCCCTGCGTTCTGTGAGCTTTGCCAGTGAACTGTGGACTCTGAGGACAGAGTTATGAATAACTCCAGTTTATTGTTGTTGGTCAGAAGCACAGAAGCCCTGCACTGGCCTTGGGCTCTGAAGTGCGGCTGTCTCGTGGGACTGGGTCTGGGGTCTCCCCAGGCTGGTGGCGTCGGAATTCAGCTGTCGGACCCCCAGCTGGTGTCCTGAGTCTGAGGACTGCTCAGTGACCAGGTGTGTCGGTGGCCAGGTGTGTGATCCTGAGTGTACAGCCATGTGAGGGTGTGGCGGAGCAGAGAATCAGAGAGGTGTTGCTTCTCCTCACAGGCCTTTTACGTTTTTTCTCTGTGCATTTGGTCGTTTACTTTCTACCTTGGCATTGTATTCTCAGAGGCATAGAATTTCACTTCTTTTTTTTTCGCCTCACCGGGCGGCTTGTGGGATCTTATTTCCCCACTCAGGGATCAAACCTGTGCCCCTGTGGTAGAAGCTGGGATTCCTAACTGCTGGATCAGTGGGAAGTCCCAAGATGCCTGATCTTTGTGCGCGTGTTTAGTCGTTCAGTCGTGTCCCACTCTTTGTGACCCCCCTGGACTGTAGCCCACCAAGCTCCTCTGTCCATTGGATTTCCCAGGCAAGAATACTGCAGTGGGTTGCCATGCCCTCCTCCAGCGGATCTTCCCAACCCAGGGATGGAAGCTGCATCTCCTGCACTGGCAGGCGGGTTCTTCCCTGGTTCTTTGCCACCAGGGAAGCCCATGAGTTCCTGAGAAGACCGGAGAGGACATTTTCATCTCAAAAACATAGGCAAGTTCTTCCTAGGATGACTTAGTTTCCCCTTTGTTTAATATTTACAAGCCTTTGAAGATAAACACGGAAGGCCTTGGGAGTGGCAGAAGGATTTCGGGAGCCACCCTTCTGGTCCTGTAAAGACTACATTTGTAAAACAGGGACAGTTTTGTTGCTTAAGAACAGAAACACCCCCTCCCCTCAAAACAAACAAAAAAACCCACAAAGGCACATCAGTTCAGTTCAGTTGCTCAGTCATGTCCAACTCTTTGCAACCCCATGGACTGTAGCTCGCCAGGCCTCCCTGTCCATCACCAACTCCCAGAGTTTACTCAAACTCATGTCCATTGAGTTGGTGATGCCATCCAGCTATCTCATCCTCTGTTGTCCCCTTCTCCTTCCGCCTTCAGTCTTTCCCAGCATCAGGGTCTTTTCCAAGGAGTCGGCTCTGCACATCAGGTGGTCAAAGTATTGGAGCTTCAGCTTCAGCATCAGTCCTTCCAATGACTATTCAGCCTTGATTTCCTTTAGGTTTGACTGGTTTGATCTCCTTGCTGTCCCCAGGGTGACCTCATCTTATCTAAAGTGTTAGTCACTCAGTCATGTCTGACTTTTTGTGACTCTTTGGACTGTACCTGCCAGGCGCCTCTGTCCATGGGATTCTCCAGGCAAGAACACTGGAGTGGGTTGCCATGCCCTCTTCCATAGGATCTTCCTGACCAGGGACTGAACCCGGGTCTCTTGCGTCCCCTGCAGTGGCAAGCAGGTTCTTTACCATTAGCGCCACCTGGGAAGCGAATTCCATCTGCAAATGGCCTGCCTCCAAACAAACCTCATTCTTTTTTCTTTTTAATATTTATTTATTTGGCTGCCCCTGGTCTTCGTTGCGACTTGGAGGATATTTAGTTGTGGCATGAGAATCTAGTTCCCTGACCAGGGATCAAGCCTGGTCCTCCTGCATTGGGATCTGAGTCTCAGCTGTCGGACCCCCAGGAAAGGCCCAAAGTCACGTTCTGAAGTTAGGAGTTCAACATACACATTTTGGGAGCATACAGTCCAGCCCGTCGTGGCCACCCATCATCCTTTTAGCCAGGTGTCTGACTGGGCTCCCTTGTCCACACCCCCCCTGGTGATGTGCTCAGGCTCCCTCCCAGGCGTGGGCTGTGGCGGGCCTCGATGCCCCCAGACTGGAATTCCCCGAGGAATTGGCATGCCGCTTCCTCTTGAGGAGCCAGAGGCCTTGAACTTGGCTCTCGGGTGATTGGAGGACACTTGGGCCCTGACACCCTGGCATAGGGAGCAATGCCCCAGGGCACTGGCTGCAGTCTAAGAACCTCATAAATCTTTTGTCTTCTCACCTGCAAGGCCGTGAGCAGAGTTCAGAAGACTTGGCAGAGAGGCCAGCTCACCTGCCCACAGCTCTTGGTTTCACAACTTGAACAGAGAGGCCAGATATCCTTCCATCCCTGCCTGCACACACCCAGGCCTAGATGACCAGCAGGCATGCACTGCAAGTCCTCCGCGTAGGCAGGCCCAGCTTCACCAGGAGCTGGGAGCCTCTGGGTCCCACCTGAATACCTCGCTGGGGCCCCAAGCTGTGCCTCGTCTGGCATGAGACTCAGCATTTTATTCAGATGCTCCCTAAACAGATGTCACCGTACATTTGCCTAAAAGCCCACCTTTAGTTTCCACAAAGAGATCTTGGCCCTGCTGGTAGGGGATGGAATTGGTGCTCCTTGCCATGACTGCCAGGGAAGCCCTAAGAGTTCCTTCTGTAAGTCTAGTTTCCAGTATGGCCATCTCTCTGGCTGTCTCTGCAAACTCTCTTCCTTTCTGCAGTGGCCATGAGGTGGACACTTCCGAGGACACTGGCGCGTCCTCCCGCCTCTGGAGCTCGGGGAGCTTTGCACCTTTTATTTCTTGGGTGGTGTCACGTCAGTGGCATGAAGGCTTCCTGATCCTCCTTTGGGGGTGCTCCCTCCTGGCCAGCCTCGGTCCCGGCTTCCTGATTCTGCTGCTGCTTGGTCTTAGTGCTCCCCAAATTACTGTGTCTGTTCTGTGCCAACCACTTACGCAGTTGATGCCGGGGTGCCCAGCACAGCCCCCGGGGGTCCATAGGAGGACTCTAGTATCTGGCGGTTGGGGGGCTGGTGGGAAACAATTGCTGCCCACACCCCACCTGTTCCGGGATCCTGACATAAGTTAGAGGTGTCGCCCAACCTGCACTAGGTTTTCTGCGAGCGGGAAATAGAACCCCGCTGTGCGGAGCCCTGGAGGGAGGGGTTGATTTGCTGTGGTGGGGTGGCAGAGTCTCTGCTGACAAATAACACCAGACGACTCTGCGGTGCAGCCGGCGTTGAGACTGCCATCGTCCTCCGTGGTTGACTTTCTCCGTGTGTGTGTTGAGAAATGACGGTGCCCACGCTGCGGGGCTGTTGGAGGTGTAGATGGACCAGCACCCGTGCCTGGTCCTGAGCCCAGAGCAGCTCAGCAAACGTCACCACCGTCAGGGTCTGGACACGAGTCTCCTGGGGGCAGGGGCTGCGTCTCCCCCCGCCCTGCCCCTTTCAGAATTTCTGCTTTGGCCTGCTGGCTGCAGGCAGGCCCCACTCCAGGTAATTCCACTTGAGCACAAGCTTTCATGACATGCTTCGTCCCCCTGCGATTGATCCAGGGCAACCTGCTGACGGCTCTGCCAGCCCTGGGCGCTCTCAGAGCCTGGGGTAGGGCAGGAGGGGTGTCGTAACTCTGTTCCACACGTGGAGGCCTGGGAGCGTGGCCCGGGCAAGCTTTCATGACATGCTTCGTCCCCCTGCGATTGATCCAGGCAACCTGCTGACGGCTCTGCCAGCCCTGGGCGCTCTCAGAGCCTGGGGTAGGGCAGGAGGGGTGTCGTAACTCTGTTTCACACGTGGAGGCCTGGGAGCGTGGCCCGGGCTCTAGGGCATGACTGGTCTCTGGGAGGAGGGAAGGAAGAGGACCAGATGGCGGCTCTGTCTTCCCCCATGGCTGCCGCTGTGCCTCCAAGGAAGTGGGTCAAAGGGCACCCGGCGGCTGGGTGTGCCACCCTTATCTCCGAGAGCCGGGCCCTGCGGGTTTGTGTTCCGACTCAAGAGGAAGTGGCCCCAGGAACCCGAGGTTCCTGGGCTCCTCACCTTCAGGAACCAGAGCAGCAACCCCCTCCCCCCACAGCCCTCCACCTGGCACTGCGATGTAATTTACATCATTTTATTTTTTTAAAAAATTTTTGAGAGAGCTCAACCTGGTGCCCTGTGACAACCTAGAGAGGCGGGAGGGTGGTTGGGGGAGACGTTGCAGGAGGCAGGAACACAAACATCTTTATGGCTAATTCATGCGGTTGTGTGGCAGGAACCAACACTACGTTGTAAAGCAATGATCCTCCAATTAAAAAAAAATTATTATTTTTTTGGCTTCATTGTGAGGCATGAAGGATCTTAGTTTCCCCACCAGGGATCGAACCTGTGTCCCCCTGCAGCGGAAGCACAGACTTCCACCTACCGGGCCACCCAGGAATTCCCAGCCATTCACATCTTGAATGTTCGTCAGCTCTGTCTGATGGTGGCCCCGCCAGACACCAAGAGCTCCAACTCTTCCATCAAACCACTGGGCCAGCAGCCTCCCCGACACCACTGGGTGGGCTGCCCCCAGCCCCCTCCTCCCCCAGCCACCATGCCGGTCTCCGCACTGTCCGGAGCCCAGCCTGGGACCCCACAGAC
The DNA here is from genome assembly GCF_019320065.1 of Cervus canadensis. Classification (NCBI taxonomy): domain Eukaryota; kingdom Metazoa; phylum Chordata; class Mammalia; order Artiodactyla; family Cervidae; genus Cervus; species Cervus canadensis. Next base: position 43,601,605 of record NC_057414.1, read on the forward strand.
AGAAGGAGCCACTTCAGTGCCCCCGTCAGCAGCTGCGTGGAACCAGGGCTTCTGATGGAGACACCGCTGCGTTTCCCTCCACCCCGTCTCAGGTCAGGAGTGGGAGTGGATGCTGGGCGTCCCTCAGTGAACAAAACAGATGCCTCCCCACTCTAGAGCCGGCGGTCTGGGGTGGGAGGGGGAGAAACCCGGGACAGAGCCAGACCTGTGCTGACACCAGATACAAGACGGGGAGCGGAGACAGTGACCGGGGAGGGACCTGCTGAAATAGCCCCTCTGAGCTCGGGACGCGCTGCAGCAGCAGCCAGGCCCGCTGGGCGGGGACGGGCTGAGTCTGCTAGAGCCTTCGTGCCCGGCCCCTCGGCTGTCCCGCGCCCCCGTCACCCGCGTCACCCCCTTTCATGCCCTCCTTACACTCTCACCCCCGCTATCCCATGGGACACGCTGGGACCCGCGGGGAGGTTCTCGGGAGCCAGTGGTCTCAGCCGCACCTGGCCCTGAGGCGGTGAGCCCCGCGGGCTGGTGGACGAGCTGGGGCAGAGGACGGAGGGGCAGGCGGGCAGGGTCAAGGTGAGGCCGGCGGGTGGGTGGCTGGGTTAACGGCGGGGGGTGGTGGGGGGCGAGGCAAGCCAGTGCTCCGAGGGCAGGGTGGAGCCCCTACTGCTGAAGGGAGCGAAGTGAAGATGCCAGGCGCTCAGACTCTGTGACCCCGTGGGCTGTAACCCACCAGGCTCCTCTGCCCATGGGATTCTCCAGGCAAGAGTCCTGGAGGGCGTAGCCTCCCCTGCTGCTGACCGAACAGCAAAGTGTCCCTGTCAGAAAGGGAACAGAGACACTGCCCTGATAGGTGGTCAGGGTGGTGTGGCCGGAGCCTCCTGCCAGCCTCAGGTGACCCAAGGCCACAGTGTCCAGTCACCATTGAGAGTATAAGAGCTTAGTCATCAAAGTCACAGGGATCCAATTTTTGCTCCTTTTTTTTTAACTCAAGTGAAGTGACTCATTAACCTAGTTTTTTTTTCTTCCTATTTTGAAAGAATTGTGGTGAAATATATACAGTAACACACAATTTACCAACTTAACCACTTTTAACTGACAATTCATCACCATTAATGACATTCACGATGTTGTGTAACCATGAATCTATCTACTTCCGGACTTTCTTATTACCTCAGGCAGAAACTCGGTGTCCTTGAAGCAATAATCCTGTGTTCCCCTCTCGCCCAGCCCCTGGTGACCTCAATTTCTGTCTCTGAATCTGCCTATTCTGGGTATTTCACATAAGTTGTTGTTGCTAAGTCATGTCTGACTCTTTGTGACTGAGTGGACTGCAGCATGTCAGGCTTCCCTGTCCTTCACTCTCTCCTGGAGTTTGCTCCAATTCATGTCCATCGAGTCAGTGATGCCGTCCAACCATCTCATCCTCTGTCGTCCCCTTCTCCTCCTGCTCTCAATCTTTCCCAGCATCAGGGTCTTTTCCAATGAGTCAGTTCTTCGCATCAGGTGGCCAAAGTATTGGAGCTTCAGCTTCAGCATCAGTCCTTCCAATGAATATTCAGGACTGATTTCCTTTAGGATTGACTAGTTTGATTTCCTTGCTGTCCAAGGGACTCTCAAGAGTCTTTTCCAGCACCACAATTTAAAGTATGTATTCTTCGGCACTCAGCCTTCTTTATGGCCCAGCTCTCACATCCGTGCGTGGCTGGAGAAACAGTTTTGACTATATAGACCTCTGTTGGCACAGCGATGTCCAAGTAGAATCATGCAGTGTGTCCTTTTGTGTCTGGCTTCTTTCACTCAGCGGTGTCCTCAAGGTCGTCTGTCCGGTAATGTGTATCAGAACCCCGTTCCTTTCTTTGGCCGTGCTGTGCGGCTTATAGGATCTTAGGTCTCTGACCAGGGAAGCCCCACCATTCCTTTTTATTGCTGAGTAATATTCCATTGTTAGAAGTAATACTGCATTGGAGGAGATGGCAAACCACTCCAGTATTCTTGCCTGGAAAACCCCATGGACAGAGGACCCTGGTAGGCTACAGTCCATGGGGTTGTAAAGAGTCGGACATGACTGAGCGACTTCACTTCACTAATATTCCATTGTAAGCATGGGCCACATTTGTTTATCCATGTCTGGATGGATGGGAGTCACTTCTGCCCTCTGGCTATTGTGAAGGGTGCCTAGCCTGGTTTTTAAAAGGAGTAAACTTTCACCAGCGCATCGCCGGAGTCAGCGCTCTGTAAGAACAGCACCAGCTGCCCAGAGCACAGCGGCTTTGCCTTGTTCTAGATCCCAAACCGGCCGAGGGCTGGCTGGGCAGTTACGGTCGGCCAGAGTCCTCCACAGGAGAGGGTGCCAGGCTGGCCCGGAGGACTGGGAGAGCCAGGCCCCAGGATCCAGAGCTGTGACCCTCAGAGAAGTCTGAAAGATCTATGAGCTACGGTGTGTGGAGAGTCATCCCAGGTCCTGAGGTGGTGGGGTCAGAGGGACAGCTCTGCACGCCGAGGTGGATCCCCGCCCCTCCAGGATGGCAGCCGGAACCGACAGCCAGAATCCGGGATCTCCACGCACAGGACTGCTGCCCCCTGCTGGACGGGGATGGCACTGCAGCAGGGCAGTGCCGCGTCCCCCAGGGCCCGCGGGTGACCATTACCTGAAGTGGGGCAGGGAGGAGGGGGAGGTCCCGAGGACGGGCCTCAGCCTTTCTCAACCCCCTACCCCTCCTCACAGGGATGACCCCCCATGGATTTGCAAAGCAATCTTGCAGAATAAAGTATTAACTACGTTTGATAAAAAGGCTTTTTGTGCTGCTTGAAAGTCCTAACTTTTGGAGGAAAGCCCGGCTTCTGTGAAGGACCCAGAACCAGGGGTCTGGCCTGTCTGGGAGCCCCCTCCCCAGGTCCTTCCAACTGCCCTCCGCCCTGGCCACTCTGGTTCGGGACCCCTCCCTTTGCACGGGGTGAGCTGCCTGCCTGACCTGCCCCCAACCGGCCTGGGCAGCCCCACCCTCCCGGGATCCTGAAAGGCCACTGACAAGACCAAGTCCGGAACTGCCCTGGCTGCTCTGCTGCGTCCTTCACGTCCCGTTCCCAGAACGCGCTGTGGCTGCTGCCCTGGGGCTCCAGGACTGCCGCCCGCCCGCCCAGGCCGCCTGCCCACCAGCACCGCGACCCTCCTTCCCTGCTGGACCCAGCGGAGCCTAAGGACGAGGGTGGAGGCTCAGCGCCCAGACCCCTGGTTTGAATCCCGGCTTCTCAGAAAAGCAAACCATCAGTCATTGGATTACCTGGAGATGGCACTTTGTTCATCTCGCTCAGAAGCAGAACCCGGATCGTGTTTCTCGCGGTCAGCTCCTGGCCCTGGCTGTGCCCCACATCACGCCCCTGTGTAGGGGGGAGGGCGGCCAGTAGCGCCAGCCTGTCTTTACACAAGCGTCGGGGCTCCAGCCCCAGGAGGGCTGCGCTTGTGATTCTTCCTGAATTCCTGGCCTCTGGCTCAGGGAGGCTGTTGCTTACTAAGAACAAGCTCTCAGTCAGGGCGCTCAGTCTAGACCCACCCACAACAGGATTCAGCTTTTCGTATCAGAGTTTTCTACAGCAAAACATAGAAACCTGGTCTCCTCAGAAAACAGATTTATTTTTATATTTCTATAAATATCAGCTGGACGATCAACACAGACAGGGAGCAATCTCAATGGTGTTTATCCGGAGGACAGTCTGCGGGTTCACGATGACTGAGAGAGAGAAAAGGGCCGGGGTGTCAGCGCAGACCCCGACGCTGTGAACGAGCTACTGTGAGACTAGCCACTGCCCGCTCGGCCTGCAGGGGTCAGACTCAGCGAGGTCCCGCCTGGCGTGTCCCAGGGGCACGCAGACCGCCCGCCTCACCGACTCCCCAAGCCCCGTCAGATGCAGCAGGGGCTGCGACACCCCGGGAGCCCTTGTCGCGGCTCCTGGCTTCGCCCCTCCACATGCCTGGAGACCCCCGCATGGCACAGTGAGGTGGGGGTGGCATCTGGTGACCCGAGGCTCCTGGAGGAGAGCTTTCCTAATGACCTGACTCCAGGAAAGTGGAAGCTACGCTTCCGGTGCGTTTTGCCACCTGTGACTGAGGACCGGACCGATGCACATCTGTAGGGGCTGGGCTCCTAAGGATTCCAGCACCCAAGGATGCTCAAGCCCCTCACACTAGATGGCGCAGTGTCTGCGTGTAACCTACACACTCCCTCCCGTACACGCGAAACCATCTCCAGATCACGTGTACGGCCTAACACTCTGAAAACGCCCATGTGAATAGGTGAAGACACAAAGAAAATTCTATGTAAGCTGTTGTGATTCTGCCTGTCCCACTCCTCTTGTAGAAAAGTGCCATCGTGCATGCGCGTGTCCACACGTGTGGATGCGTGTGTGCCCGGCAGAACAAAGCTGAACTCCGCCCACCTCTGGGCTGTATGGGGCGGTCTCGCCCTCACCCTCTAAGACAGTCCCCCTGGGTGGAGGTGGGCACTCCTGGCGCTCTGGGCAACATCTACCGACAGGGCATCCTCTGCCTGCTTGTCCATTTCCCGGGGGGACGCCGGATGTGCTGTGGGGTCTCAGCAGCCGCTGATGGTCCCGGCCGCGCCTCCCAGGGCCACCCCTGGTCAGAGCCAGGGCAGGGCCGCGCCCACCCGCTGGTCCCACTGGTCCCCAGGCGCCGCAGAGGGCAGGACTCGGGGCAACACCCGGAGGACGGGAGCGCGGCAGCTCCGCTTTCCCCAACTTACTTCTCTTCCTTTTGTAGTTTTTCCTTCTCTGAAATCTCATGTTGACTCTTGGCCACGATTCTGTCTTTTCGATGACCGTGGCTTCTACTCGGACAAGGTCCTTTCTAGAAGACGGGAATGAGCAGTGAGGCACCTTCTTATTTCTCCATTTTCCTGGTACTTTACACGTGAGAACTTCTAAAATAAGCCTTCCTTTTCTGCTGGTTATCAACGTCCACCCCCCCAACCACAGACACTACACGGTGAGGAACAGGGTCGTCTCACAGCCAGTCCTAAAAGGGCCAAACTGCAGTGAGGCAGTAACAGGCCAGAGGTGCAGAGGTCGGGACGCTCTGCACGTGGGGCATTAAGCGCCCACGGACCGCAGCATCCGCGCGCCGAGCTTGGGGCTGACCGGGTGTGACGGAGCCCCCGCCCGCCCCCCTGCCCGGCCCCCGAGCGCACGTTACCCGAGCAGGGGTCTGCCGAGGAGCGTGAAGTCGTCGGCCCCAACCAGCAGGACCTGGAACCAAACAGGCGCGTCACCAACAGATAACACAGCCACAGAACACAGTCGCTGGGACACTGAGACGGAGACAGGCTGGACAGGGAGACGGGCTCGCGCACTTGCTCTGCCGTCTCCCTCGGGGCACAGGCCCGTCTGACTGGCACAGGTGGACGTGGGACCTGGTGGCACATCCAGTCAGCAGATCATCTCCGCCGGAAACGGACTGAAACCTTGTCACTGAAGTATAAACATACAGGGAAAAACGCAGAAACCAGACGGTGGGGGCCTTTAAGCAGTTGACAGTCCTGCAGATTCTGTGAAGATTTAGGTTCAAGGGTGTTCTTTCAATGACTGCAAAACCCCGCCCCGCCCCAGGCAGCGGGAGGGAAGCCACGTGGTCAGGAGAGGCCTCAGATGCGACGGTTTCGTGACCTGAGTGCAGGGGTCTTATTAGACGCTGGGAGACTCGTCTGGAAGTTTACAGGTCAGAAGAAAATTCGATCACGCTAAACCTAAATGTCGAAAGACAGAGCCTATTTTGTAACAACATCCATGGACTATGTATGTTAGGCAACGACAGAGAACCTTGCTTCACTCACTCTCAGCCTGACGTGGTCTCTGTGGCTGGGCTTCCTATGTTATGAAAATCATCTTTACAGGCTGGGGCTTCCTATGCTTTTGTTAGTGTGAAATGTTTCAAAATAACGTCTTTCAAGAAACCCTTACAAATACACTTCTGAAGTGTCCGATTTTAGACGTAAGAAGTAAACATGCTCTTGTCCATGAGCTCGTGATGGAGCCCCGGGCGTCCCCACAGAGAAGGCGCTGTGCTGGCCGCGGGTGTCCCCGCAGCACCCTCGTTCAGCTCTGAGTCAAGCGGTCCTGCTCAGACCACAGGCTGTGGCAGGACCAGCTGAGAAACGGGAGCGTAATGCTGCGCTCGGTGTAAATACACCGAGAATCTATGATCACAAAGGAGGAGTTTTAAGTATAAAGAAAATCATTTGTCATATTACATCATGTCAACAGTTCACTATGTCCTAGAAACAGGATCTGGTGCAGAGATCTCACAGTTCACCTACAGTAGAACAGGCAAAAACCAAGCAGGCGCCTGAACACAGCAAACAGGATCCTAAGTGGAAGCAGACGCACACGGCTAAGCAGAGCACAGACCACGGAGCGGTTCCGGAGGCCAGAACATGACCAGCGTCCGGGGAGCCGGCTCGAGACCATCGCTCCCTGTCTAGGACAGCAGCGGCCGCCACACCTCACACACGTCAGGGGAGTGTGTGTGAGACACTCCTCCTTGGGGAAACGTGCTGACTGTCTCCGTCGGGGAGGGACCCTGCCGGGTCAGGGCCACCTGCGGGGGCACCTCCCCTTGCCCCCAGGCTCCCCCACGCCCGCCCAGCCAGCCTGCCACGTCCCAGGAAGGGCGCCGGGCTTCTTCATCAGAGCCGACCCCGGGGAGCAGGGACCGAGTCCCAGATACACCAAGAAGCCCACGCTCTCACCTTCTCCAGCCGAATCCTCTCTCCGCAGGCAATGTCTAACTTGTTCTCAATTAGAATCAGGTCTTCAGAGGTGACCTTCCACTGGTGGCTGGCAAAGTGCACCACGGCGAAGAGCCTGCCGTACTGGCCCCTGGCGATGAGCTCGTTCACCTTCTCCACAACCTCTGCGGGGAGAAGGGCGGTCAGGGTCACAGCTCTGCCCCTCGCGTGCCCGACGCCCCCCACAGCCGCGTGACCCTGAGCATCCGTGGACTGGCGGCAGGGCGCGTGCCGGGGGCTCCTCCCTGCTCTCCTACCACCGCCGTCAGCCGGATCTAAAACCAGGGAGGGTCCACGCGTTGCTATGGATTTCCAGGTTTTGGAAACCGAGGACCCTCACTGCCTCCCAGCGCTGGGCGTGGCGGGCACGCTGCCCTCCTCCCGACACCCGGACGGTCTCCCAGCACCCACGCTGCGGCCGCTTCAACCGATGAGCGTGCACCTTGTTCTCTTTCCCTGAACACCCACATTTCTACCAACAGCGGGGAGACTGGGCTGGACTGAGCCCTGCCGCCACCCGTGTCAGCTGCCTGCAACTCAGCTGGCGCCCCAGGAGGGTTTGCTAAGCGAACGAGGGTTCTGAATTCTGGTGTTAAGTGAACTTGAGCGTTCCTGCCGTGCTGCATCCTGTGAACCAGAGGGCCCACATCGGCCCGTCTCGGGCACATAGAAACGTGATGCCCTTCTTCCATAGCTAGGAGGCCACCCCACCCCCTTGCTTCTGCCCCCCTTACCTGCGTGGTGTCTGGCCTCCTCCACGGGGTCTGGCAGAACAACTTCTGTCCAAGGTGGTGAACTCAGTGAGGTTTTAGGAACGTATCTGTAAAAATATGTTTTTGCATGCAGGTCACACACACGTGAAAAGACGGTTCCAGAGCTGTGAGCCACGGCTGTGCTCCGTACACCAGAAAGGACAAGGACCCAGCATGTCTCCGACACCCGAGTGGCTGGCGGGGCAGCAGCCCCAGTCGTGGGGGAGCAAAACCTGCCCCCCAAATGTCTCTTAGGTGTGTGGATTACTTCAAGCTGAAAACAATCAAGGCCCAAGACTTAGGAAGAAACTCTGGCAGGAGGCAGGCAGGCAGGCCTGGGTCTGCACACAGCTGCCTGGAGATGGCGGGCCTGTCCTGCGACAGCGTCACCAGAAAGGATGCGGGAACACGCGGGCCCAGAGGACAGGGGCTGCTCCCCGTCCCACGGTCTCTGCAGGCCCAGCAAACATTGATCCACCAAACACTTGCTTTTCCACCTCCACGTGAACTGCCTTCTCCCCCAACTTGAGCTCCCAGACCCCTACCCTCAACATCCTCTCTTGTCTAGCTGAAGGAGCTGTTTCTGCAGAGGGCTTCAGTCGTCCTGGAGAATGACTCATTTCTCCCAGGTCTCTCCCGTGTGTACAGGTTATTAACCTTGGGTCTGATTTTCTCCTGTTAACCTGTCTCACGTCAACTGAACCCCTCGACCAGCCAGAAGACCCTGGAGAGCTGGGGAAAGTGCTGCTTCCAGCACAGGCCCAGGACCCCGGCACTGCCACAGCGGGGGTGCCGCACACAGGTGGCCCTGCTGGAGCCAGCTGGCCCCCGAGTGAGGCTGTGCGTCCCGGCCGTGCACCGTGTCCGAGGCTCAGGGCCCCAGGCGGCCCAGCAGCAGCCAGCCAGGACGAGGGGCAAAGCTGCGAGGCGGCCGGGGCAGCAGCGACTGCTCAGAGCAGCGCTGGGGGAAATCAGCCGGGTTCACGAAAGCGGCCCCTTAGGGTTTCCGCCTCCAGCCTCATGCTGGGAGGCCACTGCTCCTTCAGGGAAGCAGCAGGCCCCGGGTCCCCTGCTGCTGAGACTCTCACTGCGGGAGAGCAGGCGGCTGTACTGAGAGCTTCCGAGTGCCAGGCGCTCACCAAAGCTCCTTGTTTAAGGAATTTCTTTATCGAAGAAACAACGTTGTCAGTTTCTGCTGTACAGGAAAGTGACTCAGTTACACATGCGTATATACGATTCTTCTTTCCTGATGATCGATCACAGGATACTGAATATCGTTCCCTGGGCCAGACAGAGGGACCTCACGGTGTCCCCGTGCCGCCTGTCACACAGTGGGACCTCGTGCTATATGTAAGTTTGTACCTGGTAATCCAATCTCCTAATCGACCCCTCCTTTACTCCTCCCCCTTGGCAAGTCCTTCTAACAAGCTCTCTGGATGCAGAAATTCACTCGACTCTCATGAAAACCCATTGCGATGCAGACTGATATTCCTTCCACTTTTTGAAGAGGAACCGAAGCCCAAGGATGACCCTGCTCAAGGACCCGGGCTGGAAGGGCTAGTATGGGACCCTGTATATTCCTATTCAAGTGTGATTTTGTTAAATTTACTTTTTTTAATTTATGTTTTTATTATTTTTTTTAATCTAAATATACAGTTTTAACACTAAACATGCTCTTTCAAATTACGCAAGGCCCTCCAGAGAGTCCGTCCTGTGATTCAACCTTCCTGGTTAGAAATTCCCAATTAGGAGTTAAAAGATTTTCCTTAAAAAGACACAGCCATGCAAGGCCCAGAACACCATTCTCTTTGGACTCTTGAGGTTCCGTCTTTATTTCTACATGTTAGGGTCTGAGTAAAATATGACCAAAACAGTTAAAATTCATATTCTTAAAAACGTAAATGTTCAAAGTTTTGACTTTAGAAGACAGGAAAGGAAGAGAGTCAGCAAAACCCACATTTTGATATTACCCTTGCGGAAATGAAGCGCTCTGCGAACTGAACCTCCGAGAAGCGGACCACAGGGAAGCTGAGGGAACAAGAGAGACACACGTGGTTACCAGGATGAAATACAGACTGCCGCTCGTGATGCTCAATGCACAAGTGCTGCTATTGTGACTGATACCCGACTCAAACCACCACATCACGATGCATCGACAGAAAAATCTAGAAAGAAAACTAAAACACCATCACTCATAGCTACTGGTGATTACCATAAGCGTCAAGGGGCGTTCATCGCACCATCGAAAAGGGCCTGAAGCCGAATCACCTACCTGCTAACTCATTCCTTGATGCCAAGTGCCCACCAAGCTGAGGCCCCGTTTGGCACCCAAGTGTGGGAGCAGCCTCCAGGACACCCCTTCTGGGGTTCTCACCCTGAATCCTGCTCCCGCCTCCAAGGGAGCGGCTTCCAGTGACAAAGAGCATGTGGCAGGCCAGCACCTCCGAGAGTAGGTAATCAGAGGGCAGCTGCTGGCTGGGCATCCTCTCTGAGGCAGGACCACTGTGCTGTCAGCAGCCCAGGGAGGCCCCTGGGATTCCACCTTCCCAGTTCAGGTCAGTGGCTCAGTCATGTCCGACTCTCTGCAACCCCGTGGACTGCAGCATGCCAGGCTTCCCTGTCCGGGGAAGCCAGGAAGCAGCTTCTGCCAGCCCTGCTGACTCTTAACCTGAAACAGCCTGACTTGAATCTAACGAGACGGGGAGCCAGCTCAGCCCCACCTGCATCCTGACCCTCAGTGATGGGGTGACATAGTACATGTTAAGTTATCTTAAGCTTCTGGGTTTGGGTGACTCAGGACACAGCATCAGATGATAACACACCTAGGGACAGAGGCACCCGCAGCCCACTGAGAAGGCCTGGAAACAAAATGCCCCACACTTGGGTGCAAGAAGCAGAGGACAGATCTCTCAATAACTACTACTGGTTTTTTTCAACTGAGCTATAATTTATATGCCATAAAGCTCACTCATTACAGCTGTCCCCAATTCCTGGTCTCCTGAGTTGGTTTCTCTTCCCCTCCACCATCTTGGCGTGCTTGCGGTCTAAACCTGGGTCTTTGTGTTTAGTGCTCAGTTGTGTCTGACTCTTTGTGGCCCCATGGACTGCAGCCTGTCAGGCTCCTCTGTCCATGGGATTCTCCAGGCAAGAAGACTGGAGTGGGTTGCCATAAAACCTGGGTCTTACCTCGTCTCTATTTATGGCCTTTCCTCTGGGACTGCATCTGCTTGAATGGATTTCAGCGTCACCTGCACACCGGTGACTCCCAGGTGGACGCCTGCGGCCTGGACTCGGACACGACGGGCACCGGCCTGCCTGCTAGCATCCCCCGGTCGTCACCTGTCTCAGAACCTAGCATCTGCTCCTGATCTGCCCCTTTCGCCTGCTTCTCCCACACCCCTCCACATCTCACACAATGGTGACTTCATCCTTCCAGTTGCTCAGGCCAAAAACCTCAGTCATTTTTGACTTTTCCCTCTCACCCCTCAGCCACCAACCTGTCGGCAAATCCCTGGCCTCTCTGTGAGACATCCAGGCTCTGACCACTTCAATCACCCAAGCCACCTGGCTTGTAACTGATACCCTGCTCTCACCCTTGCCTCTCTCTCTGCACAGCAGCTAGAGGGATCCTGTTAAAACTGTGGGTCCCTGGTGGTCAAGTGGCTAAGACTTCACGCTTCCACTGCAGGGGGCACGGGTTCGATCCCTGGTCAGGGAACTAAGATCCCTCATACCATGTGGTGTGGCCAAAAATCCCCCCAAAACCAGAAAAACAAAGTATGAGGACAGATCAGGTTACTGTTTAGTGCAACCCTCCAAGAGCGCCCCATTTCATTCTGAGAAAAAGGTAGTCTTCACAGTGGCCAGCAGGGCAGCGGGCATTGTGACCCCATCTCTCTGGGCCTTGCCTCATGAGCTTCCCCTTGTTCCCTGCACACGGGCCACTCGGGTTGCCTGGCTATTCCTGGAAGATGCCAAGTACAAGCGCCTATGCCTTGACTGCTCCTCCCCAGGACAACCCCGACCCCAGGAGGTCCCCTAGGCTAATCCCCTAATTCCTCTGGGTCTCCACTCAAACACCATCTCACTAGAGAAGGCTTCCCCAACCATCCTATTTAAAATTGAACACTTTCCTCCCAATTCGTGCTTTATTTTTCTCCATAAGACTTACCAGCTTTAAACCTGCTATGTAATTTGCTTCTTCTTATGCTTCGAACATACTACGTAATTTGCTTCTTCGTAAAATTGCTCATCTCTCTGCAAACCCCTCCCCCCATCAGAATGTGAGTTCCGTAAAAACAGGGGTCTGTTTTATGATTATAACTGATGCGTTTGCCATCCTAGACCAGAGTTTGACTTGTGATGGATGCCCAATAAATGGTGAATGAATGAATGAAATCTCTTCTAAGCCATCAAATGAAGCCCCTGTGGAACACCCCACAGTTGGGAACTCACGAATCGCCTCTCTTGAAAGCCCGGTGGCTCAGTAGTAAAGAATCTGCCTGTCAGTGCAGGAGATGCAGGAGACTCGGGTTCGGTCCCTGGGTCAGGAAGATCCCCTAGAGGAGGAAATGGCAAGCCACTATGGTATTCTTGCCCGAAAACTCCCACAGAGAAGCCTAGCGGGCTACAATCCATGGGGTCACAAAGAGTCAGATACACGCCTGAGAGCCATTTCACTGGTGAAAGCTCAGAAACTTTCTGCACCTGATCTGCTTCCCTGTAATTCCTGCCTATGGCCTTAGCTTAGCTCCGACCCCACCGGGAACAAATGTGCACCCTCCTCTCCCCCAGGGCCACCTTTCAATCCCTGAGAACTGTGATGGTGTCCATCCTGTTTTCTTCAGTCACTCTTCAAGATCCTGCCTGTTCACCATTTTGGTCATCCTCTCTTTACTCAGCTCACTTCACCCGTGTTTCTCTCTGAAAACGGGGGGTCGGGAATTGAGCCTAGCATTCTAGAGGTAGCTTTATGTTGGTAGAACAAAGTCAGTCCCACCGCTTTTATAAAAACTTCCCTGCCCACTTAAACCCACGTTTTATTATGGAAAATGACAAGCACATGAAAGTCAAGAGAACAGGGAGTCCTCCTGTATCTCTTCCTAAACTCAACAGTCATCAACTCATGGCCAAGCCTGACTCATTCACAGTGCCTCTGCTCCAACTCTGTGGTGTATTTTAAAGCAACTGTCCGTGTACTTTTATGAAGACAAAGCATCTTAAAAACAAACATAACCACAAAATCATTATCACACCTAAAAAACGGGAAACTTCTTTATATACATAAACATTCCTTCACACGAATATACACTCCAACCATTTTGAGGAGAGGTTTATAGTGTTTTTGACCAACAAAACCTTGCTGAACTTCATGACAACCCAGTGCCTAAAATACAGGTGTAGCTTTTGCTGGGCTGGTTACCTCTGGGCAAGGACATTCACCACCGTTTTCCAGATGAGGGCAAGGAAGCTTAAAGAGTGGCTTGCAGCCTGGGGAGTGATGGTTAAAGCACAGGCTTTGGAGCCGGACCAAGCTGTCTGATTCAGTCCTCTCCCACTTCCCTGCTGTATGGCCAAGGGCAAGTTACCGAACCATTCTAGCCTCAGTTTGCTCCCCAATTTAAATGGAGCCTATATGGAAGTTGGAGAGCTATCACCAGTATTTAAGCTATTAACTAAAGGAATCAGGGTCTGAACCCAGGGTTTCCACGACCGATAATCACCGCATCAAAAAAAGCGATTAACACCGGTCGGACGCAGACACCCGTGGCAGGGCGCCCCGTGTGCCCAGCTTCCTCCGTTCACCCCGTGGGGCGGGCCTCACCGGCTCCGGGTCCCGACGCTCTCAGGACGCTGCGGCTGCATGCAGACGCCAGCCGCCCGAAGGTGACGGGCAGGGCCCAGGCCGCCATGGCCGCCGCCATCTTCCCGCAGCCTCCGCCGAGAGCGGAAGCGGAAGTGGTGCGAGCCTGGTGCGTCGACGCACCGGGTCCGGCCGGGAGCAGCGCCGCGCGCCAGACAGCCGGACCTCAGCGGCTCTGGGCCCGGGCCGGACTGCGGCCATGGCCTCGACACCTGTGGAGAGCTTCGTGACCAAGCAGTTGGAACTGCTGGAGCTCGAGAGAGACGCGGAGGTCGAGGAGCGCAGGTACGGCCGCCGGCCCGGGCCTCTCGGGGTCGGCCCAGTGTCTCCCCCAGAGCCCCCTCCTCTCCCAGCTGAGACCCCACAGATGAGGCCTCCGGGGGCTCGGCCTGACAAGCTTAGGGCCGGGATTTGCCCTCTTGACTGTGAAGGGGGCTCGGCCGCCTCCAAGGATGGAAGCCTCTTCACCCTCCGGGGCGGCCCGTTCCGTTTTGGGGACCCCCTCGGAAGGGTCTTCTCCCTCTGAAGTGCCCCTCTGAACTTTGCCCCGTGGGCCCAGCCTGCCTCCCTACTTCCATCCCCATCGTGTTCTCCGCCCTCTTCCCTCCTCGTCCCCTCGTCAGTGTTTGCGCCTGTTCCGTGCCGGGCCCCGAATGGGACGGAGTCGTTAATACGGGCCCCGGGCGACCGGTGTGAGCGGCAGGGCCGGTGGGGGCGCGAACGGCTCGCTTCCAGCCTGACAGGTGCTGAGCTGCGTGCGCAGGCCAAGTGCTGTGGAGGCGGAGGAAGGACCGCCGACCCTGCGGAGCCTTAGTGGAGGATGGCTTCCCTGAGGCGGTGGTGCCTGAGCACAACTTGCAGAAAAATAGGGGTTAAGGAGGATGCGGGGAGGAGCTTCCTGGAGGAGATGTGGGAAAGCAGCGCACCCCTGCAGCCAGAACTGGAGCCCTGAAAATGTCGGGCTTTCACCCATAAGGCTGAAACTGAGAGCTGACATTTATTGAGGGGTGTTAAAGCACTCCAGAGGCGTCAGTCTCTTTAAACCTCACGTCAACTCTGCTAAATCGGTTACTACAGTAACCGATTCTCATCTTTTGTCTAAGGGGGCTGGAACAGAGAGGTTAAGTCACTTGCCCCAGGTAACAGAGGGTGAGCCAGGATTTGAGGTCACGCAGGCTGATGCCAGAGTTTGTACTCAACCACTGTGCTGCCTAAATGGAGAGGATTTGATTCAGAAGTTTTTAGTTATGATAATTGAGGCTTTGGAGTCCTGTTGGACTGTGGAATCCAGGCTCCATCATTTATGGCTGGTGACTTTGCAGCCTTAGTCATTTTATCTGTAAAATGAGATCATCCTTACAGCAAACCAGCGAGGTGGGAACGCAGTGATCTAAAAGTCAAGGGCTCAGCACAGTCGGGAGTACAGAGTAAGCACCCATGGAAAGATACACAGAGGTCAGATTGAGAAGGACCTGGGGAAGAAGCTTGTATTATAGTCTTTTTTTGTGTGTTTGTGTGATGAGCTGCACGTGGGATCTTAATTCCCCAAGTGGGGATTGAACCTGTGCCTCCTGAACTGGAAGCACAGTCTTCACTGCTGAATGGCCAGAGGCGTCCCTCTTATTTTATATTCTTGTGCAGAGGATGGCCCTCGGCAGTGATGGTGCAGGGGTGGATTCTGGGTACAAATGGGAGGGCCCTGGTGGGACTCAGTGACTCACAGGGCCTAGGAGAGAAGGCAAAGGTGAGCGAAGGTGCTGTCTTGGGCTGCTGCGAGGAGGGCATGGGGGGCTGGAGGAGGAACAGGTTTGAGAGGAGGCAGGTTTGGAGTTTCCCGTGTGTTGGCCTCCTCTGTTCCTCCTGCATGTTTGGATGTAAAAACTGGTAAAATACAAATACTGAAGTCTCAACATTGGGTGTTCCCAGATCCTGGCAAGAAAATGTCTCTCTGAAGGAACTCCAGAGCCGAGGCGTCTGTTTGCTGAAGCTGCAGGTATCCAGCCAGCGGACCGGGCTGTACGGAAGGCTGCTCGTCACCTTAGAGCCCAGGAGATGCGTGTCTGCCGCTGCACTTCCCAGTAGCAGCTTTACTTCCGGTCTGTACATTGTTGACAGGGATGTGCTTTGAATATTGCAGTCTTCAGATGTGGGCTGTAAAGATCTGGTCACATAGGACCAGCTGGGGAATAAAGCATTGCAGTGGAGAACTCTCACTTAGAATTCCAGCAGTTATGAGGCTTTCTGGTAGTTTAGATCGGCACTGTCCAGACCGGCAGACACCAGCTGAACACCTGAAATATGGCTAGTGATTCCTGCTCAAGTAAAAGGCACAAGAGATTTTGAAGATTTAGTACTAAAAAAAAAATAGTAATTTCTATGACTACCAATTATGTTTTGAAATGAAAATATTTTTCATATATTAGATTAAGTAAACTACTATTAAAATTACCTGTTTTTTTTGGTTTTTTAATGTGGCTTCCCAGGTGTCTCAGTGGTAAAGAACCGGCCTGCCAATGTAGGAGACATGGGTTGATCCCTAGGTCGGGAAGATTCCCTGGAGAAGAAAATGGCAACCCATTCCAGTATCCTTGCCTGAGAAATCCCATGAACAGAGGAGCCTGGCAGGGTACAGTCCATGGGGTTGCAAAGAGTCAGACATGACTGAGCACACACAAATAACAACACACAAATGTAGCTACTAGAAAATTTAAGGTTACACATGACTCTCATTTCTCGTTTTTTTCCCCCATAGTATCACAGTATATATATTTATTTTTTAATTTTATTTTTAATTGGAGGGTAATTACTTTCTAATGTCGTGTTGCTTTCTGCCATACATCAGTATGAATCACCCATAGGTATACATATGTTCCTTCTCTCTTGAATCTCCCTCCCTGCTTATTCCCCATAACCCTGGACCAGATGGTTCGTTGTACATAGCTGTGTAGTCCCAGACCTTCCTTGTACTAAGAATACTTTGGCTAAACTTGTGGCAGCCATGTTGGAAAGAAGGGGCAGTTCAAAGAAGCTTCTTAACCTCACACCTGGGACTCTTGTTTTCAGTCAGACCTGGAAACTGAGGGAGTGGCACCGCCAAGCACTGCACTTTCTCTGGAAAAGTCTCTCGGCCCTGATTTGGTGATGACAGGGTTTGTTGGTTTCATATTTTGACTTTCTGGCCTCTTTCCCCGCCGCTTGTTGGAATCCTGGCTGCAGTTGGAGGCAGATGGGAGGAGGGGAAGCTGCTGGTCGGAGTCAGATCTTTCACACTGTGTTGCTGAGGGGCCAGGAGTCAGTCATCTGTCCTCTAAAGACAGTCGAGCTTTCGGCCTTACCGTCAGGATTAAGTGGGCAGGACCGAATGCCCCTGCTGGGTGTTTGTAAACTCTGAAAACCCAAGGAAAAATGTGTTATGCTCAGTTAGGAAGTGCAGGACCTTCGAGGTTGATGAATAACTGATAAACAGGAAGTTGGAGGAAGGCGGTCCTTTAGGTGGAAAAGCACAGATCTGAAATCTGATGTGTTGCTCCAGCTCCCGATCAGACATAGGTGGGGTTGTTGTTAGGTTTCCATCTTCTGAGGAGCAGTTTTAAGGCTCTGTAGCTTAGAGATGTGAACTCAGGGTGGCTGGTGGGGAAGGCACAGTGGTGTCGGAGCCCCCAGCACTCAGCCCCATGGAGACCCCGCACCCCATGCACAGAACCAGACCTTGAGCCCAGGGGAACTGCTGCCATCTTCTCTTTGCCTTTACAAGTTGGGGAGGGAGACAGGAAAGATTCAAGGTACAGATGAAACTCATTGCCTAGAAGGAAAATGGGTTAGGACTGAAATCATGCCTGGTGCCTGGTTGATATGTGGTGTAGACTTTGACTCAGAATAAATGGGGGTGAGTACGAGGGGGGCTCTGGCTGAATCTCCACGTGGACTCTTGTTTGGTCAGAACTGTTGGTGTTCAGGGGACAGAAACCCTGAGCTAGGCGGGCTTGGACAGGAAGGGGGCACGTGGGTTGTGATAACTGGGAAGTGGCTCTGGGGCTCAGAGGGGTCGCCTGGGCCTAGTCCTCTCTGTGTCTTGGCTCCGCCCTCTTCTGGGTTGGCTCCTCCTCAGGCCTTATGTGGTGGCAGCTCCAGCCTGTCCATCCTCTCTGGTTTCTGGTCTAGTGGGGAAGAGTGAGGGCCTCCAGCTTGCTGGGGCAAAAGTCTCAGGCTCTGATTGGCCCCAGGCTCATCCCCGAGGGGCATGCGAAGCCCTGATTCGCTTGAGTGTGGGTCAAGTGTGGGCCTGCCCTGCTTACCTGTCTCCCTGCAGAGCGGCCCGTCCCACATGCCCTGCAGTGACCATGTCCTCACTCTGCCCTTCTTCTCACTGAAGCCCTTGGCACTGCCCCCGCCAGCTTGTTGTGTTTGCTCGCCTCCTCCCAAAGTGAGGGCAGGGACTGTGATTTATTCCTGATACAGACCAGCGCCCAGAACAGTGCCAGGCTCAGAGGAAGACTTTAAATGTTTTACTGACTGTCATGTTTGTGTTAAACAGTTCATTTCGTGCAAGTGAATTTAATTATGTAATGTGAGTTAGAAGTATTTTTTTTTTTGCTGCTACTGACTTCATTTCTAATCAAAGTAACAGTTAGAGTAGTTGAAATGTGCTGGCATTTGTTGAATGAAGTAATTCTCATTTAACTCTGTTCAGCATTTATGTAACTGGTCTTTGCTCCTACAGGAGACATCGTGGGTCTGTATGATGAAGGTGGTCAGCTGGCCACTGGGATCCTGACCCGCATCACCCAGAAAGCGGTCACCGTGGCCTTTGACGAGTCCCACGATTCCCAGCTGAGTTTGGACCAAGAGCATTCCTATAGACTGTTGAAGCTTGCCAACGACGTGACTTACAAGCGACTGAAAAAGTAAGTGTACGTAACTGGAAATCACATGTACTGCTGCTGCTGCTAAGTCGCTTCAGTCGTGTCCGACTCCGTGCGACCCCATAGATGGCAGCCCACCAGGCTCCCCCGTCCCTGGGATTCTCCAGGCAAGAACACTGGAGTGGGTTGCCATTGCCTTCTGCAGAAATCACACATACATTTTCCCTAAACACATCTCATTCCTGCTGGAGAAGACGGCAAGCACCTGCGGTCTGGGGTTGGTTGCCTGTCCCTTGAGGGAGATGGTGGTCTTCCCTGGTGGCTGAGACAGTGAAGAATCTGCCAGCAATGCAGGAGGCCTGGGTTCGATCCCTGAGTTGGGAACATCCCCTGGAGGAGGAAATGGCAACCCACTCCAGTATTCTTGCCTGGAGAATCCCCATGGACAGAGGAGCCTGGTGGGCTACAGTCCATGGGGTCGTAACGAGTTGGACACGACTGAGTGACTGAGCGCACAGCTCTTCGGGAGATGGTTGGGAGCTGGCGGCAGTGGGCCTCAGGCACTGTGTTAATCCTACTTGTCCCTAAGCTCCTCGTTTTCCCTGTCCCTTGGCAGAGCTCTGATTTCCCTAAAGAAGTATCACTCTGGCCCCGCGTCCTCGCTCATAGAGGTCCTCTTCGGCACATCAGACCCCAGTCCTCCCAGTGAGATGCGTAAGAGCTTTTGCTTTTCCTTTCCTGGTTGAAGTCACTATGGGTAGTGTTGTGACCGGTGTGACTGTGACCAGTGTGGGCTGTTTTAATAAGAGTTTGCGAATGCTCAGGGAGACGTTTAATTTAGTGTCTTTTTATAAACTTCTTTATGTGACTTTCTTGAACAAGTCAATTGCGTGCACACAGTGTCAAAGAAGTAGTTCATTCCATTGTTGTGTTTTGTTTTTTTTTTAAATAATGCTGTTTCTAATGTATCTGAATATTTTATTTTGAAGTGGGAGGATATTTCTTCTGTGTCAGTGACCTGAGAGAACAGAGGATAGCTGATCATATTGGGTTGGCTGAAAGGTTCATTTGGGTTTTTCTGTAAGGTGTTACTCATTGACTATGCTAGAGCCTTTGACTGTGTGGATCACAACAAGCTGTGTAATAAAAATTTCCACTCTTAAAGAGATGGGAATACCAGACTACCTTACATGCCCCCTGAGAAACCTGTATGCAGGACAAGAAGCTACAGTTAGAACTGGACAAGGAGCAACAGATTGGTTCAAGTTTGGAAGAGAAATACGTCAAGGCTGTATATTGTCACCCTGCTTATTTAACTTATATGCAGAGTACATCATGCTAGATGCTGGACTAGTTGAATCACAAGCTAAAATCAAGATTGCTGGGAGAAATATCAAGAACCTCAGATTTGCAGATGATACCACTTTAATGGCAAAAAATAAAGGGGAACTTTAGAGCCTCTTGATGAAGGTGAGAGAGGAGAGTGAAAAAGCTGGTTTAAAATTGAGCTTTCAAAAAGCGAAGATCATGGCATCCTGTCTCATCACTTCATGGCAGATAGATGGGGAAACAATGGAAACAGTGACAGACTTTATTTCTCTGGGGCTCCAAAATCACTGCAGATGGTGACTACAGACACGAAATTAAAGACTCTTGCTCCTTGGATGAAAAGCTATGTCAGACTTAGACAATGTTTTATAAAGCAGAGACATCACTCTGCCAACAAAGGTCCATCTAATCAAACCTGTCGTTTTCCAGTAGTCCTGTATGGATGTGAGAGTTGGACCACAAAGAAAGCTGAGTGTCAAAGAATTGATGTTTTTGAACTGTGGTGTTGGAGAAGACTCTTGAGAGTCTCTTGGACTGAAAGGAGATCCAACCAGTCCATCCTAAAGGAAATCAACCCTGAATATTCATTGGAAGGACTGATGCCGAAGCTGAAGCTGAAGTTCCAGTATTTTGGCCACCTGACGCAAAGAGCTGACTTATTGGAAAAGACCATGATTCTTGGAAAAATTGAGGGCAAGAGGAGAAGGGGGCAACAGAGGATAGGATGGTTGGATGGCATCATTGACTCAATGGACATGAGTTTGAGGGAACTCAGGAGATAGTGGAGGACAGAGGAGCCTGGCGTGCTGCAGTCCATGGGGTCGCAAGGAGTGGGACACGACTTAGCAACTGAACAAGAGCAGCAGCAACATACGGTGTCATGGAAAACGTGACCCCCAGGCTCCACCCTGAGCTGTCCACTGCAGAGGCGACCATGCTGGCTCCCGGGGCCCAGGCTGCTGACCCAGACAGATGAGACTGAAACACGCCTGCATCAGAGCCTCGGAGCCAGAGCTCCTGAGTGTGTCCTGGTCCTCCACACCGCGTCCCTGCTCCCCTGGATGCCGGCTGCAACCAGGGCACCTCGTGTTCCTGAAACAAAGCGGAGACGGTGCTCGTTTCCGTAACACCTACAGGATGTTACGGAAAAATCTCAACAAACCTTTCGGCCAACCCAGTGCTTTATGCTTGATAGCATTTTTTTATGATTTGAAGAATCTCAGTCCTCAGTACCTCTGATTATTTTTTCTGTGTCCTTCAAATTGAGGACAGCTTATATCTGATTGTAAGTGTGACGTGTGTTCATCACAGAACATTTGGAAATAAAGTAGCATGTAAATAAGGGGAGGGAAATCACTAAAACACCCGTCACATAGAGTTAGCCTCACTGATGGGCGTGTGTATTCAGATAGCTGTTTCTCCACATCCATGTAGAACAGGGCGTCTCTTTCACTTACACACACACACCCCCACTGTTCTCACTCATGGTGGTCTGTGCACTCTCTCGTCTCCTTCAGTGTCTGGGAGAACCTCATTTTGGGAGGGGTTTGTTACCTCGTCAAGCAGCTGCCCTTCACTGAACAGTTCTCCAGACGTCGGACTTGCCGGTTTATGCACCGTCTCTTCAGTGGTTCTAACACGGGGCCACCCCGCACTCTTTTCTGGTCAGCCTTGTGCTGGTACCCTGGCGGTGCTGTCTCTGAGCTCAGGGCTGCTTCCTACGGGGTTGGCCAAAAAGGTTGTTCAGGTTTTTCTGTAACATCTTACGAACTTATTGGCCAGCTCAACGCTTTCTCAAATTCTGAAAGTACATTTAAATGAGATTTTGTTTCTGGGCTTCCCTGGTAGCTCAGTGGTAAAGAATCTGCCTGCCAATGCAGGAGGTCTGGGTTCGATCCCTGGGTTGGAAAGGTCCCCTGGAGAAGGGAATGGCAGCCCACTCCAGTATCCTTGCCTGGAGAATTCCATGGACAGAAGAGTGTGGAGGGCTGCAGTCCATGGGGTCGTGAAAGAGTGGGACACAACTTAGCAAGTGAACAACAGCAAGAGCTACACCTATACAATTACAACCTGTTAGTTTTCTCAAAGAAGATTTTATTTCCGCCACCCAGTTACTGAGAGGCTGCTCTGAGCACCATCCTCGCTGTGTTAAAAGCTGCACACTGTGCCCTGGTTGTCTCCGGCATCCAGGGGGCAGGGACGCGGTGTGAAGGGCCAGGATGCACGCAGGTGCTCCGACTCACAGGTTCCCACGCTTCCTGCAAGTGTGTCTCGGTCTTACCCTGAGCCTGCATGGTCAGCCAGCACAGTTGTCTCGGCAGTGGGCACCGTAGGGTGGAGGCTGCGGACTCGGGGCTGGACCCAGCGGCTCCGGCTCCGAGCACAGAGCTTACGAGGCAGACCGTTGGTCTCACTTACGGAAGATTCAGATTAGAAATACCGTCCTGGATCTGCTAGTGATACTTTTTCATTGTTTGCTTTTGTTGTTTTATGGGCACGTGAAAAGGAACACTAGGGTGGGAACAGATATGTTCCAAGAGACATTTACTTCCCAGGAGTCCATTTCTCTGGAGCATGAGTTGGCCAACTTGGTTAGTAATAGGACAGGTGGTGAACACTCCAGGCTGTGCTGGCCGGTGCAGCGGCGGGTGGCCGGTTTGGGGGGGGTGCCCTGCGGATTCCTGTCCGGGGGAAGACTTTTGAAAGCCAAGCAGGTTGACTTTGTGTTTCTGCTGACCCAGGGGAGGGCCAGCTCTCTCCCCGTCACATGGCATCTTGTGTTTCCATCGGGGTGGGGATGAGGGAATGGCACCGGGTCACGGGGAGCCCGAGCCTCACTGTCGCTTGTCCCGCAGCCCCGCTGACCTTCTGCAACCCTGCCTTGGATGCCTCCCAGCAGGAAGCGGTCCTGTTCGCGCTGTCCCAGAAGGAACTCGCCATCATCCATGGGCCCCCGGGAACTGGGAAGACCACCACCGTGGTGGAGATCATCCTTCAAGCTGTGAAACGGGGCTCAAAGGTGGGTGTGGGTGCCGAGTCCCCGCCGACACCCGTCACTCGGGTCTGCCGCACTCGGGGGCCCCTGAGAGGCCCCAGTCTGGGTTCCAGGACTCGTGTAGGAACGTGCCCACGCGTTAACTGACTCAGCGCGAGGCTGCGCCCCTGTCGGTGTCTGACAGCCCCGGGGGTGTGGGCCTGTACTCGGGGCCCTGGGTCTGGACTGGGGAGGCCTGGGGCGCTGTCCGCCAGGCCACAGACCAGGAGCCACGCGCTCAGCACCCGTGCTGTGTGCTCAGGCCCCTGCTGGACATGCAGGTGGCCGGGCCCGTCCGTGTCCTTCGGGAGAAGGCTGTGTGGCCGGATGGGAGACAGGCCTTTTTTGGTTAATTTGAGGGTCCTGTTGTGCAGATGGCAGGTTCCCGGTTCCTGAGATGTGGGATGTGACGGTGTGTGTTACTGTTCACGTAGATTGTTAATGGTTGAGAGAGGCTCTTGCAACCTCAACACGAGTCATTGTGGATTCCGAGCACATGAAACGCTTGTTAAGAAACCTTTCTGGGTTGTAAATGTTGGATAAGGGTAAGAACTGGAGCAGTGACAGTCAACATCTGTAGGTCGACGTTCCCTGGGTCCTTCTTACGAACCAGGCACCTGTCTAAGCCTTTGCAGCGTTTGCTCCTTCAGTCCTCACAGAGACGGGTGTCCCGGCCCTGACTGACCATCCCAGGACACTTCGAGGCCTTTCCTTCTGGTTGCCAGTCAACCTTTCTGGTCTTTGGGAGCCCAGTAGGTTCTTTTGACCTGAGGTCTAGAACCCGGATGTCGTGTCCGTGTGCAGCAGCATGTCCTTCAGGCCATCTGCACCGGTCCTTACAGCGGACGTTTACACCGCAGCGTTACCAGCTGTTCACGCTCCACCCTCCTCTCTTCCGCTTGTTCTAATGTAAACTTAGGCGATTCGTTTAGGAAGGAACCCCAGGCCGAGCCTGAGCTGTGCCCCCGCAGGTCCTGTGCTGCGCGCCCTCTAACATCGCCGTGGACAATCTCGTGGAGCGGCTGGCCCAGCGGAAGCAGCGGATCCTCCGCCTCGGCCACCCGGCGCGCCTCCTGGACTCCATCCAGCAGCACTCGCTGGACGCGGTCTTAGCGCGGAGCGACGGCGCCCGGATCGTGGCCGACATCAGGAGGGACATCGACCAGGCCTGGGTGAGTAGCTCTCGGCCGTGTCTGCTCCTCATGTGGTTCTCTGGTCTGCGGTCTTTGCCAGGAGCGAGTGGGCATCCTCTGGTGTTTCTCTGGCCTTCGCCGAGTCACGGACTGGGATGAAACATTGGGCCTGCCCGTATCTGATGGAGACCTGTGCTCAGTACTGAATGGGGACTGACTGTCTTCAGGGTAGTTTTGTGAAGAGGCGAGCAGTTGTCTTGCAGGAAACATTGCTCTTAAGGGCTCCCTGTGTCTGGCATGTTGGCTGGATAATAATGACAAGGAAAAAAGAAAAGCAGCCCAAAAGTAAAAACTCAGAAAATACGTGTCCTCTCTAAATTTTTAGTCCATTAATATAAAACACAATGTGGGGGCTTCCCTGCTGGTCCAGTGGTTAAGAATCCGCCTGCCAGTGCCGGGGACACAGGTGTGACCCCTGATGGGGAAGACCCCACGTGCTGCGGAGCAACAAAGGCCGTGTGCTCCACAGCTGTTGAGCCTGTGTTCTCGAGCTCCCCAGCGAGAGAAGCCCCCGCAATGAAAAGCCCACGCACAGCAGTGAAGACCCAGCTTAAGCCGAAAGAAAAAACAAAAAAGTGGAATGTAATCCTGGTGAGAAAGAGCTCGGTAGGTGACGGGTCAGTGGGAAGCGGAGTTTTTAGAACTTTCACGCTCTTTGGTTCCCTAGGTTACACGTCCCCCCAGCCCCCGATTCCCTCAGTTGCACGCCCGCCCTGTGTTTGCTCACCGCCAGCCCACCTCCTTGTGTCCAGGCCTCACAGGGCCGGCGAGGAGACTCAGCCTTCCCCAAGGCCCGCAGGGCAGTGGGAACGCTGGGGGCAGACAGGACGCTCGCAGGGTCCCTCACGGTTAAAGACGCCGGAGGACTCTGCACTGATGGGGCTCATGCCACCGCACGTGTGGGGTGGATTCGTTTTCTTGGTCCCGATTATTCTTTAATTTTTTGGCTGAGCTGCAGGGCATATGGGATCTTAGTTCCGCAACCAGGGATCAAACCCGTGCCCCCTGCACTGAAGAGAGTGCAGAGTCTTAACCACTGGACCACCACGGACGTCCCCCTTGTTCCTTTTTCAACTCGTGCTTTTTAGGGTTCTCTTCTCCGTAAGGTAGGCGTCCCGCTTGTCACTCCTACCGAAATACCTTCTCCAAGTAGAAACCACAAGTAAGGAAGGGGTTACGTGTCTTTCGAGTATGGGAGTAAGTCAAGGTCTAGGTGAACATTTAGGGGCTGCGGCAAATATTTTACTCTCCTGACGAGTGTGGAAAACTGAGAGGAAGTCAGCCTCCCTTTCTGTATACCACTGAAAGCCAGTCCTGCAGCAGCAGGCGCTGTTTCTTCCCGAGCACTTCTGATGAGTGCAGGGCGGGGCTGGCTCCCCTGGGCTGAGTTTACTGTCCTCGGGGCCCCTCACTCTCCCCCAGGCCTCCCCCAGCTGACAGGGGGTTTGAGGGCCCTGAGGCCAGTCAGGACGTCACCTACATGGATCTGTTGCTCTTTCAGGAAAGACTTTTGACTTTTTAAAAAATATATATAATGTATTTATTTATTTGGCTGCGCTGGGTCTTAGTTGAGGTACACAGGATCTTTAGTTGTGGCATGTGGACCCTAGTTCCCCCACCAGGGATCGAACCCAGGGCTACTATACTGGGCGCACAGAGTCCTAGCCCCTGGACCACTAGGGAAGTCCCAAGAATTTTGACTTTTTATCACCTTCAAAGGACCTTAGGGAAGTGGACCAATTGATGATAAATAAAAGTGCTTTGTGAATTAGAGCTGAGAAAAGCAAAGTCAAGTCAGAATTATTATCTTTCCTTTCCTTTGTAGGTGAAAAACAGAAAGACCCAGGATAAGAGAGAGAAGAGTAATTTTCGAGATGAAATCAAGCTGCTGAGGAAGGAGCTGAAGGACAGGGAGGAGGCAGCCATGCTGGAGAGCCTGGCGGCGGCCAGTGTGGTCCTCGCGACAAACACAGGTGAGGGGCCCGGCGTCCACCGCCCCGCCCGCCTCGGCGCCCCGTGCAGGGTCGAGGGTGTGCCCGCTTCCTCTGCTTTCTGGGAGCGTTTCACAGAGTTGTCTTTAAAATCTGGTAGAAAGCACCAGTGGAGCCCCTCTGGGTCTGGAGTTTTTTCCTCAGGAAGTTTTTAATTGCAAATTCAGTTTCCTTAATTGTCATAGAATATTCAGGGTGTCTCTCCTCAAGTGAGCTTGTGTCTTTCAAGGAATTTGTCTGTTTAATCTAAGCTGTTCAGTTCCCAAGCATAAACTTGTTCATAGTAACCCCTTATCATTTAAAAAAAACATCTGTAGCATCTGTGACAGTGTTACCTCTTTCACTTCTGATATTGGTAACTTGTATTCTATTTTTTTCCCTCTGATCTTCTGGCAAGAGGGATATTAATTTTATTGATCTCCTCAAAGCACCAGCTTTTGGTGTCAGCAGTTTTCTCTGTAATTTTCCTGTTTTCTGTTTCATTGATCTCGGCATTGGTTCGTATGCTCTCTGGAATTAAATTCCTCTGAAATTAAATTAAATTTCCCATTTAATTCCTCTCTGTCTGCTCGCCTGGGTTTAGATTGCTCTTAGTTTCTCCTTTCTTCGGGTGGAAGTGGAGGTCTTCGGTTTGTATAGATTTGAGACCGTCCGTCATCTTCTATGCTGTAGGCGTCTAGTGTTATAAAATGTTGCTCCATGTACTGTTTCTGTGGCTTCCTGGAACTTCTGATGTGTCTTCATTCATTGTGAAATACCGTCTCATTTCCCTCTTCTCTTTTCACCCACGTTATTTAGAAGCGTGTCATTCTCTTTCCACATATTTGGGGATTTTCCAGGTATCTTCCTATGGTTGATTTCTCACTTAATTCCACGTGGGCAGAGGACATACTGTGTACAACTTGGATCATTTCATTGAGACTTGTTTCATGGTCCAGAATATGGTCTTTGTGAGTGTCCTGTGCATGCTTGAATGCATTCCCTGGTTCTGTTGAAGTTTCCTGTCATGGTTGATACTGTGGTTCAAGTCAGTATCCTTACTGATGTCCTGTCTTCTTGTCCTATCACTTACCGAGAGAGGGGTGTTGAAATCAACTGTAATTGTACATCTGTTTGTTTCTTCTTGGAGTTCTGCCAGTGTTTGCCCCATGTCCTCTATAGCTCTCTTATTAGGGGCTTGAATGTTATGTACTCTTTATTAATTAACCAATTGTCATCCTGAAACGACCTTCTTTATCCCTAGTATGTTCTTTTTTTTGAAATCTTATTATTATTTAGTCGTTCAGTTGTGTCCGACTCTGCAACCCCATGAACTGTAGCCCACCAAGCTCCTCTGTCCATGGGATTCTCCAGGCAAGTATACCTGAGTGGGTTGCCGTGCCCTCCTCCAGAGTATCTTCCTGACCCAGGGATCGAACTTTTGTCTCTTGTGTCTTCTGCACTGCAGCGGATCCTTTACCCCTGAGGCCCCTGGAAGGCTTCTGAAGTCTGCTTTGGTGTAAAAACAGCCACTCCAGCTGGAAACCACGTTTGGCGGCTTTAGGCCTTTCTGATGGGGCCACTTGATCCTTAAAAGCCAGCGAGTAGGAAGAGTGTTGTAGCAAGATGGGTGACAGTTTTCAGTAACGTCCCCACGACCTGAACCCCCCATCACCTTGGCCGTATTCTGCTGGCTTGAAGCAAGGCCCGGGTCTGACCCACACTTCAGGGAGGGGCTGCACGGGGTGTGGCTGCTAGGAGGGCAGGGTCAGGATTGGGTGGGCGGCCCTGAGGGTCTGTCTGCCGCAGCCTCTCACAGGGGCTGCTCTCAGGAACAGAGCCCAGCTGCTGATTTACTCTAGTTATTGCTTTGTCCGGTTTCTTTTAGATCAGACGGGACGAAAACAGAATCGCACAGGTACTGTCATGCTGTCTATTACACGTACCCGTGTCGTTGCCTTTATTGGTGCCTTTGCTTCTTTTGTAAATTTGTGTTCCTCTCTAGTGTCCTTCATGTCACCCCAAAGGACTCTCTTTAATATTTCTCGAAGGGCAGGTCTCAGCTTTTCTTTATCTGGGGGTACCTTTTTTCTCCTCTGTTTTGGAGTGACTGTTTGGTTGGAGGCAGCGTCCTCGGTTGACAGTGTGAGTTGTGTGAACGCGCCGCCCCTGCCCTCTGCCTCCATGGTTTCTCACGAGACGGCAGCATCAGTCTCTCTCAGGATCCGCTGCTTTCTTTGTCTTCCGGCAGCTTGACTGTGACGAGTCTCCTGTGACTCCCTCTGGGTTAGGCACGTGGAGTTTGTTGAGTCTCCTAGGTCCGTGTGCTGTTTTTTTTGGTCAGATTTGTGAAGCTTCCCAATTCCATTATCTTTCCAATACTCTTTGGCCCCTTTCTCTCTCCTTTTCTTCTCGGGCTCCTGTGATGTGCTTGTTGGCACCCTTGATGGTGTCCTATGGGTCTCCGAGGTGCTGGGCATTGCCCTTCATTATTTTTTCGTTCAGTTTCTCCGACTGAATAATTCAGTTGGCCTGACTTCAAGTTTGCTGGTTCCTCTGCCTGTTCAAATCTGCTGTTTAGCTCTTCCAGTGAATTTCAGTTATCATACTTTTCAACTGCAGAGTGTGTGATTTTTTTTAATGGCTTAAATCATTTATTTTTTTCTTTTTATTTTATACCAGAGTATAACTGATTTATAATGTGAGTTTTGGTTGTTTTCTTTTTTAAGATAATTTCTGTCCCTTTATCGATAGTCTTGGTTGGACATCATTCTCAGGCAGCCCTTTATCTCGTTAGACGAGGCTTCCTTCTTCTCTTTGTACACATTTAAAGTAGCTGATGTTAAACTGTGTGTTTGGTAAGTCCGCCATCTGGGCCTTCTCAGGAATGGTTTCTGTTGATCGCTTTTCATCTGTGAGTGGGCCATACTTCATTTCCTCGTGTGTCTTATAATTTTTTGTTGGAAACTGACCACTGTAAATGGTACCGTGTGGGACGCTGGAGGGCAGGTCGTCTTCCGTCCCCCGGTTTGTTTCTGCTCTGGGGTTGTTGTCCGTCCAGCAATTTTCCCGGGCGGCCCCTTATCCTGGGTGCCGCCGCAGCCCTGCTCCCTTCGCTCTCGGGCAGGTGATGGTTGGACGGAGGCCCCCAGGTCCCGGGGCCCCAGAGCCGCTCTGTCCAGGAAGGAGGAACTGGGTGTGGTGGTTTTGTGTCCTTGGGTACATGGTGATTTTTCACCCAGCAGTTAATTGTTTTTTGTGTCCAGGAAAGCACTTAAAAAGAGAATTAACTAAGTTCTAAATTCAGAAAATGATACAGAAGTAGTATTTAGAATTAAGGCAGCCTTCTTTGGGGTCCCAGCCCCAGAAGGGAGATTGACTTTGGTCAATGAAGCGTTGGGCTGGCCCATGGCCAGGGCGCACCGCTTCACACTTAAACACAGGGGCTGGAACCACGAGCCCCGGCACATCTTGCTGACCCTTATTCCAAGAGGCAAACATATCACACAAGCTTTAGTGAGCAGCCAGACTGAACCGGTGGCTCGCTGGGTCTCGTCCGGGGTGACTGCAGCTGTCAGCACCTCTGTGAAGGCTCACGGCTCCGGTTCCCACCAGGCGCCTCTGCGGATGGCCCGCTGAAGCTGCTGCCCGATGGGCACTTTGATGTGGTGGTCATTGACGAGTGTGCCCAGGCCCTGGAAGCCAGCTGCTGGATACCCCTGCTGAAGGCCCGGAAGTGCATCCTGGCCGGAGACCACAAGCAGCTGCCTCCCACCATCGTCTCCCACAAGTGAGACTCCCCACCCCTCACCTGCCACCCCCTTGTGCATCCCTCCAAGTCCAGCTCAGAAGCCCAGGCTCACCCAGAGGCCCTGGACTAGCGGGGAAGCCCGGCCCATGGAGTGACTTAAGATTGTGGGGGGCAGGTGGCTCCCTCAGCATCCGAGCCCCCACTTAGGGGAGGGAAGACCCTGGGGTCGTTCTGATGGAAGGTGCAGTTTCAGTCACACCCACACAGAGGAAGTGGGGTCTCACAGTGTGTGACTTAGAGACCCGAGA
The DNA here is from genome assembly GCF_019320065.1 of Cervus canadensis. NCBI lineage: Eukaryota > Metazoa > Chordata > Mammalia > Artiodactyla > Cervidae > Cervus > Cervus canadensis. Next base: position 43,631,464 of record NC_057414.1, read on the forward strand.
GGTGGGGGTGCGGTGGGCGGGGAGGGCGGCTGGCTGGCCCGGGTCAGCAGCGGGCAGGGCTGGAGGGCGGGTGGCAGGCCCGTCACCAGGTGGTGGGGGTGGAGGTCACTAGCCTTTCCCCAGCTTCCGGCTCTATGGGGACTGTGGAAGGGGCCCTGGGTGAAGCAGAGTGGGAGCTGACGGTGGGAACTCTGAGCTTAGGGCTTCTCTGGACGTGTGGACGCTGGTGTGAGCCGGTGGTCACACCGTGACACCCCCGGGGCCGCGGCTCCGGGAACAGAGCTGTTGCTCACCCCTGGGTGTGCCATCCACGCGTGCGCCCATGCTCATTCCTGCAGACGACAGCTCGGCCAGACCCTAAGCTCCTTGAGGGTGGGTCACCTGGCGCCCATCCCGTGGCCTCTGCCTGGCGTGTGCCCAGGCCCCGCCTGAGTGGGCGTCCCCTAAGGTGTCAGGTGGAGGTGTGAGACTTGGGCGTGTGAGCAAGGCTGTCGGTGGAGCCGGCAAGAGGGGAGTGGGGACCTCAGAGCTGAGGGGTGTGCAGGTCAAGGTCCCACAGGGAGAGGGCGTCCAGTCGCCGGGGCTTCAGAGTGAGGATCTGGAGGGGACTTTGGGCTGGATAAAGGGGGGATGGGAGCGTACTTTGGAGGATTGTCCTGTGGGAGCCAGATGTCCGGGTAGGGGTGGGCATGGACGCTGTCCAGGAGGAGGGCTCGGGGGCCTCGGCTGAGCAGCTGGCTCCCAAGGAGGCCTGAGGGGTCCTGCGAAGCGGGCCTCTGTGGGCCGCGTGCCCTTGGGGAGGCGCACGGAACTGTGTCTCTGGGGGATGTCGGGTGATCTGGGGGGGCGTGTGGGGTGGGTTCATGCTGGGTGTTTCTGGGTTTGCGATTGGGATTGGGGTCCCTTCACTCCTCACACCCACGGCCCTGCTGTTGCTAGGCGCCTGTACTGAACAGCGGTAACCCAGGGAGGTTAGGAGGGGGCGCAGGGCCTGCGGCGGGCCCGGCGCTGTCCCTCGGTGGCCGAGGACGGCTCTGTGCCGGGTGGCCCGGCTGGGTCCCGGCTCCGCGGCTCGCTGGTTGATGTGGCCACTTCCGGGGGGCCGTTCCCTTAGTTCCGGGAGGGATGTGGGCTGAGGTTTGAGGCCTGCCCCCCGCCTGGCCCCTGGTTCGGGCTGCACTCGGGGCTCGGGCCCCTTTGAGGCCTGCCCCCCACCCGGCCCCTGGTTTAGGCTGCTCTCCCTGGGCAGGGCAGCGCTGGCCGGGCTGTCGCTCAGCCTGATGGAGCGCCTGGCGGAGCAGCACGGGGCCGGGGCGGTGCGGATGCTGACAGTGCAGTACCGCATGCACCAGGCCATCGCGCGCTGGGCCTCGGAGGCCCTGTACCACGGTCAGCTCACCGCCCACCCTTCCGTGGCCGGGCACCTCCTGAGGTGAGTGACTCGGCTGTGCCCCGCCCCGTGTCCCCGAACCGCATTCCATAAAGATGTGGGTGTGAAGGTTGCCTCTGAGACCGGATTTCTGGCCAGAGCGCTGGGTCGGGCTCCTCCAGGATGAGGTCCTCCGATCATGATGACTGTGCTCCCTTCCTCCTGCTGTCCAGTGTGGGGTCAGGGCTGGGGAGGGGGCAGGAAGGGCAGTGGGCCCCAGGTCAGGCTCCTCCAGGATGAAGTCCTCCGATCACGATGACTGTGCTCCCCTCCCCCTGCTGTCCAGTGTGGGGTCAGGCCTGGGGAGGGGGCGGGAAGGGCGGCGGGGCCCCAGGTCAGGCTCCTCCAGGATGAAGTCCTCCGATCACGATGACTGTGCTCCCCTCCCCCTGCTGTCCAGTGTGGGATCAGGCCTGGGGAGGGGGCGGGAAGGGCGGCGGGGCCCCAGGTCAGGCTCCTCCAGGATGAAGTCCTCCGATCACGATGACTGTGCTCCCCTCCCCCTGCTGTCCAGTGTGGGGTCAGGGCTGGGGAGGGGGCGGGAAGGGCAGTGGGGCCCCAGGTCAGGCTCCTCCAGGATGAAGTCCTCCGATCACGATGACTGTGCTCCCCTCCCCCTGCTGTCCAGTGTGGGGTCAGGGCTGGGGAGGGGGCGGGAAAGGCGGCGGGGCCCCAGGTCAGGCTCCTCCAGGATGAAGTCCTCCGATCACGATGACTGTGCTCCCCTCCCCCTGCTGTCCAGTGTGGGATCAGACCTGGGGAGGGGGCGGGAAAGGCGGCGGGGCCCCAGGTCAGGCTCCTCCAGGATGAAGTCCTCCGATCACGATGACTGTGCTCCCCCCCCCTGCTGTCCAGTGTGGGATCAGACCTGGGGAGGGGGCGGGAAAGGCGGCGGGGCCCTGCCCGTCACCAGGGCCTCGCATGTTCGGTGTTGGCCTGAGTGCAGGGACCTCCCGGGCGTGGCGGCCACTGAGGAGACGGGCCTGCCCCTGCTGCTGGTGGACACGGCCGGCTGCGGGCTGCTGGAGCTGGAGGAGGAGGACGAGCAGTCCAAAGGGAACCCCGGTGAGCAGGCTGGCTCGGGCCCCTCTCAGCAGCCGGCGTCAGAGAGGAGCCGCGGGAGGGCAGGGGCGGGGGTCCTGAGCCAGGCGCCCCAGGAGGTGCAGCACCGTGGGCGTGCTTGACAGGCGGGCGGGCCCAGGTCAAGGCAGAGGGGGCCGGGCAGTGAGGGGCCTCCCTTGGGGCAGCCAGGTGGGCAGGGGGCACAGCTGCTCCTGCCCTGAAAGAGGAAGCCCCGTCCGCGGGGGGCCCTGGGCCTCGAGTGTGGGATCCGGCGTCCCCTCCCAGCAGGCCACTGCAAGCCGAGTGTGAGAGCCGCCTGTCGTCACAGCTGGAAAAGTGCTTAGAAAACCAGCTCTGGTGACGGGTGTCCGTGAAGTGCGCCCCTCGTGCTGAAGGGCTGTCCATCCCCCCCCAGGTGAAGTGCGCCTTGTCAGCCTGCACGTCCAGGCGCTGGTGGACGCGGGTGTCCGGGCCGCCGACATCGCCGTCATCACGCCGTACAACCTGCAGGTGCGTGTCGGGGTGGCCCCCCACCAGAGGGGCCGGCGGGGCAGGGTGACCTCAGCAAGAGCCCCCATCCGTCTGTCCGTCCGTCCCCTGGCGGTGCCTTCCCCACCCCGTCCCGGGCTTCACTGGCTCCCTGTGCCAGCTGATTTTCGGGCCTGCCCTTGGGGGCCGGGCAGCCTCAGGCTGACGTCCTGCCACGCGCTCCTGGGGTGGCCTGTCTTACAGTGTACCCGTGGGAGCTTTGCCTTCGAGTCTCCAGTCCGGCTCAGGTTGGCCCATACCTGAGCTGGTGGCTGTGGCCAGTTGCCAGGCTCTTGCTCCCTCTCGAGTTGGCTCTCCAGCTCATGGAACACCGCAGGGCTGGGTGTCTCTGGAGGCTGCCCAGGGAAGGTCGGGGGTGCTGCCTGGAGAAGGGTGCGGTGGTGGGCAGCAGATGCTCTAGACGTCTCCTCCCTTCTCTGGGGCTTTTTTCCCCATCTCCCCTCTCAGGGCCCATATGCTCACAAAGCAAAGCCTGTCTCCTTTGGTAGGAAGAACGCACCTGCCTCACAGATCGTGAGGTCCGTGGATCAGATGCCATCCCGGTTTAGAGGCATCAGGCCTGGGGGTGTCTGAGCCAAAGCCGTGATGGCGTGAGTGTCTGTGTTGGGGTGTGGGTCACCCCTGCCACGTTTGTGTGCCGCTTTATGGTTCATGCGCACACCTGTGGGAAGCGAGGTGCTCAGAAGCCATCACCCTGAGGCGGCTGCGGCCCCCTGGGCCGGGCGGCTGTGCAGGCCAGGCCTCCGCCGGGTTGCAGGGCAGTGTGTTGGGCCGCCCGACCTGAGCTGTGTGGCGAGGCCTGGCTCGGTGTTGCAGGTGGACCTGCTCAGACAGAGCCTCGCGCACAGGCACCCGGAGCTTGAGATAAGGTCCGTCGACGGCTTCCAGGGCCGGGAGAAGGAGGCTGTGATCCTGTCCTTCGTCAGATCCAACAGGAAAGGTGCGGGGCTGGGGCTTCCTGGTAGTCCAGTGGTTAGGACTTAGTGTTTCCGCTGCCCAGGGCCCAGGTTTGATCCCTGGTTGCGGAACTGGGATCTCACAAGCCTCTCGAGGTGGTTGTGGAGGGGGGCCCCCGAGAGCCCAGAGCTCATCTCCTGGCCCCAAGGGTCTGGTTTCTGCAGCCAGGGCTTGTGGATATTCCAGCGGGTAAGGATTTTTTCCCCAGAAACAGTTGTTAGTGAACGGGCTCTGTCAAGTTGAAAACAGATAAGGAGGGGGTAAACTGAGGCGGGGAGGAGCGCACTAGAAGGCCCCTCCTGTGTTGGCCGTGGCCTTGGGCTGTGTCCTGGCTCTGGGCTCCTGCAGAGGACTCTGTACTACCTTGGGAACGAGCGGCAATCGTCACTGCCAGAGCCCCAGGCAGGACTAGAGAACCGTCCTAGACAGCAGCCAGGGGGAGCCTGTGGACGGGACCCCACGCGCGGGGTGGACGGAGCCCGGGCGGATCTGGGGGGGGGGCGGCGGACGGGGGAGCCTGCCTTCCTGTCCCTTAGTCTCTGCTCTCTGCGCACTGGGCTTGTGTTCAGGTGAGGTGGGCTTCCTCGCCGAGGACCGGCGCATCAACGTGGCGGTTACCCGTGCGCGTCGCCACGTGGCCGTGGTCTGCGACTCCCGCACAGTCAGCAACCACGCCTTCCTGAAGACCCTGGTGGACTACCTCACGGAGCACGGGGAGGTGCGCACAGCCTTTGAGTATCTCGACGACATCGTCCCTGAGAACTACTCCCACGAGGGCACCCAGGCAGGCGGGAAGCCCCGGGGCTCTGCGGCGACTGGCAGGAGGACCCCTGGGGGGACCGGGCCGGGCCGGAAGAAGCCCAGCGGAACGCCCTTGGGCTCCTCCGAGGCGCAGCCTCAGCCCATTCTCGACGGAGGCGGCTGGGACGGCGCCGGGAGCACAGATGGTGCAGACGGCTTCAGGGTCGCGATCGCGGAATTCGTGGCGAGCGAGAAGACGCAGCTGGAGTTCCCTGCCTCCCTGAACTCGCACGACAGGCTGCGGGTCCACCAGATCGCGGAGGAGTTCGGGCTGAGGCACGACAGCACCGGGAAGGGGAGGGAGCGCTTCGTCACGGTGAGCAAGAGGGTCCCGCCCGCCCCCGCAGCTCCGGCACCTGCTGCGGGGCCCGGCGGCAGAGCCCCTCTGTGTCCCGAGACCCCCAGCTCCGAGCAGCCGGAGCCCCCCATCGGGGAGCCGAGTAGCCAGGACCAGCCGGACCTGAAGGCGCTGCACCTGGAGAGACTGCAGAGGGCGGGGGCCAGGGAGGGGCCCCGCGCCCCGGGCCCGGCGCCCCGGAAGTTACCGGAAAAGAAGAAGAAGAAAGACGCGAGAGGTAAGCTGGTCGGCTGGAGGGAGCACAGGCGTGGCGTCCCCTCCGCTGGGAGTGTGAGGCCCCCTCTGCCACCGTGAGGAAGCAGGACGCCTCCCGCGGGGCCCCTGCCTGGGTCCTGCATCTTGAGCCCCAAGCCCCCGCGGGCCACGCTGGCCTCGGCGGCCTCTGTTCCCGGGCCCTCCTGCGGGGTCCCGCCGGGCCATCAGAGCGCCTCCTGCGGGGAGAGGGCCGGAGGAGCAGCCGCGGCGGGCAGGGCCCGGGGGCGCAGAGGGTCACGGCAGCCACAGGCCTCGGCGCTCCTTCCGCGGGCTCTGGGGTCCCGGGCAGGGCGGTGCGCTCCGCCGTCAGAGTCGCGCTGGCCTCTGCTAGGTGCCCGCGGGCTATTCGCTCCGCCCGCCTCCCACCCCCACACAGTGTTGCGCGGAGGCTGAGAGTCCAGGGCACGGCCTGGCTCTTCTGGGCCCTTGTCACAGCCGCGTCTCTCCAGGCAAGGCTGTGGGGTCGGTCCTGTTCCCCGGGCCCCAGAGCCCCGGGGAGCACAGCCCAGAGCCGCCTCTCCGCCTCGGGCCTGTGTGCGCTCGCTCCGTGTCGTGAGTGGCCTCTGTGTGCTGGGCTCTGCGCTGGGTAACAGGAGACGCCATCCTCCCCAACGGGAGTGGACACCCCACTCCTGCCTCCACCACGCTCAGAACACGGGACTGCATGGGCGTGGCCGCGGGATGGTCCTCCCTTCGGAGGGTGTGGGGCGGGGCCACCTGAGAACAGGGACCCAGGGAGACGGCCCACCTCAGTGGAGCTGACGCCCAGGGCTTCTTCAGGCTGCCAGAATTAATGTCATCTAGGAATTATAATCGTGTCTCCTTCCCCCTTCTGAGGGTTTTCCTACAACTTTAAAGGATTTCCACACAATTGTCTGCTTACAGATCTTAGGTTTCCTTACACGACTGTGAACTAATACACTGTTTCTCTGGATGGCAGGGTTAGTCCGGGGATTTGAGTTTATAGTCAGCAACGTAAAGAATGTCCTCATATTTAAATGCTCTTCTGGATTTATGCGGGTGAGCTTTGAGGAGCATGCCCTGCCTGCCTGCCCTCTCTGCAAGCTCCCGGTTGCACCGTCCTGTGATGGTCACTGGCTGGTGAGGGACCCGCTCACACGCAGTGGCCCCGAGGGCAGGGGTCAGGCCAGGCTGCTCGACGGGCAGACGCGGGCCCCGTGGGGAGTTCGTGTCCAACTTCCTTGTCCTCGCCTGTTGGGGTGACTGCTGCCTGTCTCCCCCCAGGCCCTGCGGCCAGGGAGCTGCCCACCGAGGAGGACTTTGATGCCCTGGTCTCGGCGGCCATCAAGGCAGACAACACCTGCAGCTTCGCCAAGTGCACGGTCAGCATCGTGACCCTGGGCCAGCTCTGCCCGCACTGTGGCCGCCGCTACTGCCTCGGCCACCACCTGCCCGAGGTCTGCGCCCCCCGGGAGAGCGGCGGGCTTTGTCTCCAGATCCTGGGCGGGTGGGCTGCAGGCAAACCATGGGCCTGTGTGTGTGTGTGTGAGAGGCCCGCATACAGGCTCTGGGCCTGTGTGCATGCTCACACACAACCCGTGGGCCTGTGCATTTGCGTGTCGTGCGGGTATAGGCTGGGCCTGTGAGTGTGTGAGTGACTCCGAGTGGATCCCGCCCTGCCGGGGAGGGGCAGGAGCCCGCCGCCCTGCACTGCCGTCTGCATGGAGGAGGGTCTGGGCTGAGCCCCACGCAGGGGGGCAGGAAGGGTTTGGGGCTCTAGCCACCAGCCCTGCCAGGGCGTGGACCCTTCCTCCCCCGCCACCCCACACCAGGAGCCTGTGGGTGAGAGCGTGTGGAAAGAGCAGGGAGCCCCTCCAAGGTCAATGCTGGGGCTTCATGGCCCCTGAGCGCTGCGTTGGCAGAACTGGGGCCTCTTCTGGCCCCACTCCCGGCCCAGCACTGCCTGTTGTGTCCCCCCAGGTCCACGGTTGTGGGGAGAGGGCTCGCGCCCATGCTCGGCAGAGGATCAGCCGGGAAGGGGTCCTCTACCCCGGCAGTGGGACCAAGGACAGGTCCCTGGACCCTGCCAAGCGGGCCCAGCTGCAGAGGAAGCTGGACAAGAAGCTGGACGAGCTGACTGGCCAGAGGCGGAGCAAGAGGAAGGAGAAGGGAAAGTGAAGCGGGCGCCCTGCTGCCCCCACAGCCTCTGGGTCTGGGACCAGCGGGACCTGCAGTGCCTTTCCCTTCCTGATGGCGGCTCCTGGCGGCTGCGTGGCAGCCAGACCCACGTCGTCCCCCGGCCGTGGGGCGAGGTGCTTGCTGAGGACCCAGCAATGAGCTGCTCTGACGAGCCAGGGCAAGGCGGAGAGGCTGGGCGACCTCAGCCAAGGCTGCTTCTCAGGGCTGTGGTCATGGGTGGGAGCCCTTGTGCCCCCCCCCACCCCTGCCCCCTAGGGTCTCCTGCGGGCCCGCCATCCGGGGTGTGTCGTGGGCTGCTGCTGCCGGGGCGTGCACTCCCCTGGACTTGGACCTGTGCCTGTGACCCCTTGAAGGTAATGGCCCCACGGTCCAGGGCAGCAGCTCCTGGCCCTTCTGGTCAGATGGGCACAGGCGACATCTCAGAGCCAGCGCTGTTCCCAAACTTCCCCGCTCGCGGCTCAGCCTGCAGTGGGGCTGTGACCTCACCGGGGCTGGTTCCCCTCTCTCTTCCCTGGGGGCCACAGTGACCCTGTCCTGACCCTGCTGGGCAACCGAGGTGACTCTGGCTGTTCTGGTGCCCTGGAGGTCAGAGGTCATGTCTGGGTGTGGTTTAGGAAGCTCCCTGGCTGCTGCCCGCCCGCCCGCGGCACTGTGCACGGTGGAAGAGCGCTCTAGAGCTCTGGCCTAGCCGAACCTGCAGACCCGAAGCCCCCGGAGGGCTGCTCCAGGGTCCCTTCTTGAAGAGAACCTCAGATGGATGTTTTACTTTATTCTCAGAGCTTTATTTGTTCCAAAGGAATATAAATTATTTAAAAATTAAAGAAAACACGCACACAGCCGCAGCACGTTTGTTTTGTGTCTCTGATGAACGTTCTGTTTTCTCACTTTGGCCTGGTTTAGATGGGTTTACACCCCCTTTCCCAAGGTGGCTGAGAGCCCGGTGAGCGTGCAGGGCCTCCGGAGGAAGTGGGGAACCCTCGTCCCAGGCACAGCTGACGCAGCAGAAACCGTTCCTGTTCTGTTGGACGTTTCTACCAACCAGGAGGGAAGTTTCAGATTGGCACGTGTAGGGGTGTAACCTGGACAGGAACACGCGGGGCCGGCTTGGAGGAAAGAGGCGAGGAGGAGGGCGGTTTATCTGGAGCTGTGCCTGGGGGAGGAGAGGCCAGGCCGGCTTGGGGGACGCTGCCCTTGGCTCATCTCCTCCCTCCCCGCTGCTGACCACGCCTCCCCCGCTGACCACGCCCCCCGCCACGCCTCACCTCAACCCCGGGCCTGGGAGCGGCTGGTGTTCAGGTGTCTGTTCTGACCTCCGTCACCCTAGGAAGCCCGATTTGTTCTCTTTTTGCGCTGTCATGCCCTGGAGGCCACTTACCCAGCACCTCCATGGATCCTCACCTCCCCCCAGGCCCACATGCTTGTCTGCCCTGCTGCTGACAGTGCTGGGCCCTGCCCCCGGCCTGGCGGCCCTCTCTGTGCCACCTCCTGTGGGGATGTGTCCCCTGCCCGGGCCAATGCCTCCCAGCACACGGCCCCTCCTCCCCCTCCCGTGGATGCCCACCTGCACACGGCCCCTCCCCTCCCCCTTCCGTGGATGCCCACCTGCACACGGCCCCTCCCCCTCCCGTGGATGCCCCCCTGCACACGGCCCCTCCCCCTCCCCGTGATGCCCACCTGCACATGGCCCTCCCTCCCCTTTCCCTTCCGTGATTGCCCACCTGCACAGGCCCCTCCCCCCCCTTCTGTGGAGCCACCTGCACCGGCCTCCTCGCCCCTTCTGGATGCCACTGCACACGGCCCTTCCCTCCGTGGATGCCCACCTGCAACGGCCCTCCCCTCCGCCTTTCCCTTCCGTGACTTGCCCACTGCACACGGCCTCCCCTTCGTGGATGCCCACCTGCACACGCCCCTCCCCCCTTCCGTGGATCCCACCTTGCATAATGGCCCTCCCCCTCCCATAGATCCCACCTGCACAACGCCCCTCCCTCCCCTCCGTGGATGCCCACTGCACACGGCCCCATCCCTCCCCCTTCCGTGGATCCACTGCAACGGCCTCCCCGTCCCATGGATTGCCCACCTCACACGGCCTCCCCCTCTGTTCGGATGCCCCACTGCACACGGCCCCTCCCCTCCCTCCCGTGGATGCCACCTGCACACGGCCCCTCCCCTCCCATGGATGCCACCTGACACGCCCTCCCTTCCCCTTCGTGGATGGCCCACCTCACCAGCCTGCCTCCCCTCCCGTGGATGCCCCCTGCACACGGCCCCTGCCTCTCCCTCCGTGGATGCCACTGCCACACGGCCCTCCCTCCCATGGATGCCCACTGCACACGGCCCCTCCCTCTCTCCCTTCCGTGGATGCCACCTGCACACGCCCTGCCCCTCCTCCGTGGATGCCACCTGCACAAGGCCCCTGCTTCCTTCCCCGTGGAGCCACCTCGCACCGGCTCCCCCTCCATGGGATGCCCCCTGCACACGCCCCTCCCCTCCCGTGGATGCCCACCTGCACCCGGCCCCCCCCCCTCCCGTGGATGCCTTCCTTACTTGCTCTCATCTGGTGGCTTTAGGACTTGACTTTCCGGGAAGAGGAAGGAGGGTCTCCAGGGGCCACACGTGGTCCGAGGATGATCCAGGTCAGCACAGAGAGTGCTGCTGAGTGCAGAGCCACCATTTCCGCTGCTCGAGTGCCCTGGCTGCCAGGAAGCCTGGACAGGGAGACAGGGTCACGAGGCGTCTGCGTCAGAAGCATCCTTTTGTGGTTGCTGAGGGCCCCGTGGCAGCTCTCTCCCCCCAAAGGATGCTGATCCCTGCCTCTATGTTAACAAGCCCTGATCCTCTCACCACAGGGAGGCTCTGGGTCCTCGGCCGGATCAGAGAACACACCTGAATGGCCGCAACAGGGCCAAGTTTGGCGACGGGGTAGAATCCAAGCAGGGTCCACCAGGATCTGCCCCCTGGGTCCACACACAGGTGCTAAAAGAAAGATGCTGGTTCTGCCACAGGCAGCCACCCCTCCTGCCATCTTGAGGAAGCCTGTCTGCAGGAGAGAGGGAGGCCAACACAGAAGCAGAGTCAAACCTGGGCGTGGGGGAGTAACTGGCCCATGATGTCTGAGCACCTGGATCCAGCCATACCTGATCCCCAGCCTGTTCTCAGTGTCTCAGACTAACACGTCCCCTTTTCTAGATGAGAAGATCTGCCCTGGGTTTCTATTCCTTGCAGCTAAAAGGATCTGCGCTGATCCAGTTGTGCCCATGACTGTGTATCTTACTGGGTCTGTCCAGTCCTGGCACGGAGGTGGTGCCAAGTTAGGGCCCCTCCCCTCATTAGCAAAAGAGAAGGCCCTGCACCTTTATCCGTGTGCTCCCCAGTGGGCAGCCCACTAGGAAGAGCTCCAAGCAGGGGTGGTGGGAGCCCCGGGCTGCGAGCCCTGAGTGTGGATCCAGCTCCGCTGGACATGGCTTCGGCCCGTGGCTCCCCTTTGAGCCCGTCTGCTCCTCCGTCACAGGGACCGGGGAATGGGCCACCTTCCCAGCTGTGCTGAGATGTCCACAGAGAGGCAGTGGGCAGTGTACTGGTGAGGCCTAGGTCGCGCTACTGGGCTCCATGGCAGTAAACCCCCGGCCCCACGTGGGGTCCTCATCTCCACCACTGCCCTCCACGCAAGCCGGGTTTGATGTGTGGTTAAAATGTCATGAGTTGAAATAGCACAGAAGGTTTCCGTTTCTCATCCCAGAGAGACTTCGTTAAGAAAGGATTTGTATCTTAAAAAGTGTGGTGCAGTTCCCTGGTGGCTCAGATGGTGAAGACTCTGCCTGCAAAGCAGGAGACCTGGGTTCAATCCCTGGGTCAGAATGATCCACTGGAGAAGGGAATGGCAACCCACTCCAGTATTCTTGCCTGGAGAATCCCGTGGACAGAGGAGCCTGGCGGACTACAGTCCATGGGGTTGCGAGGAGTCAGACAAGACTGAGTGACTAACCCTCAACCTGGAAAGGGTAGCCCAAAAAAGGAGAGAACAGCCCAAACCAGAGGAGCGTGGTCTGCCGGCACCTGAGGGTTCAGGTTTCCTGAAGGAGCAAGGGGTGTTGGAGTCCCTTCTGGGTGGTCATGTGTCTTCTCCTCCATGGGAGGCACCCATGTGGGGGCCCTGCTGTTTTCTTCTTTTTGGTGTGGGGAGTGATACAATACAGGATGGAGCCCCGGGTTTAGAGCATGTCAGCCCTGGGGCACATGCTCAGATCTGCCTTGTACAGGCTGTGTGGCTGTGGGCCTCAGTTTCCTCATCTGTCAAATGGGGACATAAGAGGACACCCCACAGGGTTGCTGTGAAGCTTTCAGGCTTTACACTCCCGAGGCCCTTGACACAGTGCTTCTGTGCTCAGGAAGTGTCTGCTGTCCTTGACATCTTGTTGCAGAGCTGAGATGGCATAGGTGGCTTCTCCTCCAGATTCACCAAGTGGTATCTCCTGCGCTCGGCCAAGGCCAGGGCGCCCGGGGCCCCAGGAGCCTCCAGCCGACATTGGTGTATGTCGAGCCCCACGCCTGGGTTGGGGGGGCATCTTGGGCTTCCTTCCATGCAACAGGGTGCACCCTCCTCCCCTGCTGGTGGGCTGTGGAAGGCAGCGGGGCCAGCCCTGCCCTGCCCCGCCCCGTGTTTACCTGGGTTTGTTTGGAGCGTTACCAGGGGATCAGAGAGGGTTGACGGGCACCCGGCTGCTTTTGGGATGGTTTAGGCCTGACTTACAACCTGGCATTTAACAGGAACTGTGTTCCATGCCAGGAGCATTGCAAAAGCTGCAGCCTTATTTGGTCTGGAAACTTCTCTGCTCGGAGGAGAAGTGGAGCCAGGGAGCCGATCTGGACTCACCCTGGGCGGCCAGAGCCTTAGTGATGCCAGCTTGGGCTGTCCGGTTCGTGAGCTCTTCTCCTCTCTCACTTCTCTCTTTGTGGTGGGCTGCCTGCCCTTTGCAGTGACGGCTCCCCCCTTTTCCACCAGAACCAGGCTCAGCTCTCTCTCCTCTGCCCACAACTGCCGATGAGTTACTTTACTGCACAGGCTTAGTGAGGTGGGATGATCGTGCCATGAAATCCACCCATTGCCAACGTACAACACAGCGAATTCTAGTAAATGCTCAGGACTCTGCCACCCTTTACGCCGCCCCCCACTCATGTTCCCTAATGCAGTATTAGGACAGGAAGTTCCCTTCCATCTTTAATTTGCTGGGAATTTTTGTTGACTTATTTAGAAATTTTTATTAGCGGTTTTATTTTTAAATCACAAATGGTTTTGGACTTTGTCATATGTTTTCCTTGCCTATGAGGATGACCACGTGGGATTCATCCTTTATACATAGCTCTCTGGTGGTTGTTTTTCCTTTAGCTGCTCAGTCGTGTCCGACTCCTTGCTCCCCCATGGACTGCAGAATGCCAGGCTTCCCTGTCCTTCACCGTCTCCCGGAGTTTGCCCAAACTCATGTCCATTGAGTCGGTGATGCCATCCAACCATCTCATACGGTAGATGGCGTGAATTGAATTTTGAATGTTAAACCGACCTTGAATTCCTAGGGTAAATCCCACTGGTCACAGCACACAATTTTTGTATATGTTGTCAAAGGGGGTATGTGATCAGAAACATTTGGAAATCACTGTTTCAGTGTCTGTTGCAAATCGGAAGCAAGCCTCCTTAGGGCAGGGTCCCCAATCTTTTTGGCACCAGGGTAGTTTCATGGAAGACAGTTTTTTTCGCATGTGGGGGTGGGGGATGGTTTCCGGATGATTCAAGTGCCTTACATTTTCGGGCATTCTGATCTAATGGTGCCGCTGATCTGACAGGGAGGACCGGTTGGTCAGTGGTCCAGAGGCTGGGGCCTGCTACCTCAGGGGGAAGCCGTACTTGGATGCTTTTCATGAACTGAGTTAGAGATTCCAGGACCCGGAGAGATAGAAACCCAGCAGAGGGCTGCTCATGCCCGTCTTTCCCTCTCAAACATGTTCTGAGGTTGGCATGTCGCTCGTTTTAGCCTTCAGCCCCACAGATTCAGCCGTCAGAGGGGCCTGCCCTGGGGCTGGCCTGCTCACCTTCCTCGGGGGTGGATGGAAGTGGCTTTTGGGGTGAGTTGGGGGTTGAAACCCACCTGTGCCCAGCCTAACAAGTCTGGTGAAACCAGCTGTGGCCACTCAGAGGAAGGGCGTCCCGTTGCTTTTTTTTTTGGCCACGCTGTGCCACATGTGGGATCTTAGTTCCCCGACCAGGAATTGAACCCAGGCTCTGGGCAGTGAAAGCACGGAGTCCTAACCACTAGACCGTCGGGGAATTCCCTTTTTTTAAAAAAATTTGCCCAGAGATCTGCAGAGGCTGCTGGTGACCCTGGACAGACAGAGGCTGTGAGTGGGCATGTGGGGCTGCCCAGGGCTGGCTCTCACAGCCAGACCAGGGCAGGGAACTTCTCGTTGATCCTCTTCAGTGAACGGAGCGTCCTGGTGTTTTTTACACCCTTTCCTGGAGTGCGAGGACAGAGGTTATGGCTTGCTGATGAGCCTGCTCCCTGGGTTCACCACGTGGAGCCCCAGCAAGCCCCATAGGGACTGCTGCCCCCTCTCTAAATGTCTGGGGAACACCCCTCCCTGTGGGAGCCACCAGGCCCCCGATCATCTGGGAATGAGCTTGTCTCTTGCTCTCCCAGCACAGAGACAGCCCTCTTCCGGTCCTCGGCAAGCCTGGGGACAGTGGTCGTGCCTCTCTGTTCTTTACTCCCCCTGGGGAGACCCCACAGGGGTCCCCTGGCCCCCATCGCGAAGGGCGGGAGGTACAGAGCTCAAGCTTCTGGTCAGGACAGGTCACGAGTTGATGCTTTGGGGCAGGACCCTCACCCCTGATCCCTGACCCGACACTCAGCAGTCCCAATAAAACGGAAAAAGGAATTCTAAACACATGGGGCCACACCCCCCCCCCCCAAAGATAAACATCTCCGTGTTCCAGAAAACAGACAGAAACTGCGCAGTCAGAGGCGGGAAGCCACGGGCCTGCTGGGCTCCTGGTCTGGTTGGGACTTTCCTGTTCGTCAGAGGCAGAAAGGCTGCTCCCGTTGCTATGGCCACATAACAAATTTACCCAAAACTCTGCGGCATAAAACCACCATTTATCCTGCTCCCTGTTCTGGGCTCGGGAATTTGGACAGAACTCAGCGGGACCCAGAGAGTCAAGATGCTGGCCTGTGGCTCCAGGCGGGAGGACTCCGGTGAAACCGGCTCCCCGCATGTCAGGGTCAGGCTGATGCCTGTCTCCAGCTAAGACCTTCTCTCTGCTCGGCTTCCCCTGAGCCCACACTGCGTCCTCACTCTCTTGCCCTGAGCGGCCATTCCCTGTAAGCCAGACTCCCGAGTCCTGAATCCCCCTGTGCTTCTGGGAGACGGGGCCTGAGCTACTCGGGACCTTAATGCCAATTACATACCAATTACATGCTGATGGCGCCCGAAGGATTATCTTCTCTACAATCTTCCCTAGCTCCAAATACAAGTCTGCTCGCATCTGCCCTTGGGTATTTAGAGGCATCCCAAACTCAATGCGTCCCAATCTGAGGGCCTGGTCAGCCCCTGGGTGGTGGGCTGGATGGTGGCCCCCAAAAGCTATGCCCACATCTCGATACCCAGAACCTACGAATGAGATCTTTTTGGATAAAGGGTATTTGTAGATGTAATTTAGGATCTCACAGGGGGATCATCCTGGTGGCTCGTGGGCCCTCAAGCCAATGACAGGTGTCCTTGTAAGAGACAAAAGAGGATAGACGGGAGGGAAGAGAGGGAGGCCACGTGGAGGACGAGGCAGAGGCTGGAGGGATGTGGCCAGAATCCAGGAACACCTGGAGCCCTGGAAGCTGGGACAGGCAGGAAGGCTTCTTCCTCCCTAGAGCCCTGGGACTGAGCGCAGCCCTGCTGACCCCTTGATTTGGGACTTGCAGCCTCCGGAGCCAGGAGCAAACAAGTTTCTGTGGTTTCAAGCCGCCCCAGGACACGGACACGCCTTCTAAACCTGCAGCTGTGTCTTTGAGGTCACCCGCCTGCACCCTCACAGTCATCCTGCTCACCTCTTTCTCACCCCTGCAGAGACCGGCCAGCAAGTCCGCTGCGCTCTGCCTTCAGACCGTGCTGGAATCTGCCCGCATCTCGCCATCCTCTGTGTCCGCCCTGGCCCCCCACACAGCCTGTCTGCCTTGGATCCGGCCCAGCCTCCGCCCTGTCCGCCCTGTGCTCCACCTTGGGGTCCCCACCTGTTTCACAGAGTCTTTCTCCCCCACGTCCTCTTTTCTGTACTTCATTCTGTGATGCCAGGCTGATGCTTCATGAACCACATCCTTATCCTCCGGTCCTTCCGGGGCTGGGTCCCTCCTGTCCTCCCAGTGCTGGGGGTGACAGCTAACTGCTCATTTTCTCTGCACAGCTGGAGTCCTGGATGCGATCCTTTTTCCTGACCGGAATCCACTGGCGCACTGGTCTCCCAGTGTCCAGGCTTGCACCCACGAGCTGGTCTCAACAAAGCAGTTAGAGGGTGGGGGTGAGGGGTGGTCCTGACATACACAGACAAGGGGGCCAGAGTTTGTTGGAAGGAAGAGGGCTCTGGGGTTCCGGGTGAAGTTTCAGAGCTTAGCAAAATGGAACACAGGAGGACTTCCCTGGTGGTGCAGTGGATAAGAATCTGCCTGCCACTGCAGGGGACACGGGTTCCATCCCTGGTCCAGGAGGATTCTGCACGCCGAGGAGCGGCTGAGCCACAACTACTGAGCCCGAGCCCTAGAGCCTGCGAGCTGCAGCCGCTGAAGCCTGAGGGCCCTGGAGCCTGGGCTCTGCCACAAGAGAAACGACTGCAGTGAGAAGCCCGCACACCGTGCCTGGAGAGAAGCCTGCACAAAGCTACTGCGCAAAACGAAGACCCAGCTCAGCTGAAAAAAAAGGAAAAGGAGAACACGCGAGGCTTTACTATTCACACTACACTCTTACAGTATCTGCCTCCCTCCTCCAGCTAGGTTAGTGTTTTGTTTTTTCTTTTTTTTTATTATTATTTTTTACAGTAGGTTCTTGATGGTTATCTACTTTAAATATAAGAGTGTGTACATGCCAACCCCAACTTCCCAGTCTATCTGTAACCCCCTGCTCTTCCCCACTGGTAACCATGAATTCCTTCTCTGTGTCTCTGAGTCCGTTTCTGTTTTGTAAGTTCACTTATATCATTTTTTTTTAAAGATACTGCTTATAAGGGGTATCACATGTTTGTCTTCCTCTGACTTATTCACTTCGGATGATAATCTCTGGGTCCACCCACGTTGTTGCAAATGGCGCTACTTCACTCTTTCTAGTGGCTCCTATTCCATGGTTTATACAGGACGTCCCCTACACACAAAAGTGTTTGGTTCCAGGATCGAGTTCCTAAGTCCAATTGATTCATGAGTCCAACAAAGTTAGCCTCAGTACCAACTAACGCAGTCGGCCATATGGCACTGTACTGTATGGTTTATGATGTGGACCATTTTCTAAAAAGTCCGTCTTGAATTTGTTACAGTTTTGTTTCTGTTTTAGGTGAACCTGCCCCCACCCCCAGTATCAGAAGGCGAAATCTTAACCACTGGACCACTGGGGCAGTCCTGTACGGAATAGGTTTCTAATACTTTTCACACAAATAACACATAAAACACAAACACAAAAAATAAAGAAAACATTTTTGATCTAATAGTACAGTACCTTGAAAAGTACACTACCAGAAGCATCACCGCTGTTTTCACGCTTGATTCCAGACACGCTGGGCTTGAAATAAAGATGTACTCTATGCAGTGCTGGGCCGTACGCAAAACCACAATGACCTGTAGAGGACACACACGCGTGACGGTGTACACCAGACACGCAACTGGACATACAAACACACACTAGCGTCTTTGAAAGTTCTCAACTTGAAGATTCATATGGAGGGGACTTACTGTATGTACCAACCATTTTGCTTTTTTTTTTTAAATTAACTGTGGGCTACCCTGGTAGCTCAGTTGAGTTCAGTTCAGTTGCTCAGTCGTGTCCGTCTCTTTGCGACCCCATGGACTGCAGCTCACCAGGCCTCCCTGTCCATCACCAACTCCCAGAGCTTACTCAAACTCGTGTCCATTGAGTCGGTGATGCCATCCAACCATTGCATCCTCTGTTGTCCCTTTCTCCTCCCAACTTCAATCTTTCTCAGCATCAGGGTCTTTTCTAGTGAGTCAGTTCTTCGCATCATAGCTCAAGCTGGTAAAAAAAATCCGCCTGCAATGCAGGAGACACAGGTTCAACTCCTGGGTCAGGAAGGTCCCCTGGAGAAGGGATAGCTGCCCACTCAAGCATTCTTGGGCTTCCCTGGTGGCTCAGATGGTAAAGAACCTGCCTACAATGTGGGAGACCTGGGTTCGATCCCTGGGTTGGGAAAATCCTCTGGAGGAGGGCAAGGCAACTGACTCCAGCATTCTTTTTTTTTTTCCCATTTATTTTTATTAGTTGGAGGCTAATTACTTTACAATGTTGTAGTGGTTTTTGCCATACATTGACATGAATCAGCCATGGATTTACATGTGTTCCCCATCCTGAACCCCCCTCCCGCCTCCCTCTCCATCCCATCCCTCTGGGTCTTCCCAGTGCACCAGCCCCGAGCACTGTCTCATGCATCCAACCTGGACTGGTGATCTGTTTCACACTTGATAATATACATGTTTCGATGCTATTCTCCTCAAATCATCCCCACCCTCGCCTCTCCCATAGAGTCAAAAGTCTGTTCTATAACATCTGTGTCTTCTTTTTCTGTCTTGCATATAGGGTTATCGTTACCCATCTTTCTAAATTCCATATATATGTGTTAGTATACTGTATTGGTGTTTATCTTTCTGGCTTACTTCACTCTGTATAATGGGCTCCAGTTTCATTCATCTCATTAGAACTGATTCAAATGAATTCTTTTTAACGGCTGAGTAATATTCCATTGTGTATATGTACCACAGCTTTCTCATCCATTTGTCTGCTGATGGGCATCTAGGTTGCTTCCATGTCCTGGCTATTATAAACAGTGCTGCGATGAACATTGGGGTGCACGTGTCTCTTTCAGTTCTGGTTTCCTCAGTGTGTATGCCCAGCAGTGGGATTGCTGGGTCATAAGCAGTTCTATTTCCATTTTTTTAAGGAATCTCCACACTGTTCTCCATAGTGGCTGTACTAGTTTGCATTCCCACCAACCCACTCCAGCATTCTTGCGTGGAGAATCCCAGTGGACAGAGGAGCCTGGCAGGCTACAGTCCACGGGGTCGCAAAGAGTGGGACACGCCTGAGCGACCCAGCACAGCACAGCGTTAACTGCAGGCCATATCCGAATGGTGGACTGTGAAATCAGCATGGTGAGCTGTGACCAGGGATTTTAACAAACAGTGACATGAAATAGAAAGGGCAGGATGGAGTGATCAGACTGTGACACACGCGGTCAGAGGAGACACTGTCTGATGAAACTTTGCTCAGGGCTTTGTGTGTGCGCGATTGTGATGTAAATGCATTTCTTTCTGTGAGTCTTGGTTCACGGTGTTTATAAGCTTCACAGAGGTGGGTCTGCACCTGTCCTGCCCCCGGGTCCACCTCCTGGGGCTTCTGATCGTCTGTCCGGCGCATGGCTAGGGCTCATCCCTCTGCAGCCGGGCAGAACTCTCTGCTGCTTCTGCACTGGGAGATCTTCTGAGGTCATTTTGCTGTAGATTTTCTTCTCTGTGATGTCTCTTTGCCCTTTCCCTGGAGTTCCTCTTGTGCGTAGGGCAAATCTGAACATATTTTCTATTTTTTTTTTTTAACATTTTCCGTTTACTCTCTCTTGGTCTTTTGCTTTCTTTTTATGAGCCGTTCCTCAGCCTTATTTGCCCAACCCTCCTGTTGATATTCAGGTTTTAAAAATTCATACGATCACATTTTCATGGTTTAAGAATCCTTTTTTTTCTGCGGCTCTCTCCCTGTCTCCCTCCTCCTTCCTCTCTCGGGGCGCGGTTAGTGCCCTGCTCCCTGCTCCCCTCTTCCTGCAGTGGTTTTAGTCCATATTTCTGTCGTCTGCCTTTGCCGGAGGGCTCTCCCCAGACACCTGGTCCTTGTCCACTTGGATCTGGTGAGGCCTGGATGCTCAGATGCTCATGGGCTGCTTGACGTAGAGCTCTGCCGGGGAGCCAACTGCCGGGCCCTGGAGCCAGGGGTCGGAGGTCAGTGTCCATCTGTCCCCTTGTACTTGTCGGACCCCCGGCGGCGTGGGGGCGGGTGGGCTCGCGGCATCTGCTGCTCGCCTCTCCTCCTCACACCCTTTCCTCTGTGTGGGATCCCTGCCCTGACGGTGCCTCTGGCCCCAGAGCAGAGGGGCCCGCGCCAGAGACCAGACCTGCGCCGACTCTTCCCCTGGAGGGCAGGGGGCTTCGCTGAGTAGCATGTCGGATCTGATAATTAGACTGTGTCTTTTAATTAATTAATTTATTTATTTTGGCTGAGCTGGGTCTTCGCAGCCTTGATGGGCTTTCTCTGGTTGAGGAGAGTGGGGCTGCTCTTCGTCGCAGTCCGGGAGCTTCTCACTGCTGTGGCTTCTCTTCCTGCAGAGCATGGGCTCTAGGCATGCAGGCTCAGTAGTTGTGGTCCACGGGCTTCATTGTTCCGTAGCATATGGGATCTTCCAGGATCAGGGATTGAACCTGCGCCTCCTGCACTGGCAGGCGGATTCTTATCCACTGCACCCCCAGGGATGTCCTAGGTCCCTTTTCTTTTTTTAAAAAAAAATTATGGTAAGATATACATAACATAAAATGTACCATCTTAACCATTTTGAAGGGTACAGCTCAGTGGCATTGAGTAATTTCACAATATTGTACAACCATCACCACCGTCCACTTCCAGAACTTTCTCATCTCCCCGAATGGAAATCGTGCCCGCTAAACAGTATCCCCTACCCCAGCCCCTGGTCACCTCTACTCTACTTCCATTTTTAAAATTATTTTTTATTTTATTCTTAAATTTAAAAAAATTTAAAAATGTTTTGATCACATCCCGAGGCATGCATCCTTGACCCGGGTTCCGTGGATTGAACCCATGCCCCCTGCACTGGGAGGCGGAGTCTCAACCACTGGACCACCAGGGAATTCCTACCTCTGTTCTACTTTCTGTCTCTAAAGGGATTGCTTCTCTGAAAGGCTCTCCTACCTCCTTCTTAGTTTATTGCCTTATGCACCCCACTTCCTCAGCACACAAGGCCCCCCACTTCCTGAGCTTCTGGTGATTCTGTAGAATCAGTCAATTTGACTTAGGAGTGGCCTTCAGTTGATATATGCGCTTAATCTGCCATCTGATCCCTGGGTTGGGAAGATCCCCTGGAGGGGACCATGGCAACCCACTCCAGGATTCTTGCCTGGAGAATTCCATGGACAGAGGAGCCTGGTGGGCTATGGTCCATGGGGTTACAAAGAGTTAGACACAACTGAGTGACTAATTTTCACTTGCCATCTTTACCCTAAAGTTCCTCTATAAAATTTAGGAATTCATCTTTTTGCAGATACTTTGTAGAAATCAAAAGGTAGAATCATCTTATAATCACACTGTGTAATTATGTAATGTTCATGTTTAATGAGAAAAATGAGATGCAGAACTAGCTATTCAGTAGGCTCTGATTTACGTAAGGGCTTCCCACATGGCACAGTGGTAAAGAGTCCACCTGCCAACAGGAGACATGAGTTTGATCCCCGGGTTGAGAAGATCCCCTGGAGGAGAAACTGGCAACCCACTCCAGTACTCTGGCCTGGAGAATTCCATGGACCGAAGACCCTGGCCAGCCACACAGTCCATGAGGTCACAAAGAGCGGGACACGACCGAGCGACTGAGCACACACGCAGTTCATGTAGAAGACACCCACGTGCAAAAAACGATGGAAAGTCGCAAGGCCAGATTGTAAACATCTCTGACCTTTGGGATTTGGTCTCCTGCTTGTCATTTTATGCAGTTCTTGCACTTTTTCCATTTAAAAAGTTTTCCACAGCGCTGAGTGTCGGTCCGGTAATCAGCATGGAGCAGATCCCTGCTGGGTCTGGGGTCTTCGTGTGCTTCTCCATCTTGGGCATCCTGTGGTCCTGGTGGGCTGGGGGTGGGCCTGGGTCTTATGCAGGTGGGAGAAGGGGGAGATCCGCCCCATTTGTATTCTAGAAAAGTCCCTCTGGGGATGGCCAAGAGGAGGAGGTGTCTTAAATGAACCAGAACAGTGCAGGAAGGGGTAGGTAGCCAGAGTCTGGAGACGTGACCAGGCAGAGAAGGGTGAGGGGCATAGCTGCTGAATATTCATGGGTTGAATCATCAGAATTCGTCGTCTGATCCCTGTGGGATGAGGGGCTGGGAAGACGTCCATATTTCTGGCTTGGGTGAAGGGTGACTTAATAGTTCAGGAAGTCCCGCCCAAATGTTCTTAATAATAATCGTATTTGTCTCATTTCTAATTCACACATGCGGCCCAGAAGGTCTGCATGCCTGGCAGAGTGAGAGGGTGAGGAATTCTGGATTTTCCAGGCCTGTCAGTCAGGGCGATTGGCAGCTGCCAGCAGCATGTTCCCCTGGACCCCTGCGGGCCGCGCAGGGCGGGAGGGGGAGGGGGCAGGGCAGGAAGACTGCAGCCCCCCTCGGGGAGGGGAGCTTCCAGGCAGATCTCTGTCCTCCACGGGCAGAGGCGGCCAGCGCCCTGTGTCCAGCCCTCCTCAAGCCGACTGGACGGGGTCCAAGCCCTCTCTCTCCCTGGCCCAGGGACTGTCCCGTGTAGGCATCACTGCATCGGATGGAGGATTAGATGTTACGTATTTGTGTGCTTCTGACATCTGGGCCTGTTCTCAATGGCACCGTTCAGCTGCTGTATTCCCCCTCCCCCCACCCTGGCCAGCTCCTTCTCTACTTCTTTTTTAACGTAAAATTCACACAACGTAAAATTAACCACTTTATTTCATCGTTTTGTTTTGGCCACGTGGCCTGTGGGATCTTAGTTTCCCAACCAGGGATCAAACCCACGCCCCTTGCACCGGAAGCACGGCGGCTTAACCACTGGACTGCCAGGGAATTCCTAAAATTAACCGTTTAAAAAATAATTTACTTTTGGATGTGCTGCACAGGCTTTCTCTCTGGCTGCGGCGCGAGGGATGCTCACTGCGGTGGCTTCTCTCGCTGCGGAGCGTGGGCTGTAGGGCACCCAGGCTGCAGTAGCCGTGGCTCCCAGGCCCTAGAGCACAGGCTCAATAACTGTAGCACACGGGCGTAGTTGCTCCACAGCCTGTGGGCTCTTCCTGGATCTGGGATGGAACCTGTGTCTCCTGCACGGGCAGGCAGATTCTTTACCACTGAGCCCCCAAGGGAAGCCCTAAAACCAGCCATTTTAAAGTGAGCCGCTCAGGGGCATTCTTAACGTTATCATCTCTTGTTATCGTTGTTGAGTCGCTAAGTCAGGACGGACTCTGTGACCCCATGGACTACAGCACGCCAGGCTTCCCTGTCCTTTACTATCTCCCCGAGTTCGCTCAAATTGATGTCCACTGAGTCAG
This sequence comes from Cervus canadensis, assembly GCF_019320065.1. NCBI lineage: Eukaryota > Metazoa > Chordata > Mammalia > Artiodactyla > Cervidae > Cervus > Cervus canadensis. The sequence continues at coordinate 43,654,620 of NC_057414.1, forward strand.
TGACGCCATCCAACCATCTCATCCCATCTCTCACCTCTATCTGGTTCCAAAATGTTTTCATCCCTCTAGAAGGAAACCCCAGACCCACCAGCAGTCACTGCCCAGTCCCTGATTCCCAGCCCCAGGCAACCACAAACCTCCTTTCTATCTCTTTGGATTCGCTTACTTTGGACATTTAATACAAATGGAATCATACAACATGTAGCCTTGAGTGTCTGGCTTTTTTCACTGAACCTTGTCAAGATTCATCCATGTGTCAGTGTAAATTCCTTCTTACACCTGAACACTGTTGTACGGGATGGCCCAACCACATCTTGTTATCCATCGGGCTGGTGGATGTTTGGACTTTCCCACTCTCTGGTTGCTGTGAATAGCACTGCTGGGAACATTGAGTACGAGCTTTCACCTGGATCTGTTTTCACTTCTCTTGGAGTGGAAGTGCGGGGTCAGATGGTCACCCTGTGTCCCCTGGACTTCTTGAAAGGCACATGGTGGCTTGAGCCTTCTGGCCTGCCGTTGAGCCAGGCTCTTTAGGACCGGCCTCTGAGCCTCTGCACTCCGGAGGTGCCTCCTTCTGATGGAGGAGCTGGGTTAGCACTAGTGAGGGCAGGGTGGGCCCCCATGACCCAGGCTGTTGAGGAGCAGCCTCAGAGAGCTGGCTGACCAAGGAGACCCAGGGAAGAGCTGGGAGGGAGGCGCCTGTGAGGCATGGTGGCTGAGCAGGTCACGGTGGGAGGAAGCCTCCAATCAGAGCTCACCCTCCCGACTCACCCTCTCACTCTCCACTGCTCCTCGAAGAGGGAGCCGGGGCTCAGCAGTGCGTGACGACCAGAACTGGGTTCCAACCCCCAATATAGCCCAGAGTTATGATCTCGATCACTGGCTATGCTGCCTCCCCCAACCTCTGAAATTTCACTTTACCATGAATCACCCTGAGCCAAGAATTATACTGAGCCCTCTTGAAAAAAAAAAAATTGGAAAGACGAGTGATGAAACTATCTTACTCTGCTTACCCAGCTGGGCCTTTTTAATAGTTTGCAGATTACCCTCCATATGTTGCACATTTTTACATGGTTACCACCGGCTGTTCATACCCTTGTGTGTTCAGCTATTTTGCACTTGATGTGTCATAAACATTTTCCCATGTTTTAAAAATATTTGTCACAATTGTCATTCAAAACCGCTTCATTGTATTACATCATGGAGCTCCCCCAGAATTCAGTAAACCATTTTCCCGATGCTATTTGGGTCAGGGGTTGTCAAACAGCTGCCCTCAGACCAAATCTGGGCCCCTGCCCCTTTCTTTGGGTACAGCCCACAAGCTAAGAGTGACTTTTACATTTAGTAGTGGTTGAAAAAACTCAGAATACTGCTTTGTGACATACGAGACTGGTATAAAACGCAAGCGTCAGTGTCTATTAATGAAGCTTATTTTATTTTTCTGCGTTTGTGTTTGGCTGCCCTGGGTCTTGGTTGTGTGCAAGGGCTTTTCTGTAGTTGGGGCTTCTCTGGCTGCAGAGCTCAGGCTTCTCACTGCAGGGGCTTCTCTTGTGGAGCAGCAGGCTCTGCGGCACGTGAGCTTCGGTAGTGGTGGTGCACGGGCTTAGTTACCCCTTGGCATGTGGGATCTTCCCAGACTGGGGATCGAACCTGTGTCCTCTGCATTGACAGGTGGGTTCTTAACCATTGGACCACCAGGGAAGTCTGAAATATTTTGCTGTAGTGATTCCATTCCACTTTCACTTTTAGCAAATGTAAATATGTTACCCAGTTTAAAATACTGAAGATCTGATTCTGATACAACTGAGAGAAACATGGAAAATAGGACCCTAAGTCCGTGCGAAAATGTTATCGGCTGAAAAGGTTGGGAAGTGAAGCATCTGCCATGATTGAGCTAATCAGTCTCCTTTGGGTCAATGAATGCTTTTTCTGCCAGAAGCACCCTGTAGCACTGTACTTTAGTGATCTTTCCGGCAGCAACAGGCTAAAGTATCCCTACAAGGAGTTGCTTTTTCCTAATTAAAAAAAAAAAAAAAAGCTCCAAGTCCGCTCAGAGAAATTAGTCCGAATTTGTTCTGTTTTAAGATGTTAAGTTTGTGGTCATTTATTACATAAGCTACATTTATTACATAAGCATGCCTAGTAAAGACTCCTCCAGCCTTTGCCCAGGGACCTGGGCAGGGGGGTGTCCCTGAGCTGTGTGTGTGCGTGTGTGTGCGTGTGTGTGCGCGCGCTTAGTGCTGTTCGACTGTTTGCAAACCCGTTGACTGTAGCCTGCCAAGCTCGTCTATCCATGGGATTTTCCAGGCAAGAATACTGGAGTGGGTTGCCATGCCCTCCTCTAGGGGATCTTCCCGATCTGGGCATCAAACCTGCATCTCTTGCATCTCCTGCATCAGCAGGCGGGTTCTTTACTGCTAGCACCACCTGGGAAACCCAGGGCGTGTATCTTCACCTTTTCTCCAATTTTCAGAACGAGCTTCACCTCTGCTCTGTCTTGTCTGGAGTCACCGCATCCAACCCTGAGGCTGGTTTGTTTTAGGATGGAGGATACTAAGCATTCATCCATTTTTCTGTTTACTCTTTTTTTTTTTTTCCCCTTTATTTATTTATTTATTTTTTCAGTGGGTTTTGTCATACATTGACATGAATCAGCCCTGTTTACTCTTAACTTGCAACTTCGTGCCAGGCTCCGGATTTGCTGAAAAGTGTGGTGCTCAGACAGTAAAGAACCCACTTGCCAATGCAGGAGACCCAGGTTTGATCCCTGGGCTAGAAAGATCCCTTGGAGAAGGCCATAGCAACCCACTCCAGTATTCCTGCCTGGAGGATCCCTGGGACAGAGGAGCCTGGCAGGCTGCAGTCCCTGGGGTCATAGAGAGTCTGGCACGACTGAGTGACTGAACTGCAACAAGTGGTTGCCACGTTCTGTTTCTGGGCCAAATGGCTCTGCGTTTCGTTTCCCTCTTCTGCATCCTCCTGGCTCTCAGCCAGGCAGACCGCAGGGAGCCAGGTCTGGAAGGGCAAACGTCCCCTTGGCAAAGGGGGCTGAGAGGAGCCTCTGGGGGCACGGGGCTGGGCAACAGAATGGACGGGAGTGGACCAAAGTGGAGCTGTCTGACCAGGGCGGAGGGAGTCATCCTGGCGGCCCCCTGCCGTCCCGGCCTCCCCGGCCACCCTGGCTCTCCTGCTCATGCCCACCTGGGTCCCCCCACCCAGCCCCCTTGGTCAGCCTCGCTGCCCTGTTTACGACCCTGGCCTGCGTGTGCCCTGGGCTCTGTGAGTCCGAAGCGGAGCTCCCAAGTCAAGGACGGGCACAACTTTGCCCCGGAAAATGAGGCCTAGGCAATGAAAGAGCCACATCTGTCCCGGCCTTACCTGGGATGAAAGCGCCTCCTCTGAGATCCCACGAGTCCCCGTGCAGGCTGACGTCTTTTACCTGACCCTTGGTGGACACAGGGACAGGATGGAGGGGGCCTGGGGTGGCTCAGGTGAGGCTGCGCTATGCCTACCCAGCTCTAACGCACCTCGGGTCTCCCCCCCCAAGAAGGCCCAGGGATGACACTTCTCAGCACTCGCTGATAGATGGAGGCCAGACCAGTGCACAGCAGCCTGGTGGGGTCCAGGAGGAGGTGGCTGTCTCCACTTTATGGAAGACAAGACAGCTCCTCGGGGACAGAAGGCACTCAGGGAGGTGATGGCGGAGCTGAGGCTCAAAGCCACAGCCAGTCCTTTGCCCGCTCCCGATTGCTGTGGTCCCTCAGTGAGGGAGGAGCCTTCCCACCTGCTCATCCTGCTTTGCCATCACCCAGGACTGACTCCTGCATGGGAGGCGGGACTCAGGAACCACAAGCCCACTCACTGCAGTGCTGGGTTTAATTCTCAAAGTTACAACTCCATCCAATTCTGAATTGTTTACAAGTAATACATCTTAACAGATAAGGATACAAAAAGTTTGAAAGTCACAGAAAGAGAAGATGCATCATGCAAACAGCAAGACAAGAAAGCTGATGGAGCTGTGATAATATCAGACAGACTGTAAGGAAGTAACACTACTCAGATTCACGAGGGCAGCTGCATATTTTACCACCAAAGCTCCAATTCCCCAGGATAGAACACCCTTAAACTCGTACACTCCTAATAACACAGCCTCGAAACAGATAAAGCAAAGAAGCAGCTCATGCGCAGGCTTGCGTCTTCATTCTGGAAGTCAGATTTTGGTGATGCATGGCAGCCTTTGCCATCAGCCTTCAGCAAGGTTGTAAAGAATCAGGCCTTCCTCTTAGGGAGTCTGCCCTACAGAGGGGAGGAAAAAAATATCACAGATGCATGAAACAGCTGAAGACCAGCAGTCAGCACCGGGTAAGGATGGTGTGGGTTATGTACTGTGGACTTGCCACATAGATGGACATCAACAGGCAGACACACCCATCACACACTTTTGTTCACTTGTGTCTACATGAACGCCCATGCTCCCATCTGGGCATGGGGGAGGGTCCTCGTGGGGTGTGTCATTTGAGGGGGCCCTCTTGGAGATGAGTATGGACTGGAGCCACCTGGATTAACACCCCACCCCACGATCGTGGCTGCTGTTCCCTGGGCCCCCAGGCCTGCCTGCCCAGCAGGACATTCCACAAACATGTCCTGGGCCCTTCTCTGTGCCGGGCATTGTCCCGGGCATTGTCCTCGGTGTGGAGCAAGCTGTGACCCGAATGGGCACAGCCCCTGCTCTTGGTGAGCCCGTAGCACACAGCGGTGAGTCCACAGGGCAAGTGGAGCAGGGTGGGAGGACCAGAGGGCTGTGTGTGCTGTATTATTTTATGTAAGGCGGTCAGGAAAGGCCTCTCTGAAGAGGTGACACTTGAGCGGTGACCTGAAGGCGGTGAGGGAGAGAGCTCTGTGCGCAGCTGGGGGAGGAGCATTCTGGGCAGAGGGAACAGCAGGTGCAGAGGCCCTGAGGCCAACTGGAGCTGGTGGGCGGGGCTGTAGGAGGGGCGGGCAGAGGGCGGACTGGAGCAGGGTGGGCGGGGCTGTAGGAGGGGCGGGCAATAGGACGACTGGAAGCTGGTGGGCGGGCTGTAGGAGGGCTAGGATGGGCGGGGCTGTAGGAGGGGGGCGAAGGGCGGCTGGACTGGTGGGCGGGGCTGTAGGAGGCGGGCAGAGGATGGACTGGAGCTGGTGGCGGGGCTGTAGGAGGGCGGCATAGGATGGACTGGAGCTGGTGGGCGGGGCTGTAGGAGGGGAGGGCAGAGGATGGACTGGAGCTGGTAGGCGGGGCTGTAGGAGGGGCGGGCAGAGGGCGGAATGGAGCTGGTGGGCGGGGCTGTAGGAGGGGCGGGCAGAGGGTGGACTGGAGCGGGTGGGCGGGGCTGTAGGAGGGGCGGGCATAGGATGGACTGGAGCTGGTGGGCGGCTGTAGGAGGGGCGGCAGAGGCGGACTGGAGCTGGTGGGCGGGGCTGTAGGAGGGGCGGCATAGGACGGACTGGAGGGGGGCGGGGTTGTAGGAGGGGCGGGCATAGGATGGACTGGAGCTGGTGGGCGGGGCTGTAGGAGGGGAGGGCAGAGGATGGACTGGAGCTGGTAGGCGGGGCTGTAGGAGGGGCGGGCAGAGGGCGGAATGGAGCTGGTGGGCGGGGCTGTAGGAGGGGCGGGCAGAGGGTGGACTGGAGCTGGTGGGCGGGGCTGTAGGAGGGGCGGGCATAGGATGGACTGGAGCTGGTGGGCGGGGCTGTAGGAGGGGCGGGCAGAGGGCGGCCTGGAGCTGGTGGGCGGGGCTGTAGGGGGGCGGGCAGAGGGTAGCGGAGCAGGGTTGGGGGGACTGTTGCTGCCCAGGGGTCCATGCAGAGGAGGCAGAAGAGCCCCAAAGGAGGCGGGGGATGAAGCCAGGTGCACCTGTGAGCACCCCGTGAGCACTGGCACTCCACCGAACAGCTGCTGTTAAATGCCTGTTTAAATGTTAAACACCGCCTGTTAAATGCCTGCTGTATGCATGGCCCACGCAGGGTGCCCACCGCTGTGGAGCGTGGCTGAGCAGAAACCGCCTGCCCTTGTGTCTCCTGGTGGGCACGGACCCAGCAGGCTGGCAGTCCCACCCCAGGCCTCTGTCCCGGCCTGTAGGCCTCTGGGTGAACAGGGCGCCACAGAGACCCGCGGCCTTGACGGATCACGAGGCTCCCAGGGCCCCGCCCCTCGCAGCCACCCCCGCACCCTGGCCGGGTCTGGGATCCTGGGAATCCCGGTGTGTCTCTCAGGTACGCTCCTCTGTCCACTCTGGACCGCCCGCCCCGGCGCTGTCTCCATGCACGCCTTCTCTTGCCCACGGCCCACGGCCCATCACCGCCATCTGTGCTGCTCCCTTGGTGCCTGTGGGCTGCCCCCGCATCCTGTCACCCGCGCTGGCACTCAGCTGCTGCGTGTCTGATGAAGATACAAAACCACCGGGACTTCCCTGGCCGTCTGGTGGCTAAGGCTCTGCACTCGCCCTGCAGGGGGCCCGGGTTTGATCCCTGGTCAGGGAACTGGATCCCACATGCTGCAACTAAAAAACCCCGCATGCTGCAGTGAAGATGCACACAGTGACAAAGGTTCTGCAACGGAGACTCGGGGCAACCAAGTAAATCAGTGTTAAAAATAATACAGACTCATCTAGATGCGATGGACCATTGGCACTCACCCTGAGCCCCCTGACCACCACCCTCCTGCCACCATTGCCCCACTTGCCCCGCCTCTCCCGGGACCTCTCTGATGATCCAACCACTGAAAGGTTGGCACCTGGCTGTGGGGGGCACCCGCCAAGGCTGTGGGGTGGCTAAGGGCTCCGTGCGGCTCGCCTGACTGCTGTCAAGAGTTTCTATGTCCCTGGGCCCGGGACCTCAGCTCCCTCCTGACTGCCCCGCACGCTCACCCCCACCCCCCTGGGACCTGGCGCACAGCAGCTGTTTGCCTCTGGAGTGACCACTGGACGCTGGGCTTGGGAAAGGGAGGGAGCAGGGCAGGAGCCGCGGGGTAGGGCTCATAGGGCTGGCACAGGGTGGGCGGCTCCGGGCGGCTCTCAGACCCTCACCTCGTCGCTGGGGTCGGTGGAGGGCGTATCCCCCTCCTCCAGCTCGGGCTCCTCCTGCAGCACCCTGCTGAGCATGGCTCCCAGGGGCTCCCGCAGGCTCAAGTGGCCCCCGCTGCTCACCAGGAAGTAGATCATCGGTTTGGTGCTGCTGCTGACGGACAGAGAGAGGCAGGTGAGGCGGCCAAAGACAGTCTTTGCGTGCTGGGGCAGGTCCAGCCAGTAGAGCAGGAACCAGGAGATGCCGAGGGGCAGGGCGCAGGCGAGGAACACAAAGATGCAGAGCAGGACGGCCAGGTAGAGCCGCGTGAGCGGCCGCTGCCATGGGCGTGAGTTCCTCTGCACCTGGATGCAGAGGGCCATGCCGGACAGGGCCATGACGGGCGTGGAGCTGATCAGGGTGACGAAGTGCAAGACGGTCTCCGCCCTGGATCCCGGCCACGAGTGGGGACGCTCGGCCTTGTCGTGGAAGTACCAGGCCGGCATGATCAGCAGGACGGCCAGCAGCCAGAGTGCGGCGCACACCACGGCTGACAGGCGCAGATGCCAGCGGCCCCGGTACCAGGTGGGGAAGAGGCCGGGGAGGCAGGACTGGGCACTGGCGGCCGTCAGCAGGCTCAGGCTCACCGTGTAGGCCAGGTACCCGGCGCTCCTCACCGCCCGGAGGCCCAGGTGGTGCACGCGGGCCCCCCAGGAGCTGGCGCTCAGGATGGTCAGCGCGGCCAAGCAGAGGAGGAAGAGGAGGTCGGCCACGGCCAGGTGGAGCAGGTAGATGCCCAGCGGGCCCCTCCGCCGCCGGGAGCCCAGCAGCCAGACCACCAGGCCGTTGCCCACAATGCCGCCCACGCAGGTGAACATGACCAGCGCGTCCAGCACCTCCTGCACTGTGTGGAGGGGCCCTGGGGTGGGGCCCACAGTGCCCGGACTGCTGCTCCTGGAGCCGCTGCTGTTGAGAGTGTTCTCCATCCCTGGCAACAGTGGGGAGAGAGCTGAGGGCCGCAGAGCTGGGGCCCCTGTGGCTCAGGCACCCCCCACCCCAGGGACAAGGCCAGGGCGGGAGACCTCCACTCAGCCAGGCGGTGACTGGACGCCCTCTGGTTATACCACTTGCCACTCTTTGGAGCTGTCGCTGGCCACACCAGGCCACGTTCCCTCATGCCTAATTCAGGTTACGTGCTCCCGGCTCTGGGGCAGGCCGGCGTCCGTTTCTGTTGCTGGATGTGAGGGTGGCCAAGCTCGGGGCAAGGCTCAGGGCACTGGCCATCCGTGCTCAGTGCTGGCCTGGCCTCCACCCTGCTGGGGGCGGGTCCCTCGGAGCCTCTGAGTGGCCAGCTCCCGGGCCTGCAGCAGTCAGCGTGGGTGGGCAGAGTGGTTGTGTGTGGCTGGTCACTGTGATGTGCCCCCCGGGAGAGGTGGTGGGCACTGCTCCTCCCTGGGATCAGGGATCCCTGTGCCTGGCACCTTGCACCCCATCGTGGTGGGTGGACGAAGTGGGCCACACAGCACGCTCGGTGAGCTCCCTGACCCCTGACCTTCCCAGGTGCCAGAGTGCGCCCTGGGGTCAGCACGGCCCCTCCGCAGTTACTGTGGGGCTTGCCTCCCGCCAGACCCCAGAGCTCGTCGCTGTGAGCACCTGCTGGGGCCCAGGGCACCCCAGCCCTGACGTTTGTCCACTCTCTGACGGGCCTGCGCGTCCCTCCACCCGGGGCTGCCTTTCATTCCCATTGTCCACTGCCTGCCTGGTCTGACCCCCCTCGCCCTCCACCCAGGCACGCGGGGCTCGGAGACCCAGGGTGGCAAAGCTCAGCATCTTCGGGGCCTGGTCGGGACCTGGGACGGACTCCACAGCCTGGTACTGGAAGCACCACGTGCCCTTGCTCCCCTGGCCTGCAGTGCCCACCAGGGTCACGGTCCTTACACCCACCCACAGGGCTCAGCTGCCTCCTCGGAGCCCAGGCACGGAGGCAGGGTCCCCCGGGAACCCAGCTTGTTACACATCAAGGCTCTGGGTGCGGAATCAGGGAATTGGTCCCCAGGGCAGCTGCTATTTCATTTTACAAAGGTTGTTTTTTTCCTGAACTAATGGTGTAATGGATTGTATCGCTTCTAACCAATATTCGTGCATGCTCAGGCATGTCTGACTCTTTGCGACCCCATGGACTGTAGCCCGCCAGGCTCCTCTGTCCGTGGGGATTCTCCAGGCAAGAATGCTGGAGTGGGTTGCCATGTCCTCCTCCAGGGGATCTTCCCGACCCAGGGATGGAACCCGCACCTCTTATCATTTTCTACATTGGCAGATGGGTTCTTTACCTCTAGTGCCACCTGGGAAGCCGCAGTGATATTCATATTACGGGTCATGTTTATTCTTGAACTGGTTGCCGAGGCCTCCTCAGTGCCCCGCCTGGGTGAGGGTGGGGGATGGGACCTGAACTAGACCCCTTCCTGGTCCCGAGGGACCCACACCCCCTCCCACCTCCCCCCAGAGTCAGGGCTGAGAGATGCTGCTTGAGGCCGAAGGGGCTGCTCGGGGAGGGGGCGGCAGCCGTGGCCCCAGGCCGTGTGCCCTTAATTTCTCCTTATAAAGGACCCTGAGTTCGCCACCTGGTTGTCCTCCCGTAGCTGTGCGTGGAGGACTGCATGGGGTCTGACTTCTGAAGGCTTCGGAGGGATCAGGAACCGCGGGATGCCGCATTCCACCGGGCGAGTCCTCCCACCCCTGCGCTGCCTCAGGGCCCCCTTCTGCCCTGCTGGGCCCCCCACCTTTGGCTCAGACACCAGCACATGTACCCCCGACTGTCCAGTGCCCACCCTGGAGTCGTGACCCTCCTTCAGCCCCCTGGAGACCCCTCCCCGTCTGCTGAGACGGCCATGCAGGTCCTTTGGGCCATGGTCATCAGGTGGGGCAGGGATATCAGGGGACTGGGGGGGCCGGCCGGCCTCAGCCCCCGACAGCGATTCTTGGCTTGGACGCCCGCCCCTGGATGGCAGAGCCGGGAGCCTGGCAGGCGGGGGTCTCCAAAAGTTGTCTGTCCGACGAGAGGAGGCATCTGGGCCATGAGAGTCCCTCCCGTCCCCGGCAGGCTCAGTGAGGACTGTCTGTGTTCGCCTCGACCTGGCGGGCACCTGCTGGGGGCCGGACAGATGACACCCAGGCACCCAGGGCGGGGCTGTTCCCACACGGGGCTCATGGCACCGCTGGCCCTGGGGCCAGGAGGAACTCACCAGACCTAAGGGCCACTCTCCCACCCGTCTCTCCCGCAAGAGAGGAGACTTAGGACCATCCAGGCCTCGGGTCCGCCTGACCCCTGGCCCCAGAAGGAGCGGCCTTGCTCAGGGTGCGCTTGCCGTGCGGGGGGCAAGGTCTGACCTCGGGCTTGAAGCAGCGGCCTCTCACCTGGCCCGCCCACGCCGTCCGCTCCTGGAGGAGGACCTGGCTCCCGGAGGCCTGGGCGGCTTCCTGGGGCCTGGCCCTTTGGCTTCTCTGGCCGCAGGTCTGGCTGCAGGCTCGCGGAGTCCGACGGGTTGGTCCCCGGGATCCACTCCAGGCTCTGCCTCCTCTGAGGAGGAGAGACGCCCAATCCGTCTGCGGGAAGCAGGGCCCTTGGGGGACCAGCTGCATTAGGCCTCTCCCTGCAGGAGCCCGAGGCTGCGGGCTAATGGGCCGCCCAGGAGGCCCCACACAAGGGCGGGGCTCGGAGGAGCACCGGTAGCCGGCCCCTCACCCCGGCCGGCCTCCTCAGGGAAAGTTCGGGGCACCGGGCTTTGGGAGGGTCTCCGGCTGGGGGCTCCGGGGTCCACTGAGAGGCCGGTGCCTCTGGGAGCCAGGAGACCACGAGGCTTGTCCTGCAGGGTCGGGGCCGGGGGAGCACCTGCATGGAAACTTCTGGATCTCTGAAGCCCCTCCCTGCAGGAGGCGGAAAGACAGACCCTCGATAGGGAACCCCCAAGAAGGTTTAAGGCCCAGTTCAACCCTGGCTGTCACGTGGCTCTGGGTGACTTCTGGCCCCTGTTCCTCCATGTGTAACAGGAAGTTTCCACAGAGGCTTCAAGGGAGGGTGTGGCAGCGATGTGGTTCGGGGGGGAGGTGGCCGGTGTTCTGGGGGGAGGGGGACAAGAGAATTTCTTTGGGGCAAACCTCTGACGGGCAGCGACCCCAGCCCTGGCCAGGGGCCCTGCCTCTCACCGGGGATGCACAGAGGCCTGCCCTGCTCCACAAGGGGATCCTGTGTGTTGGGATGGGGGTGCCTGTCAGCACAGCATGTGGCAGGCCCCTCCAGGGTGAGGGAGGCAGTCAGGAGCCAGCCCCACCCCCAGCTCGACACGCACCCTAGGGTGTACCTTGGCAAGCTACTCTCTGTGACGAAGTTCCCTCACGGTGGCATGCGTCCACCTCATAAAACAGTCGGCACCCGCACATTGCTGGCAATGCAGCGTCTGCCAAGCAGATGGACCACTTGCCATGGTTCCCAGTTGCTGTTCAGTTGCCCAGTCTTGTCTGATTCTGCGACCCCATGGACTGCAGCACGCCAGGCTCCCCTGTCCTTCACTATCTCCCAGAATTTGCTCAAATTCATGTCCATTGTGTCAGTGATGCCATCCAACCCTCTCATCCTCTGCTGCCCCTTTCTCATTTTGCCTTCAATCTTTCCCAGCATCACAGGCTTTTCCAATGAGTCGGTTCTTGGAATCAGGTGGCCAAAGTACTGGAGCTTCAGCTTCAGCATCAGTCCTTCCAATGAATATTCAGGACTAATTTCTTTTAGGACTGACTGGTTTGATCGCCTTGCAGTCCAAAGGACTCTCAAGAGTCTTTTCCAATACCACAGTTCAAAAGCATCAATTCTTCAGTGTTCAGCTTTCGTTATGGTCCAACTCTCACATCCGAACATGATTACTGGAAAAAATGCAGCTTTGACGATATGGACCTTTGTCAGCAAAGTGACGTCTCTGCATTTTAATCTGCTGTCTAGGTTTGTCATAGCTTTCCTTCCAAGAAGCAAGCAACAGCCCTTGAAGAACAGATGAGCGTTCTGCAGAGAAAGGGTTGGCTGTGAACCCTCATCGGGCCCAGAGAGGGTGAATCCATCCACGATGGTGCCCATCCAGTCAGAACTTTCCAGAAGTCCCTTCCTCCCACTGCTCTGAAGTGAGAATTACCACTAAGGAGGAGGCAGGAGGAGGAGAGACCGGAGGGGAGACGCCCACCGTCCAAGAGGAGATCACCGCCCACCGGTCTGTGACAGCAGACTTGCCGTCTCATTTCTGAAACCGGACTTTGGTGTTTGTCCAGGGAAGTTGGGGCTTGGCCAAGTTTTCCTCCAAAGCTGGGGAAGAACTGACCCCTCTAAGTAAACATTGAAGAGTCAGAGGAGAAACAAGAAGGTGGTCTTTCTCATCATGCCCCATGGATTCCGCTTGTCACCAATCAGATGGGGCCAAGGTCCCCCTGGGGACACCCTTAACCTTAAAACTGCATGGACAGGAGAGAGGAATTTGACCCCATTTGACTTGTAATAAGGGTGTTGAAAAATCTTCCTCTTAGGAAGTGGGAGTCCTGAATGGAACCAGTCTTCTCTAGATGACGAGGTATTCCTTGGGACTTCCCGGGCAGTCCAGTGGTTAAGACTTGGAGCGTTCACTGCCGAAGGCCCAGGTTTGATCCCAGGTCGGGGAACTAAGATCCCACAAGCCTCACAGGGTGCAAAAAAAATAAACCCCCTTCAATGTGAATCAGTATTGACCATATCACATACTGAATATCAGTATGTTCAATGTTCACTCATTCATTCATCAACATGCATTTATGAGGTGCCAGCTGGGCTCCAGGGATCGAGCCCAGTGCTGAGAATCCAGCCTTGAAGCCGCTCCAGGCAACAGATGAGCAAAGAAACAAGAAGACGCTGCGTGCCGCAGGTGGTACCGCGGCGCTCAGGGCGGTAGTCCTCTAGAGTGTACTGCGGAAGCCCTCCCCCCACGGGGGTCCGTGCTGAGATCCTAATGGTGCGAGCGAGCCAGTTATACCGAACTCAGGGCGAGAAGTGAGTTCCACGCCAAGAAAACCGCAGATGAAAAGCTCTGGGTCAGAAGAGCTCTGGATGTGTTTGAGCAGCAGGATGATGCAAGGCGGGAGGGGAAGACAGAGGTGTGAAAAAGGCCCGGGATGGGTCAGGCCGCTCTCAGCCGGCTCCAGCCGGGTTGCTTTCTGGGTAAGGGGCCGGGGCCTCGCTCCAGGGACACCCCCACCCCCACCTGCCAGCAGAGGGTGGGCTTCCTGGGCACCTGTTCACATGGGCTTGTTTCTTTAAAAAACTGAGCTCTCATTCACATACCATAAAATTCACCCCAAAAGCATGACAGTTCAGTAGTTTTTAGTCAACTCACAGAGTTGTGCAAACACACCATACAATTTCCGAATATTTCATCACCCTCCAAAAAACCCGTATCCAATAACAACACCCCTCGCCCCCCCTTTGTCATACACTCAGAGTCACATGCTATGTGGCCTTCTGTGTCTGGCCTCGTGCCCTGAAAATGCTGACTTCCAGGGCCATCTACCTTGTCGCTTGTGTCAGAGGCTCATTCCCTTTTTTTGGGGGGGCGCTGTGCTGGGTCTTCACCGCTACGTGGGTTTTTCTCTAGCTGTGGCGAGCAGGGACTACTCTCTAGGTGCGCTGCCTGGGCTTCTCACTGCCGTGGCTCCTCTTGCTGTGGAGCATGCGTTCTAGGGCCTTGGGCTCCAGAGTGGCGGCTCCCGAGTCCTAGAGCACAGGCTCAATAGTTGGGGTGCTCTGGCTTAGTTGCTCTGTGGCATGAGGGATCTTCAGAGATCAGGGATCAAACCCGTGTCTCCTGCACCGGCAGGCGGATTCTTTGCCACTGAGCCGCCAGGGAAGCCCCAGAGCGGCATTCCTTCTTCGTGGCTGAGTAATAGTCTGCAGTGTGGATGGACCACAGTGTATCCATAATCTACTGACGGACACTGGTTACAATGAGCATGTGTTATGGATTTATGAATTACACATATGTAGTGTGGCTCTTACGAAGCTTGCTGCTATGAATATCCATGCATGAGTTTTTGTGTGGACGTGTTTTCAGTTCTCTCTGATGGAAGGTGAATCTTGAGCTGAATTTGACTCATCCTTCCCCCATTTTATCTCCCCTCTGCTGTCCTTGGAATCCATAGAGAACCTTCGTTTGCCTTACTCTGAGGAGTGGGAAGGGCGGTTCCCTTATGAATAAGGGAATGGTGCCTGTTCTACCCACTGGGAGGCCTCCCAGGGCGTGGGTAACCCAGGGCTATTCGGTCTGCCTGCCGCGTCCCTCCTGGGCACCATGATGGGGGGTGGGCAGACTCGGAGGCCCAGGGGAGCGGGCTGGGGGACAATGCCTGGCTTTACCCTGAAGCTCTCCTTGGAGACCTGAGTTCTCAGTGCACAGGAGCCATCCTCCCTGGGAGCGTCCAGAGGAGATGGCTGTGCCCCCTTCAGAGGGCACCCGGATGGGCTGTGGGTGCTCCCCAACCCTTAGGTGGCTCCTGGGCTGGGGCTGGCATTGCCCCTCGGCTACACGCTCTCGTCTCTGCCTGTCCTCCCACCCTCCAGGCCTTGGATGCTCACTTTCGTCCATCCAGGCCACTCCCTGGACCTCCAACTATTATTCTGTTTCTTTTCTCATGTTACATTTTTATGATGGAATTTTAAAACCATATGCAACACAGAGATGAGTGTGGCAAGCCCTCAAGTTCCCGTCTCCCAGGTTCAACAGTTATCACCATTCTGCTGTTCTTGTTTAATCAGTCCCAGCACCCCTCTTTTTGTCTTCTCTTCTGGAATGTTTTAAAGTAAATACCAGGTATCGTATCATTTCACTCCTGAATACGAAGATGCTTTTATGCACCTCTCAGTGCAGCGTACAGCCAACAGGATGAATGCCAGTTCCTTCCCAGCATCCAACCCCCTGCTTCTCTGCCTGGTCCCGCTGCCCTCGGGGATGGAGCTGGGAGCCCAGCAAGGCCCAGCTTCCCCTTTGCCTGCCGGCTGCTCTCACTCTGCTCTTCTCCGAGTGGTTTCCACTGCCTCTGAGCAACCTTGCCTGGGTCCATTATTTCATTAGGAGCTGCAGATGGATGGTGTCTTAATCTGGTCACTCTGAAGCTCTGCTTCCCATTAAACAAGAACTCCGCGCATCGCCTAAAATGTGGTCCTTACACTCTGTGGTAGAAAGTGAAGAGGAACTAAAGAGCCTTTTGATGAGGGTGAAAGAGGAGAGTGAAAAAGCTGGCCTGAAACTCACCATTCAAAACACTAAGATCATGGCATCCAGTCCCATCACTTTCTGACAAATAAACGGGGAGAAAGTGGAAACAGTGACAGATTTTCTTTTCTTGGAAAGAAAATCACTGCAGATAGTGACTGCAGCCATGAAACTTAAAAGATCCTTCCTCCTTGGAAGGAAAGCTGTGACAAACCTAAACAGTGTATTAAAAAGCAGAGACATTGCTTTGATCACACCAGTCAATCCTAAAGGAAATCAACCCTGAATACTCATTGGAAGGACTGAAGCTAAAGCTGAATCTGCTTTGAATACAAAGCTGATACTTTGGCCACCTGATGGGAAGAGCCGACTCATTGGAAAAAATCCTGATGTTGGGAAAGATTTAGGGCAGGAGGAGAAGAGGGTGGCAGAGGATAAGATGGTTAGATGGCATCACCGACTCAATGGACATGAATCTGAGCAAACTCTGGGAGATAGTGGAGGACAGAGGAACCTGGTGTGTTGCAGTTCATGGGGTCACAAAGAGTTGAACACAACTTAGCAGCTGGACAACAACAACAACAGAAAAGCTGGTTTAAATGCTCACTCTTTCCATTCCCTCATCAGTTTTCAGATAAATGAGTTGTCATACCAACCTCCAGATGTGACCAGGGGAGCATATGGCTGGGTTTTCGTAAGAGACTCAGGAATTCACCCATTTCTGATGTGCTTCATCTGATCCTTGGACTGGCCAGTAGGAACCTCCCAGATTTTCCTAACATCTCATGTATGGCATAAACTTTTGGGGCTGAATTTTGGGGACTTACATTTTTTAAATCCAAAATATCCCCACCTTGCAAATTAAAAGCTTGGGTATCACGTTTGCTACAAGAGCTGACTTCAAGACGGAATTGCGGTCCTTGCTTTGGACCCCTCCCATGAGCTCCAGACAGAGCTCCAGGCTGGGGCCCCGAGGGGGACTGAGATGAGCAGGGGAGACCTTTCAAACCGTCAGGTGTCACATGGCCTGTCGTCTTCTTGGGCCTCATGGTGACAGGTGATGAGCCCTCTGTGGGCCCCGGTGTCAGACCCTCCTGGAGCTGAAGTCCTGAGGTTGGTCCTCATGTTGGTCATCACAGGTGAGGGTGGGCCTTCATGGACCTGCAGAGGATGGGATGCGCCAGCCTGGAGGTGGGAGAAGCCCCGTTGGGTGAGTGCCCAGAGTCCCCACGAACTGCCACATTACCTGGCCCTGAACTGAGAGAGGGCAGAGAATGACGGGGACCTCAGGGACGTGGGCATCCAGCCTTGTTTCTTACCCCCATGGGAAGCCTGCGAAGCCCCTCCCGCCTCAGTTTTCTCATCTATAACATGGACAATACAACTTCTCACTCTGGAAGCCAAGGATTTGGCTGCTAACCAAGCTCAAGGTTGGAGCCCAGTCACAGCCCACACGGCATTGGCCGTCAGGGACAATGATCACCTGTTGGCGATCTAGAAGAAGTTGTAACTAGAGTCTTTGCAGATGTAACCAAGTGAAGATAAGATCATCAGGGTGGGCCCTAATCCAGCACGCCTGCTGTCTCAATGTCACTCATTCCGGAGGGCCCAGAGTGACGGTGGCCTGGGTGTGACTCACGCTGGGGAACTTAGCATGCCTGAAGAAGGCTTTGGCCATCATCCTTGGGAGGCTCCCGCATGGGGGCAAGTGTCTCCTGTGCCCAGATGTGGTCGTGGGAGGGGAGGCGGCCAGCGTGAGGTCACCTTGGTTCCATCCAGCCGGGCTGCTCGGCAGAGGGAGGCTGGAGGTGAGGGAGGGGTCTCAGACACAGTGTTGTCCACCCAGGAAGGTCTCGGGGACACAGAATCTGTGTTCATTGTCCCCAGGCCTGTTGAGAAGGGAGAAGGGCCAGCCTTGGAGTTCAAAGCCTGAGTCTGGGCCGAGCCAGCCACGACAGGCTCCTGCGATAACCAGCGCCAGGCCCAGGCAGCTTCAGGCTCCCCCAGGGTCCTGCTCGGTGTTAAACCCGCCTCAGGGAAGCCCACCGGGTAGAAAGGATTCTGTGTCCCTCGTCTGCACTAGGGAAGTCTCTGTGTGTGCGCTCAGTCAACTCCCTGCGATCCCATGGACGGTAGCCCGCCAGGCACCTCTGCCCATGGGATTCTCCAGGCAAGAATACTGGGGATCTTCCGGACCAGGAATCGAACCCATGTCTCTTATGTCTCCTCCATTGGCAGGTGGGTTCTTCACCACTGGTGTCACCCCAAAAAGTGTCCATTGCTCAGCTGTGTCCGACTCTTTTCGACTCCATGGACTGTAGTCTGTCAGGTTCCTCTGTCCATGAGATTCTCCAGGCAAGAATACTGGAGTGGGTTGCCATTTCTTCCTCCAAGGAATCTTCCCGACCCAGGGATTGAAACCATGCCTCCTGCGGCTCCTCCATTACAGGTGAATTCTTCTACCTTTGAGCTACCATAGCAAGGTCTAAAAGGAGAACAAAAATGGCCCCAAATCAGCTTTTATTTTCATTTTTCACAAATCAGTTTTTTTTTCCACCTGCTTTTTTTCCCATTAAAGTGGATGAAGGAAAAATGTACTTTTTCCACTTTGCATTTTTCCCTTTGACTAGAAGTTTATTGCATCCTCAGGATGGAAACGAACAGGTGGGGGAGGGATCCAGGCTGGCACGTCCCACACATGGGCGCCCTATATGGGACAGCTCGTCCTCAGGGATGTGGTGAGTGGCTGGTTGCCCCCATGGGCAGAAGAGATGCCGACAGAGGTCAGGGGAGCAGGCTGGGGTCACCCAGGGGGAAGTGGTTTGTCCAGCCTTGGAGCTGGGACTGTGGCGCCCCCTGTGAGTGCTCTTGCCTGCTGCTGGCTGCAGCATCCTGTCCTTTGGGGGAGGGGGCCCAACCCACCCATGAGCTGGAACCTGGGGCCTCAGCTGCTGTTCTTGCCCTGGGACCCCCAGGCAGGGCCAGCCTGGGGGTGGTCTCCTGATGCTCCTGGAAGTCCTATCGCTAGGATCAGAATCTGTGTCCTCCGAGAGGCAGGAAGAAGACCTCAAGCACAATGTGCGGAGCTGAGAGGCAGAGGGAGGCGGGCTGTCCTTGGCCACAGCCTCACCAGCTCCTGTCCAGGGGAGGCCAGGATTTACGAGCAGGGGTCCCTGTGTCCAGGACAGCTGACCACCAAGCCCTCAAGAACATCACAAGCTGAAGCCTGGGGCGTGTGGCTGGGCTGGCAGAGGCCAAGGGCTCCTAATTGTGGATATTTCCAGTTCTCGAAATCCCTTCGAAATCCTGGTGAAAGCTGGGTCCCAGAGTGCAGAGACCAGAACTGGAGTTGGAGCCCTGGGGCCACGTACCAGTTCTGCCAGTGGTCTAACCTTGGTTGGCAACCTTTCCTCATCTTCCCCTGGGTCTGACCATCACTCCCTTGGTTCTGTCACCTCCCATGAAAATAGGCGTTTGAGGTTGTACTGTGAAGCGCATTGGGAGGTGCTGGTCTGCTCAAGGTGCCTGGTCCTTCTCCTGCCTTAAATGCTGGCCGGTCCTTGGGGGTGGAGCTGGAGGAGGCAGAACCATGGCCCCCAAAAGGTCTATGTCTGTTATGGAATGAATTGTGTCCTCCTAAAGAAGGCCTGGTGGAGTCCTAACCCCAAGACCTCAGAATGTGACCTTATTTGGACTAGAGCCTTTGCAGATGCAACCAAGTGAAGATGAGATCATCAGGGTGGCCCTAATCCAACATGACTGGTATCTCTATGAGAAGGGATAGTCTGGACACATGTACACAGGAGGAAGACGATGGGGAGGCAGAGGATTCACGTGATAGGGCTGCGACCACGGAATCCCGAAGTCTGCAGGGACCATTGCAGGCCGAGAGGACACTGTCCCAGCACCTGCAGAGCAAGCACGGCCTCCGCAACGCCTGATCTCGGACTTCTGGCCTCTGGAGAGCTGTAAGATGGTTCACGTCTCCTTTTTTTAAGCACCCCAGTTTGTGGTGCTTTGTTACGGCAGCCTGAGGAAATGAATACAGAGTCCTGATTCCCAGGCCCGGGGATGTTACCTTGTGCGGCAAAAGGGACTCTGCGGGTGTTGTGGAGTCCTGCCCCCAGGCCACAGGTGCGAGGCCTGACACCAAGGCCACATAAGCGGAGCCTAGAGCCAAGGTCACCTTCGAAGCCGACCAAGCCCCTTTGTAACCGTTGCCGAAAGCCCTCCACCCCGATCACCACTAGCAGGCATCCTGACCCCATATTGGCAAAAATGCCCACTCCAGTAGTCTCCTTACAGTGGCCTAGAAAGTGAATATGGAAAGTGTTAGTCACTCCGTCATGTCCAATTCTTTTGTGACCCCATGGAGTATAGCCCACCAGGCTCCTCTACTCATGGGATTTCCCAGGCTAGAATGGTGGAGTCGGTTGCCGTTTCCTTCTCCAGGGGATCCTCCTGACTCAGGGATCGAACCTGGGCCTCCTGCATTGCAGGCAGATTCTTTACTGTCTAAGCCACCTCCCTGATCCTTATAGCACCCTAACCAATCACTTAGTGCCAACCTTTCAGCGGGAATTTTCTTTCTCTTGAGGCTATAAAAATTGGCTACTAACCCATGAATAGTGTTGACTCTCCTTGGTCTGTCAGGAGGTCAGCGGGCTACATTTGCAGTTGCTTCATTATCTCTGCACCCTGCTCTTACTCCCTTCTGAAATACGCAGTGTCTAGGAATTACTTTCCAACCCAAGCTCTGACTGCCACAACAGGTGTGATTAAATTAAGGGTTGTGAGAAACTTCCTTAGTGGTCCAGTGGCTAAGACTCTTGAGCTCCCAATGCAGGGGGCCCAGGTTCAATTCCTGGCCAGGGAAGTAGATCCAACTTGCTGCAACTAGAGATCCTGCATGCTGAGACTAAGACCTGGCACAACCAAATAAATCAATATTGAAAAAAATTAAGAGTCATGAGATGGAGATATCAGGATGGGCCTCAAATGTAACCAGGGCTTCCCTGGTGGCTCAGATGGTAAAGAATTTGCCTGCAATGCAGTCAACCTGGATTTGATCCCTGGGTCAGGAAGATTCCCCTGGAGAAGTAAATGGCAACCCACTCCAGTATTTTTACCTGTGGAATCGCATGGACAGAGGAGCCTGGTGGGCTGCAGTCCATGGGGTCACAAAGAGTTGGACATGATTGAGCGACTAACACTTTCACTTTCAAATGTAACCACAAGGGTCCTTAAAAGAAGGAAGCCAGAGGGTCAGAGTCAGAGGACACGTGACAGAAGCAGAGGATGATGGGATGGTGCCGGGCCACAGGCCAGGCGTCTAGAAGCTGGAATATGCAAGGCAGTGGATATCCCCCTGGGGCCTCCAGAGGGAACACAGATGTTGACTTTAGCCCTGAAGACCCCTTTCAGACATCTGACGTCCAGAATCATAAGATGATAAGTCTGAGTTGTTTTAAGCCACGAAGTTTGTGGTTACTTGTTACGGCAGCCACAGGAAACCAGAGTGTTCAATATCCTGGTATTGCTGGCTGGTGGGTGATTGAGCATCCTGTGTGAGTTCTCCTGGCTATGGTCCCTGGCTGGAGAAGTGGCAAGCCTGGGAGGGTGGGAAGCACTCGGACACCTGGTGGTGGTAAAATTAAGGGTGCTGGGCACCGATGAGGAGTGCAGAGGAGGAAGAGCTGGACTTCTGATGATGCGGTTCCAGTAATGGGGATCCTTGGAGACTAAGGGGCTCCCATCAACCCCAGTCACTGTAGGGAAATCAGTCAATCTTTCCTGCTCAGGACTAATTGCTTCTCTCTCTGAGAAGACCACCTAGGTTTACCCTAACCTCTGTGTTTCAGGGGGGTTCACACATTGACATGTGTCCCGGGCCAGCCACAGCCCATTGTACCTCCTTCCCAAGCCTGTGGTTTCAGGAGTGGGCATTGACTCAAGCTAGCCCAGGTCCCCCATTTTCCTGGGGCATTGGGTCCTCAGGAGGAAGAAGATAGAGACTAGAAGTGCTGGTGGCAGGCTTACCCACACAGCTGGAGTCGGCCTAAAAAGAAATCCATAAAAGAAGTCAAAGGTGAAGGACCAGGAGAAACAGATTCCTGATCATGCCTAGATCCAGCCATGCCTGAAGCAAGCTCGCCCTGCACATTTTGATTGGAAGTGCCTGTGAGCCTCTGGAAGGAGTGGGCTTGATCTAGTTTACACGGGTCCTACCACTGGGAATGGAAAGATTCCTAGGTGATGCAGAAACCACGCCCCAGCATTGGAATGCTCCATACGGCCAGCCTGACACATGGGGTTGGTGGGGTCTGTGTGGACCATGGGCAAGGAGCGTCTCCTAATGCCCGGTGGACAGTAGCAATCTTTGATACCAGGTGGCAAAGGGTTGTGAAAACTTTTTTTGTCTCACTCTATTTGTGTGTTCTGCTCACACTGTACATGGACTGGGGATGGCACCTGTGTGGGTTTGCCTGGGCGGCTGTAACAATAGGAAATTATTGTCTCCTAGTCTTGGAGACCAGAAGTCCGAGATCAGGGTGCCAGTGGGGCTGGATCCCTCCTGAAGCCTTTCTTCTGGGCGTGTAGATGGTCGTCTCCTCCCTGTGTCCTCAGAGGGTCGTCCCTCTGTGTGTACTGACCGCCTCTTCTTATAAGGACACTGATCCTATGGAGTTAGAGCCCCACCTCTAATATCCTCGCTTCACCTTAATTTCCTCTTAGGAGACCCTAACCCCAAATACAGTTTTATCCCGAACTGTTCAGGGTCAGGACTTTGACACAAGGATTGTGCGGGGCACACATTTCAGCTCATCACAGAGCCTTGGAAGAATGGGTAGAAAAGGTCCGGATTTCAGAAGCTCCTGGGGCTCTGGAGTAAAGTGTCAGATGAGTAAAACCAGGATCCTGGAAGCTGAATTATCTGAAAACGGGAATCATACAGCTGTGCAGAGAGAGGTCCTTTCTGCCAGGGGTTAGCATCAGGGTGTCCGAGAGTCATGTGAGCCGATCCCATAGGGAGCCTGACTCCTGTTCCAGCTGTGTGTGTGTATGTGTGTGTGCGTGTGCGTGCACACACACTCAATCTCTCGGTCATGTCCAACTCTTTGCAACCCTGTGTTCCTCTGTCCATGGGATTTCCATGGGGTTACTCTGCAACCCCAGGTTCCTCTGTCCATGGGATTTTCCAGGCAAGAATCCTGGAGTGGGTTGCCTTTCTCTTCTCCAGGAGATCTTCCCGACCCAAGAATCAAACCCGTGTCTCCCACATCTGCACTGGCAGGCAGAATCTTTATTGCTGTGCCACCTGGAAGGCCCATTTCAGGCCTGGGTTCCAGCACAGGCTGGGGTCCTGCCAGTTGACCAGGGAAATCCCACCGGAGAAGCTGGACGCTGTCTGGACCGTAAAAGTCATCTGTCCCATCAGCTCTGACCTGGGGGACAGGTCAGGTGGCCAGGTGAGCCCTGTTAGGGAAACAGCTGTCAACGTCCCAAAGGAGCTCACCAACTCACAAATGCAGAATTGGTGCGTCTGGTTATTCAGCAACTGCCACGTCACGCAGACGGCGGGGAGGTGGCCCCGTGTCGTGGATTTCCAGCTCCAGGAACCCCAGGGTTCACAGTGTTCCCGGGGCGAACGCTCCGGCTGCGGTGCGTTGTCTTACGTGAGCGGACAGACGCACTTGTGTCTTAGTTGCAGTGAACTTACAGGATGGACCCAATTTTCATGATTCTTTCTCTGTCCCTCCTGCGGTTGCCTGGGCAGCACATCCATGGTGGTTTGGACGGTTTATCGCATTCCTCGGCACTCCCAGGAAGGTCAGGCTCAGTTCAGTCTCCCGTTGTGTCCCACCCCAGAATGTCACACGGTGGGGCGGAATGTCGCAGGGATTTGGCCAGGAAGCTGAGGGCTGGGGGGTGTCATCGAAAGGACCACAGTTTGGATTTGATTGATTGGAACATGGAGATGCTGGAATGCATGTGCTGCGTGGGGCAACCGTGCATCTCAGGGAGCTGGCGGCCGGCCCAACCCCGAGCCAGGCCAACCGGCATCTGTGAGCTCTCGCTCCCAATGATGAGCCCCGGGGGGTTTCAGGGGGAATTCCAACCTCACATCTGGCTCCCCGTGAGTGTAATATCCTTCAGATTCAGAGAGTCAGCGGATTCCATCCCCTTGGCGACGTGATTAGTTTGGGAAAAGGTACATGAAAGACTATCCAATTTATCCAACAGGAGTCCATTCCAGGAGTTTTATGGGAAACACTGAAGAAAAGGCGCTCTCCCCACGGGGTGATGAGCAGATGGGCTGGAAGTCTGAGAGGCTGGGGCCCACTGTGCCGGCATCAGGGAGACCCCACCCCAGGGTTCACAGCAGGTATCAGAGCCGATTAGAGAAACAAGGTCTCAGCGACACCTGGATACACCCACACCTGAAGTCATAACATTTTGGGGGTGTTTTTAGTTACAAGAGCCAACAAATTCCTTTTCCCTTTTATCCACTTTAACCTCAGTTTCATTCACTCGCTGCCTAAAGCATCTTCACTTATGCTGTTACCTGAATGACAACGATACACATTTGTTCAGATTGTTCGGTTAGGATGGTCATCATCAACCCTGTCTGACTTAAGGGGAAAAGAGAAAAAAGAAAGACAGGTTAGGGAGCCAAGGAATTGACTGGTGCCCAGAGATGGGGCTGGAAGGATATAAGAGCCGCTCCAGGGTCAGAAGTGGCCAAGCTGGGGACAGCTCTCTGACTTGTATGTGGAATCTAGAAAAACCGCACTCACAGAAGCAGAGAGTAGGGGACTTCCTTGGTGGTCCAGTGGTTAAGACTCTGAGCTTCCAGGGCACAAGCAGTGGGTTCGATCGCTGGTTGGGGAACTAAGATCCCACATGCTGTGGCCAAAAAAATAAATAAAAATTAAAAAAAGAAAGAAAAGAAGCATAGAGTAGAATGGTGGTTGCCAGGGTCTGGGGATGGGGAAGTGGGAGGAAAATTTTCTGTCACAGATGAGTAAGTTCTGGGGATCTGCTGCCCAGCGCGGTGACTGGCGTTAAAGAAATCACCCTGCGCAAGGGTAGATATCACGTATTGCCACCACACACACCATGCAATCAGGATGTGAGGGTGTAAGCTCATTGCAGTAATCATTCCACAGAGTGTGCTGGTGTTAAATAAATCACCACGTTGTACATCTTAAAAAAAAAAATCACATTGTTCAACCTGAAGGAAAAAAAAACGCCTGGGAGGCCACTCCTACACAGGAGTCCTGGTTCACTAGAAAGGAGACTGGGTGAGGGACCACCCCGCAGAGCAAGCCCATGGGCACACACCCTTCTCCTGAGTCACTCGTTCCCTTCACGCCCAGCATCTTGGAATGTCCGGGCACTGCCTTCTCCCTGGGTGTCTCACGTCCTTCTGGGTCCTCTCTGGGGCCGTGGCGGGGGCAGGGTGGGACCCCCACACCAGCTTTCCTCCTGCTTTCTGCGGTCTTCGGGTCCCTCCGTCTACATTAACCCGAGGACTGACATCCCAGCCTGGGTGAGCTTCAGGCTCAAGTTACCAGTCCTCAGACTCCCGGGATCACATCCCGCCTTGTGAGGTTTCTGTAAACACATGCTTATCGACCCGTTCCACTTGGGCTTAAGTAACTTTGTGCCCTGGACCCTTATGCATGCCCCAAACCCGTTCCCACAAAAGTCACCCAGATGTTTTCTCATTTGGGGTATGGAATTCCTGCTTTTCTCTCCACCCGCCCTGGCTCGGGTGGGACCTGGTTCAAGGTAAGGAGGACTAGGAGGCGAGGCAGGAGAGGGTTGAAAGGAGTTTCCTTAGCAGAGCTCCCTGGGGTCGTGAGCAGCTCCTCAAGGAAGGGTGGGGTGGCGTCAGACAGAAGAAGGGGGACCTTCTAGCAAGGGAAGGTGTGGATGGTTCCGGGGAGCTTGGCTCTTCAGGGTCGGGATATGCCCTGTGTCTTCTGGAACCTTCTCAATATCTCTTTTTCCATGGCCAGATGTGTAGCCTCTTAGAAGCAACGCCTGGCTCACGGTAAATGATCATAAATGTTTACTGAATGGATAACAGACCTGTGAAGTTGCGAATTCAACAGATGTTTTAATTCAGCAAATTGCAGAAGCACATTGTGAGTTCTGTTTGGTTTGTTTGTTTTCCAAATCTATCTCAGCCTCCAGGCTACTAAATTTTTTTTTATTTTTTAGCATTGGCATGGAAAGGGCCTGAGTTTCAGTCCAGATTTCAAAACAAAAAATTAGGGATTTGAGCTGACTTAAGGTGCCCAGTGCTGTTAGAAGCAGCCTCCCAGCACCCCCAGCTCCCAGAACCCTAGCGGCAGTCCGAGGGCCCCTCCCACTCTTCAAGAGGCTCCTCCCACTTTGCGGGGCTCCTCCCACTCTTCAAAAGGCCCCTCCCACTTTGTGGGGCTCCTCCCACTCTTCCCACGGGGCTCCTCTTACTGTTCGTGCCTATTCATGGCAATAGTTCTGTGGTCAGCCCTCAGGCTGTTCTATGTGGACCAGGGGTCCTGCTGACCATCCCAGAAACTGAATGGGAATTCCTCTGCCTTCTATACAGGGGCAAATTCTGTGGGGCCCAAGGTTTATCAACAAAAAGGGGCACTCTTTAAGAAAGAACTACAAAGTTATAACAGCAAAATTAGATTCAAGGAGCATTTGTTTAGGAGAAAACAAATCACAGCCAATCACCGATTTTTAAAAGCTGACAAGTACCACATATAATACCAAACCAAGGAAAACATCCACAATGTTTTTTTCCTTCCTTTTTTGGCTGCACACTCTTTGATAGCCTTTTCATACCTCAATAGTTTTTATTATTTTCCATAGAGAGAGCTGAAAGATAATTCAAACTTTTTTTTTTTAGCATGGTTGATCAACATTTGTTTTGTAATATTAATAGTTTGAAAATGTTTCTTAGGACTTCCCTGGTGGTCCAGTGGTTAAGAATCCATTTTCCAATTCAGGGGATGTGGGTTTGATCCCTGGCCTGGGAGTTCAGATCCCACATGCTGTAGGGGATACTGAGCCTGCACACCGAAACTATGACCTGATGTAGCCAAATAACTAAATATTTTTAAAGTGTTTCTTAGCCTGGCAATTCATTATTGGTAACGTCCTGTACACTTTCAGGATTGTTATCACATTTGGGGAAATCTCTATCAAGTTTTTTTCCATACACGAGAGAGAAGATTTCAAGGGCCTTTTCAAGTTTTCTTGTACGGTGATTGGTCTGAGAGTCTTTGAACTGATGACGCTTGTGAGCTGCTTTGTTGTCAGTGTCCTTGCTGTCGTGACTTATGAGTGTAAGCGGCCTTCAATGATGCCAAATCAGCATGAAAGTTAGCTGTTTCCCAATGCGTTCTCTTTTTAAAATCATTTTATTTTATTGGTGTATAGATGCTTGGCTTTCCTGGTGGCTCAGATGGTAACGAATCTGCCCTCCGTGCAGGAGACCTGGGTTCGATCCCTGGGTTGGGCAGATTCCCTGGAAAAGGGAATGGCAACCCACTCCAATATTCTTGCCTGGAAAATTCCATAGACAGAGGAGCCTGGCGGGCTACAGTCCACGGGGCTGCAAAGAGTCGGACAGGACTGAGCGCCTTTCACTTTCACTTCACTGTTGCTTGGCAATGTGGTCTTAGCTTCTGCCGCACAGCGACGTGAATCAGCTGTGTGTATACACACACCCCTCTCTTTTGGATTTCCTTCCCGCGTAGGTCACCGCGGAGTGCTGAGCCGAGCCGCTGTGCTGCACGGCACGTCCTCACTAGCTGTCTGTTTGATACGTCAGCAGGTCCTCACTGGCTGTCTGTTTTATACATCGGTTCAGTTCAGTTCAGTCGCTCAGTCATGTCCAACTCTTTGCGACCCCATGAACTGCAGCACGCCAGGCCTCCCTGTCCATCACCAACTCCCAGAGTTTACTCACACTCATGTCCATCGAGTTGGTGGTGCCATTCAGCCATCTCACCCTCTGTCGTCCCCTTCTCCTTCTGCCCCCGATCCCTCCCAGCATCAGGGTCTGTACATAGTAGTGTATATTTATGTCAGTCCCAATCTCCCAGTCCGTCCCACCCACACCTTCCCTCCCTAGAGTCCATACGTTTGTTCTCTGCATCTGTGTCTCTATTGCTGCTCCCAGTGTGTTTTTAAGGCACATTTCCTCTTCATCAACCAGGTTATCAAAATCTAAGCGCTTTTCATTCCTTCCATTCTAAAATGATTTCTTCCCCTTAGTGAATTACTTTTAGTTATAATTCAGCTATCAATTTCAAACTAACTTATATCCACTTCACTATTTATCTTTATCCTTTGTTCCATAGTTTATTACTTTTGGGACTTCCCTGGTGGCTCACAGTAAGGAATCTGCCTGCAATGCAGACCTGTGTTTGATCCCTGGGTGGGGAAGATCCCCTGGAGAAGGGAATGAGTACCCACTCCGGTATTCCTGCCTGGAGAATTCCATGGACAAAGGAACCTGGTAGGCTACACCCCATGGGATGCTAAAGAGTCAGACACAACTGAGCAACTGACACTTTCACTACTTTTCATTGCTTTTAATATGAACTTAAAGAAGGTCCCTTTCATATCTATTTAAGCCACGAGTTTATAATTTTTCACTCTTTTTTTGCATGGGGGTGCAAATGTTCCACATTTGAACAATCTTTTTTTTTTGGCATTTACCATTTGTTTTTTTCTTCCTTGTCCAGTCTTCAAAAATACATTTTGGAGTCTTGAAAATGTCACCATCCCATGACGTCAGGCTTGAACAGCTTTGTGATGGGAGCTCATCTCGGTATGGTGGCTCTTTAAGAGAAAAAGCCAGGCAGGGTCTGTGTTAAAATATTCCATTTACAGGGTGAACTCGGAAAGAACACCTATAATACTGCAGAAATACTGCAGAAGTCAGCAGCTGCGTGGGCCAGCTTTTCAACTCTGATGGGATCTAGAAGGCTTGATAGCTGTTTGCCACGTTTCAGCATCCCTGAGAACAGAGTCTTCCACTTAAAATGCTATGGATCTGATAATTGAAAGAGTCTCCCATTGCCTGCCTTCTGGCTGTGCATTTCTCCTCCATCACCCAGACCGTTCATGTCCTGACCCCGGGAAACCCATTAATCAGACTCAGGGAACATCATTACATAGAAGTGACTGTGAACTAGGCAAATGTGCGTGCTTGTATGCTGAGTTGCTTCAGTTGTGTCCGACTCTTTGCGACCCCATGGACTGTAGCTCACCAAGCTCCTCTGTCCATGGGATTTCTCCAGGCAAGAAGACTGGAGTGGATAGTGATTCCCTTCTCTAGGGGATCTTCCTGACCTAAGGATTGAACCCAGTTCTCCTGTATTGCAGGCAGATTCTTTACCATCTGAGGCACCAGTTTCCCTAAATGTCCATCAGTGGCCACTCCAATGCCACCGCCATGAAGGGGAGAGAGACAAGGAAAGGTGGCAGCAGGGGCAATCAGATCTGGTTAAAATACACCACCCTGTAAATTCCATGAGCTATGACCTCCTGGACATAGAGCGGGGCCGCCTCCGGGGACTTACATGGAGCCCACGGGTGGGGAGTTTTGGGCTCAGGCTTTATCAGCCTCACCCCCTAATCCAGGTCTCGGTTCTCAGTGTCCTGAGTTATCCACCAGAGGATCTGCTGCCTCTGACAGGAGTTCTTGGGTAAGTTAGTGTTCCTTGGTGCAGGCGACAAAAACCTCTTGTGGCCAGCCAATAGAGGAAATTAACTGGAAGGAGATCAGAGAGCTTGTGCAGTCAACTCCCAGACTGGAGAACCGGCTTGAAAACAGGGCAGGCAGGGGTCAAGATCTAAGTTAAATGTCAGGTTGCTGCTGTGGGAATGGATGGCTTGCAAATGCCTCTCCTGCCCCCGTCGCGATGCCGTGCCCTGGGACTGAGGGACCTGGCCAGTGTAGATGCTGGAACCAGTTCTCAGAGGCTCTGGGATGGTGAGGACTTAACAGGAGGAGACTCGGGGAACTCCTGTGTTCTCCGGAGTGGAGATCTCCTTGATTAACCAAGGCGTCCTGCCAAGAGGGACAGTAGGAAATTGCAGGGTCCTAAGAACCAGACCCGGAGAAGGCAATGGCACCCACTCCAGTGCTCTCGCCTGGAAAATCCCATGGACAGAGGAGCCTGGTAGGCTGCAGTCCACGGGGTCGCTAAGAGTCGGACACAACTGAGCGACTTCACTTTCATTTTTCACTTTCATGCACTGGAGAAGGAAATGACAACCCACTCCAGTGTTCTTGCCTGGAGAATCCCAGGGATGGGGGAGCCTGGTGGGCTGCCGCCTATGGGATCGCACAGAGTCAGACACGACTGAAGTGACTTAGCAGAAGAACCAGACTGGAGGCTGGGTGCACCCCTTCACGATCGTCCAAAATATCCAGCACATGAAAACAGTGACCACTTACTGAGTCCTCGATGTGGGTCACATACAGCTGAACAGGGCACAGTCATCTCAATGAACCCTCTTGAACCCGTGAGACAGGCGTTAGTATTGTCTCCACTTCAAGGACGTCAACAGGGACAATTAGAGTGACTTCATGATTTGACCGGGCTTCCTTGATGGCTCAGACGGTGAAGAATCCGACTGCAGTATGGGAGACCTGGGTTTGATCCCTGGGTTGGGAAGATCCCCTGGAGGGGGAGATGGCAACCCACTTCAGTATTCTTGCCTGGAGAATCCCCATGGACAGAGGAGCCTGGTGGGCTACAGTCCATGGGGTCATAAAGAGTCGGACACGACTGAGCGACTGAACACATGATTCAACCAGCGTGCACAGCCTGTGTGTGATGGGGGCCGGTTCATCCCCCACCTGCCCGTGTGACCCTGAGTTCTTGCTCTTGGACCTTCTGTAACATTTTCTGTAGGGAAAATAGAAAGAGAACTTGGGTTTTCCTCACGATCAGATTTATTTTACAATGTCGATAGCTGGGATGCACACCACATGCAGCTTCACATAGACATTTCGGCAGTGTGTACTTTTGCTCCATAATTGTATCTACAAAGACAGGATGTCTCAGAAATTCCTTTTCAGCATGTCTCCTCTAAAGATAAATGTATAGCATATTTTACAATGAGACGTGCTGCAATTTCAAGCAGATTTTTTGATGAGGGTTGTTCTGACCAGGCGTTCATGAGAACAGAACCTCCCCATAGACTAGCTTCTGGTTATGTGTATTTCAAACCTATTTCTTCGCCACCAACCACTACCCACTCACTTCCGGCGACGTTCAGATGTCCTTACAACTCTGGGCCTGCATTTTTCTCCATGAAACCAGCCAAGCTGGCACAGAGGGTAGTGGCAATACCCCTGAAAGGCATTCGTTTGCTGAGATGGCTTGGATTGACCCAACTATGCATAGAAGTGGGGACTGTGAACCTCATAAATTCCCATGAAGCCCACACTGCAGGTGCCACCAGCCCAACCTTCCCTTAGGCAGTTCCCCTGATACCTGTAGCCATGCCAGCATCACGTGGCCTGAAATGGCAAGTGATGGAGGAAGAGTTGGCATAGAGAGAGCCTGTGGTCTTAACCGGTGTAGAGTATAGTAAATTTTATGGAAATATAATGGTGTGAACAATTTCTAGGGCTCCTCTTCTTCTGTATGAAGCTGAGGGGCCCGTGGTGGCCACTTACCCTGAGCGGTGAGGTCCCCTTCATCACCAACCATCTGCTCTGGACGGCCCACTTGGTCCCTGTCCAGGTCAGAGGAGGCGTGCATGGAGCATGTGGTTTGGGTCAAAAGATCAGGGTTGAATCATAGCCTTTCTTCCTTCCTTTTCTTTTTTTTTTGGCTTCATGGTATATGGGATCTTAGTTTCCTGACCAGGGACTGACCCCATGCCCCCTGAAGTGGAAGTGTGGAGTCTTAACCACTGGACTACCAGGGAAGTCCTGAGTCATAGCCGTTCTATTCACTGGCTGTGTGACTCTGGGTAAAACCGTGCCCTCTCTGAGCCCCACTGCTATGCAGCACTACACAGGTGTTGGTTATTCTCATGAGCCAAATGAGAGCTTACTAAGTGCTTACAGCATGCGAGGCCAGTACTGGTTCTGGGCGCTCTGTAAGATGCCTGCGATGACTGCTGAAGAGCTTCCCACTCCTCATGCTCCCCTGGGACACACAGATCTGGGGATCCGAGCTGAGACGGGAAAGCAGGTGACCCAGGAATCAGAGGACATGGAGAGCACACCTGCCTCTGGGGGCTGTCCATCCCTAGCTCCTTCAGTGAGCTCCAGGGGGAGGTCAGAACGGGGGGAGGGGGGCCAGGGAGGCCAGGACGGGATGCGGGATCTGGGGGAGGCCGGGATGGGGGGCGGCCCAGGGAGGCCAGGACGGGATGGGGGACCCAGGGGAGGACAGGATGGGACGGGGGGCCCAGGGAAGGCTGGGATGGGATGGGGGGCCTGGGGAGGCCAGGATGGGATGAGGGACCCATGGGGGGACCAAGACAGGGTGGGGTGCTCACAGGGCGGGCCAGGACAGGGTGGGGGACCCAAGGGGAGGCCAGGATAAGTTGAGGGATTTATGGGGAGGCCAGGATGGGGTGGGGGACCCATGGGGGGGCCAGGACAGGGTGGGGGACCCACAGGGGGGCCAGGATGGGATGGGATGGAGGCCAGGACGGGGTGGGGGACCCACAGGAGGGCCAGGATGATGGGCCCCAGGCCCGTGCACACTGGGGTCTTAGTTTGCGGGACTCCCAGCTGTAACAACTGGGAGGTTTGCTGCCACACTGTGCTTTTTATAGATGATCAACGAGCTTTTCTCTTTCTTTCTGAGGATCTGACCATCGTGCCAGTTGGCTCAAAGCCTCCATCTTTCAGGAGGAGCTTGGGAACGGCTTCCTAAGGAGGCCAAGAGAAACAACGAGGTGTTCTTCCACTTCTGATGCACAGAATAGGCAGAGCCGGGGTCCTGGGAGCCGGCCTTTCCACTTCCTGTCCAGGAATCCTGGATACTGGACAGTAGCAGAGGGTGCAATGTGTGCAAAGTAAGAGAGGCATCCACTCTGGTTCTGGATCCAGGAGACAGTGGAAAGAAAGAGGGAACTGGGGAGAAGGGCACTGCCCCCCCCCCAGATTTTCCCTCTTGGCGCTTTGGGCCCAGAAAGGGGGAGGTGTTTGGGGCAAGTTGAGGGGTGCAATCAGGGTACAGACTTTCCTTCTACTGGGCACATGGGGCTCTGAGAGGCAGCTGTCTCCAGCTGCCTCCCTGCTCCTGGGGCACAGTCCCCTCAACAACTGTTCCCTCTATTCCCCATGAGGCCGGGCAGGGGCTCTCCAGCTCCAGTGCGGCCTCATGCAGGAAAGCGATCAGACCCGCCGAGGGGGCAAGGTGACCGGAAGACAGAGGCCAGCGGTCAGGTACTGGCCACATGGAGGACAGAGCCACTTCATGATCGGCGGTCAGCAGTGGCAACTCAGTTGATGGGCTGCAGCCTGCTGGAATGGAGGGGGTCAGCGGGACGCCCGGCGGGAAGTGGACCAGGGGCATCACCCTGGGGCCAGCTGCACATGCCCAGGGACCAGTGAGGGGCTGCGAAGTCACACGAATTACACCCTAGTTCCTGTACCAAGATGCCCTCTTGGAGGGAGGAGACTGGGAGAACAGACGGTCTCACCCAATGGGATGCGTGCTACCTACCTGCAGAGGCTATTTAGATAAATAGGATCAGACAGACCAGGGCTGAAAGCTCCCACCGGCCTTCTGATCAGAAGATCCTCCCCGAACAACAACAACAAAATTACTTCCTCTTCTCAACTGAGTCGCATGGTGAGGTCTTGGACATGACGGTCAGTGCGGAGCCTTGGAGGGTGGGGAAGAGTCCCCCACAGGATGAGATGCAAAGAGCCTTCTGGGCTCCCAGCTGCGCAGGCGGGTGTCCAGGGTGCGGAGCTCTCAGGCCGCCGGGTCGGTGGTGGTGGTGGTGAAGGGCGTCTCCCTCCCCTCTAGCTCCGGCTCCTCCCTCAGCGCCCTGCGCAGCACGGCCCCCAGGGGCTCCCGTAGACCCCGGCTCTTCCGCCTGCCCACCAGGAAGTAGATGACCGGGTTAGCGCTGCTGCTCAAGGCCGAGAAGAGGCGGGCAAGTAGGCCGGAGAGAGTCTTCATCCGCTTGGGCAGGTCCAGCCAGTAGATGAAGAACCAATGGATGCCGAGGGGCAGGGTGAAGAGGAGGAACACCAAGACGCAGGCCAGGATGGTCGCGTACAGCCGCGTGGGCCGCCGGTGGGTCTTCGTGGAGCTCCTCTGCACCCGCACGCAGAGGATGAGGCTAGACCCGGCCATCAGGGGCGTGAAGACCCCCATGAGGAGGACGCTGATGACCAAGTCAATCGTGAAGCAGTGCCGCTTGTCCCAGCCCCAGAATTCACTGCAGAAGATCGCGGCCAGCGTGTTGAGCAGGAGGGACAGCGCCCAGAGTAGGGCGCACACCACGGCCGACAGGTGCTGGGGCCGGCGACACTTGTACCAGATGGGGAAGAGGACGGAGAGGCAGCGCTGCATGCTGATGGCGGTCAGCAGGCTCAGGCCGGCCGTGTAGGTGAAGTACTTCCCCCTGCTCACCATCTCCAGGGCCATGTGGCCTGTGGCACCCAGCCGGAAGCAATTCAGGATGACTTTGGAGGCCATGCAGAGGAGGAAGAGGAGGTCCGCCATGCCCAGGTGGAGGACATAGACACTGAAGGGGCTCCTCTGCCCCTGGGAGCCCAGCAGCCAGACCACCAGGCCATTGCCCACAACGCCACCCGCACAGGTGAACAGGATCATCGCGCTCAGCACCCAGCGGACGGTGCCCAGCTCCTTCCCCTTGGGGCTGCTCTCGCCGATGACCTGGCCCAGGCCCAGGGGCCCCGGGGCCCAGAGCAGAGTTTCGTTCATCCTGTGGAAGGGAGATGGACCAGTGTGAGATTTTGCTTTGCTTGGAGCCCCATACCCCCAATTTTCTTTTTGCAATAGACAACAGTTGCTCCCAGTGGCTCCCACCCTGCCTGGATCTGACAGCTACTCCACCACTGCAGACTCAGAGTTGTTAGAGATGCCTTTTGTCAAGCTAAAAGGGTCTCTTCTATCTTGAGTTTAGGTTCTTTCTCATCATGAAGAGATAAATTGACTTTTATCAAAGGCTTTTCTACATCTATTGATAGTGTCATTTTTTTCACACATAATCTTCAAATTCTGTGAATTAAAGTTTTTTAAACTGGACCTCTAGGTACAAAGAATAGTTTAATTATATGCTGACTTTATGGCACACCAGGATCATCCAGCCATTGAAAAACGAATACAATCCTTTATTTATTTCTGTTTCCCCCTTCATTCCACCCTCCCCTCCCCTCCCCCAACTCACATCTGTCCTAACCTGTTTAATCTACATCCTTGGACATCTGACTATCTTTGGGAACAGGTGGCTTCCCGTAAGTATTTTTAATTTACACAAATGCTGTGATTTAGAATCTGTGCTGTTTTTTTTTTTTTTTTTTTACTCAGCAGTATGTTTTTAGGATATCCCTATTTACCAGTGGGGCTGTTTTTGAGCTCTCTGTTCTCTATCATTGGTTTGTCTGTCTCTACAACATTAACACACTGTTACTGTTTTTGAAGTATACACGGCTAGCTGAGTCTCTTCGCTATTTACCTGAAACTACCACAGCAATGTTAATCAGTTATATCCCAATACAAAATACAAAGTTTAAAGTTTGGGAAAAAATAAATACTGCTTTTGATAGAGAAAAACAACAACAACAACAAAAACTAAAGAATACTTGGCTTTGTGTGATCCCTGAGAGTGTCACCTGATAGCTGCCAGGTTCATGGGGCTTCATCCTACTCTCCCCAGTCAAGTTTTTAGCTAAGGACTCAAGGGGAATTTGGGAGTTCTTTCTCCAAGTAGCTGGTTTTCTTCTCTCGGGTACTCCATCTCACAAATTGCAGCCACTTCTATCTCCCCAAAGTCTGACTTCTGTGTCTTTAACTCAGGGCGACCACCACGCTCTGTCTGGTTTTCCCCACATCCTGTACCACTTTCCAGAGCGGAGCTCCAGGCAGAAAACTGGGGTGATACTAATTTTTTATTAATCAGACAAATGACTTCATTTAGTTCATCATACTTATCACTTGGTTGAATATTTTGATTGTGCATC
Source organism: Cervus canadensis (assembly GCF_019320065.1). Lineage (NCBI taxonomy): Eukaryota > Metazoa > Chordata > Mammalia > Artiodactyla > Cervidae > Cervus > Cervus canadensis. The sequence goes on from NC_057414.1 coordinate 43,690,146, forward strand.
TCTCCTCATACCTCTAATTTCTTTTTCATGTCTTATAGCATAGCCCAGACACCTAGTATTATGTTTAACAAAGACTGGAATCAGGCACACTTCACTTCTTCCTAATCTTAAAGATAATGTGTCTAAAGTTTCTCCATTAGATACGATGTTTGTTCTACGTTTTTGGTACTATCTTTTTCCAAGGTGAGAAAGTTCTCCTCTAGTTGTTAAAAAGTTTTTTTTTTTGTTTTTTTTTTTTTATAAATGAGTGATGGAATTTACCACAATTTTTTCTGTGGTATGTACTTAATAATTTTCTCTTTTTTCTCCTTTGGTCTATTTATGTGGTGAACGTGTATTGATACATTTTCTGGTGTTCACTCATCCTTATGTTTCTAGGATAAACCATTTCTACTTTGCTCTGTTTTTAAAATTTTTTTTTTCCCCTTCTTGGTGCTCTGATTTTACTTAGAAAATTTTCGCCCATGTTCATAAGTAAAATTGGCCCATAATTTTCCCTTCTGGTACTATCCTTGTCTGTTTTTTATTTCAAAGATGTAAGATTATACAGGCTTCATAAAATAACTTGGAGAAAGAGCTCTTTTTCTCTACCCTCTAGAACAATTTGTATCATGTAAGGATTATCCTTCTTTGAAGATTTGGCAGAAGGTAAAACCATCTGGTCTGGTGATTTTTATATGAGTGTTAGTGGATACACATGGCTTTAGAAAAAAAAACTACAACTACAATTTATTTAATGTTTTAGGTTTATTTAGATTTTTAAGCTCTTCTTGAGTTAGGGTAAGTTATGTTATTTTTCTAGAAAATTGTTCATAGTTTCTGGTTCCACATTTATTGGTATGATACTTTTCACAGTAATCTTTTAGTATTTTTAAAAACCTTGATTCTATTCGCCATTTAAAATTAGTGACTTGTTCTTTTTTTCTTTATCAGTTTGCCAGAGGCCTGTTTTGGGGAACTATTTAAAAACAAATCAACTCTATCGTTTCTTTTCTTCCCATTCCCTTAGTTTATCCTTTTATTTCTTCCACTTTCTTTGGATTTACCTTGTGATTTTTTTCAGCTTCTTGTGTTGAATTCTTTGGTTATTAATTTTCAAATATTATTCTTTTTCTAACAGATATCCAGGGTTATAAACATGCTAGTGAGTATGTCCTTAGATGTTTCATGACTTATGTAGTGTTTTCATTGTTGTTAATGTCTAAATATTTTGCAATTTAAAACATTTAAAATTTAAGTTTCCATGAATTATTTAGAAATACATTTTACAATGCATACTTTGACTATCTTTTGATATTAATTTCTAATATCATGGTCAGATAATGTGGTCAGTTATTTGATATTTGTTGAGACTCATTTGGTAGCATGGCCAGTTTTGTTTACTCATTTAGTTTAGTACTTTATGTGCTCATTTGGTAAAGCTTTCAAAATTGCATTGTTTGAATGATCTGTATCCCAATTAATTTACCTTCTACAAATATTAACCAATTATGATTGTAGTTTTGTCGTTTGTCTCTTTTCTTCACCTGTTTTGAAATGTTAAGTGTATGTAAATCCAAGATTATTATATTATCCTGGTGAATTGTACCTTTCATGTAATGACCCTCTGCATCCTTATTACTTTTTTAGTCTTAAAGTCTATTTGATCTGATATCATTTTTTAATGAACGTTTCCTGATCTCTATTCATCCCACATGTGCTTTGTAATTACAGATTTTATTCTACAGGGATACTGTGACTTCTCATGGGAGACCCCCTGGGTTGCCAAACTTTTGCTGCCCAGATGTTTGGCGTTGGCTTTTGTTGGGCTTGCAAAGGATTTCTCTGGTCCAAGATCTGGTTTTTGTTGGATTTCTTGGCTTGGAGATTTGGTGTAAATTCAGACTCTATGCCTGTAAATGGTAACAATTTGGGGCTTGGTTACTCAAATTGGTGCCCAGCTCTACTCACTGCCTGCCCCCTGCTGAACCTTAGGCAGCAAGAAGGTGCTAACCGCATCTGGGTAAACTTTGCTTTTGTTAAGCAGCAGTGTCCTCCCAGGTTCTGGCCTCATGGAGGTGCCCTGATCAAGTTGTTTCTTCTACTTATGCAGCTCCAAGGCTAACCTTCTGCCCCTCTCCCCTTCCTTGCCCCAGCCACACCTAACCTCTGCCCCCAGAGCCTCTATCCATCAAATGTTTCGTGGGCATCGGCTCTAGTTGCAAGTCTCCTGGGGCACCTGGATATTTCCCTTCGTGTCCTCCATCTTTCAGCTCTGTATATTATTTGGGCGAGAGGGAGGGGATTATGTTTTCTCCCAGGTTTCTTTGTATCCAGGGTAAGCAGATGGTACCACATCACATAGACACCAGCCTCCACAGATTCCCTGTGGCTACAGTCAGAAGTCTTTCCTTTAGGTTCAACAGAAGTTTAAATAACTTTTATGGAATTTATACTGTGTACTGCACATATATAATAGCATATATACATGTATATACACACAAAACCTACGCCTACATATAACACACACAGTTTATATATATATGATATATGTGTGTGTGCGCTTAGTCACTCAGTCGTGTCTGACTCTTGCGATCCCATAGACTGCATGTAACCTGCCAGGCTCCTCTGGCCATGGAATTCTTCAGGCAAGAATACTGGAGTGGGTCGCCATTCCCTTCTCCAGGGGATCTTCCTGATCCAGAGATCCAGGATGCAGGTCTTCTGTGTTGTAGGCAGATTCTTTACCATCTGAGCCTCCAGGGAAGCCCAATATAGCACATATATAGGCATATATGTATATGTAATAGCATATATACATATAGACAGAGTAAAGATACATAGGTAAATGTAGACACATACATAAGCAGCACATGTGCATACACACACACGCACACACATGTATTTAAGTGTACACAAGTGCACATGCGGAGCCCATCTACAGCAGTGACTCTGACAGACAGAGCCCATCCTCACAGAACTCACAGTCAATTGGCAGAGAGGAAAATACTCAGTCAGACAATTGCCCCCGCCCACCGGGCGTGGTGGTGGAACAGGGGTGGGGGTGACTAACAAGATGTGGGCTCGGAGCGTGGGTGGGGCTGGGAGGTTCCGAGGTCCAAGGGGCGGCTGGGAGAGGCCAGGTGAAGAGGGCTCAGATCCCACCACCCCGGCCCCTCCCCAGCCAGCGGGACCCCTCCTCCATGCCGCCCGCCTAGGGGGCTCCGTGAACACACTTTCATTCAAGCCGCGCTACATGAGCTGGGTTGGGCTGCTCTCCCAGGACCACATCCTCCCCGCTGCTGAGCGGGGAGGTGGGGGGAGGAAATGCACACAGGGGCAGACCCCCACCCCACTTCCCCTGCCTGATCCGGGTCAGGGACCCTCAGAGCACCTGCTCCTTCCTAACAAACTCTGCGAACGCTGATGGAGAGCAGACGGGGCAAGCTGCTGGGGGAGCAGGGACAAGAAGACAGACACGCGCTGCCCTCCTGGGAGGCGGCTCTGAGGGCAAGTTGTGGGTCAGCAAGGAGAACACAGCTCCCAGTGGGCTGGCTGTCCCAGAGTTGGTGGCAGCAGTGACTCGGGAGCTTAGAACTCCCAGCTAACAGAGCAGGAGGAACGGCTGGAATGGGCAGGGGTGAGAGGGGCTGCTGCCCCCAGAAGACCCCCTCCCTGGGGGCAGCACTCAGCCCCAGAGACCCCCAGGTGCACTGGGGGGCTGGCTGTGCGTCCAGGGAGTGTGAGTGGCCTTCTGAAGGAGTTTGTCCTATTGGGTGAGGGGGTGGGGAGAAGGCGGAGAAATGAGATCCAGAGGCAGAGGTTGTATTTATTTTTTAAAAAAGATATTACTGCTTGGTCGTATGTGGATGGGAGTGATTCAGCAGGCAGGGGACAGTGGCAGGGGGGCATTGATGGTCAGGAAAGCTGCAGGAGGGCTCCTGGGGGTGATGAGAGGCCATGGGACTGGGCACTGCCCAGGGGCTGGCCTGGCCCGTCTGGGAACTGGGGCATCAGCCCAGAGAGAAGCAGAGACTCCAGCCACGGGCAGGACACAAGATGGGAAGAAGCTGTTGCTCTTTTTCAGGCATCTTCTTTTTCAGTGAAAATGGTAGTGGTCGTGGTTTAGTTACTAAGTGGTGTCCGACTGTTTGTGACCCTACGGACTGTAGCCCGCCAGGCTCCTCTGTCCATGGGATTTCCCAGCCGAGAATACCGGAGTGGATTGCCACTTCCATGTCCAGGGGATCTTCTGAATCCAGGGATCCAACCCAGGTCTCCTGCACTGCCCTGGCCTCAGCCACCTTTACCCACTGAGCCAGCTGGGAAGCCCCTTAGTGAGACTGGAAGGGAGGTCAAGTACTGAGACTGAGGGAAAGCAGAGGGATTTGGAGAGAGGAGGGGCCCTTATTCCCACTGATTACGGACGGAGTTGTGTCTCCCTCAAACTCATCTGTTGAAACCCTATCCCCAGCGTGACTGTGTTTGGAGCTGGGCCTTTAACGAGGTAATTAAGGTGAAAGGAGACCTCGATCCAATAAGGTTGGTGTCCTTTTTAACAAAAGATCGATTTTATTTTTTGGCTGCACTGCTCGGCATGTGGGATCTTAGTCCCCAGACCAGGAACTGAATCTGCTCCCCTGCGTTGGGAGCACAGAGTCTTAACCACTACCACTTAACCAAGGAAGTCCCATGACTCATGTCCTCTTAAGAAGCGATGCCAGAGTTCTCTCTCCCTCCCTCGCCCCCTGCCCTCCTCTCTCTCTCTCTCTCTCTCTCTCTCGCTTCCCCACGCCATGTAGGACACAGCAGCAGCGTGCCTATTGGCAAGTCAGGAAGAGAGCTCTCACCAAGCACCCAACTGGCTGGCGTCTTGATCTCAGACTTCCAGCCTGCAGAACGGTTAGAAAATAGAGCTGTTCCTTCATGCCCTCTGCTTGAGGGACATGGTTACGGCAGACAAGCAGACTCATGCCCCAATGAAAGGAAATACTGAACTGTGACTACTTCCTAATAAAAGGAAACAGCACACACACACGGCTGGAAAGTGGACCGCGCGGTGTCCACGCCTGGCTTCTCCGCAGTGAGGTTCCCAGTACAGCGGGGGGGAGGTTAGGTCACCCCTGAGTCAGATCCCGGCACGCAGTGTGAGCTCAGTAAATGTGAGCCTCACACACTAGGTCAGCAGGTGTATCTGCCCTCCTCCCCCAGGCTCGCCTTGGTCTGACTTGATCCCTCTCCACAGCCTCCTGGTCCCCAACACAATGCCTGCAGCAGTAAATGCTCACTCACGGCTTGTTGATGGATGATGGTTTAAACTATAGAACGGGACTACCCAGGCGGTCCAGTGGTTAAGACTCTGAGCTTCCACTCCAAGGGGCATGGGTTCCATCCCTGACCAGCAAACTATGACCCTGCATGGCATGCAGCAAGACCAAAAACTAAATAAAATAAAGCACAAAATCTACCGAGTTAGCTGTGATCTTCCTGTTCTTGAAAGCCTTGTTTGATTTTTTGTCTCTTCCATGAAAGACTTACGGAAATATATTATTTCCCACAACTGTCATGACATTGTCTATTTCTCACTGCACTTTAAACATTTTTTAAAAAAGTTACATAGATTAGACACCAAAGCAGTCTTACTTTTAAAGATTCAAATGGTAAAGAAAAAATAAGGTGTTGCCCCGTCCTTACCCCGGGCAATACCGTTTGCTGTGTGATTGTATCCTTGAAGGTTTCTTTCCAGTGCTTAATACACTACCTGGTGGTTTCATAAGCTGATTCTTCAAAAATCAATTGTATGTCTTCTCTTTAAGTTGGGTTTCCCCAGCATCTGCTGGTCTAACCTTTGTCCTGATCTTGCCATTACCATTGACGGGGCATCCCAGAGGGTGACAAGAACCCATCACCTGTTTAAATATTTTGAAGGGAGGCTTCACGAGGTCATTTTATTTAGAAGATGAGGGCTCAGAGGGGCAGCCTGTCCTTCTGCCTCCACCCAGAGAGGAGAAACCAGGGGCCTCTCACCTGCTCCTCGTCGTGTGCTCAGTCCTCTGGGGAAGGCGGTGGCCCCCTCCTCGCTCCGCCGGTGCTTGGAGTCTCAGCAGTCCCCCTTGGGCCCAGCCCCCAGGGTTCGCCTGCCCCCGTCCTGGCTCAGCAGGGATGCTCTGAACCGTCCGCTGCTCCCCACCCTGGCCTCAGAGGCACCTGGCCCCTGGAGCCCCAGGAGAACCTTCTCCTGGCTCCCTCCTACGAGCAGGAAGGGGAGCTTGAGGCATAAATGCGGGAAGGGTGCCGCCCCACCCAGTGGGTGGCCTGCAGAAGTGATGTCTGGGGGCTAATGGGCCTGGCTGGGCGTGGCCGCCCTGGCTCCCTGTCTGGGGGAAATGGAACACGAATCTGGGGGCCCACGAAGACTGATGGGGGCGTCACCCCTCTCCTCCACCGTCCCGGCCATGTTCCCCTTCCTGGAGGCTTTTTGGGACAGCCACGGTGACCTCAGGGTATTGGCCAGACACTTGGCGGGGGGTTGGGGGGGTGGTTAGGGCGGGGCTGTGGAAGGAAGAGGGCCCTTGTGGGCTGAGAGCGTGGAGAGAGCCCATTACGTCCGCGTGGAGATGCTCTGGTTGATGGGCTCGCCCAGCGCTCTCAGTGTGGAGGGTGGGGTGGGGGAGAAGGTGTGCGGGGCCTGGGCTCCAGGACCTTGTTTTCAAGTCTGAGTTCTATTGCCTGTCAGCTGGAGATGTGTGCGGTTTTAGGGGACCTCTCTGGGCGTCCTGGGGGTTGACCATGAGGGAGCCCCATGCTCTGTCCTGGGAGGCAGGTCAGCTCTGCTCCCCAGGGCTCTGAGGTCTCACGGAGGCCACTCAACTGAGGCCAGAGGGCTGTCTGGGCCTCCGGACGGTGCCCGGGGGCTAGAACATTGTGGATCTGGGTTTGGATTCAAGGAGCATGATTCAACTCAGAAGAATCTGCTTCTGGTTTCCAGCTCATGGAACTGACCAAGAGCAAAGAAACCAAACACCCTGAAGGTGTTCAAAGGGCAGCCTTGCCCAAACCAGGCAGCACTGGCTTGTCCTGGGGGGCCATCCGGAAGTGGTCTCTGGAAGTGTCTCATCTGAAGGCTCAGCTGGGGAATGACCGACTTCCAAACTGCCACAGGTGTTGGTGGGACTGAGTTCCTTGCAGACCGTTGGACTGTTGCTGACCGTTAGCCAGAAGCTGCCCACAGCTCCTCACCATCGAGGTCCTCCCAGTAAGGCAGCTCCCAACATGGCAGCTTGCGTCCTCAGAGCTAGCAAGGGGGAGAGTCTGCTGGCAGGGTGGGAATCAGCAGCTCATGCCCTCCACTCCATTCTGTTGGGCAGAAGTGAGTTACCTGGTCCAGCCCATACTCAGGGGATGGGATCACACAAGTGTGTGGATACCAGAGGTGGGCTGCCAGGGGCACCTTGGATTCTGGTGGCCATGCTTATTGGCTGACCAAGAACCTCTTCTGTTGCCAGTCCTTAATACTTCCTGTCCAGCGTAGAATATGCTATGGACCAGGACCATTGTGTTGTTGTTTCTGTTTTCTCCTTTCCAGTTCAGTTCAGTCGCTCAGTTATGTCCGACTCTTTGCAACCCCATGAATTGCAGCACACCAGGCCTCCCTGTCCATCACCAACTCCCAGAGATTACTCAAACTCATGTCCATTGAGTTGGTGATGCCATCCAACCATCTCATCCTCTGTCGTCCCCTTCTCCTTTCCAAATGGGATTAAAAACAAAAATCATAGTTATTCCCTTTGTCCTGTCCACTGTGAGTTGTGTGTCTTTTTTTCATATACTTACAAACACATATTTATTTGGCTGCATTGGGTCTTAGCTGCATCATGTAGGCTTAGCTGTCCTGAGGCATATGGGATCTTAGTTCTTTGACCAGGGATTGAACCTTTGTCCTCTGCATTGCAAGGTGGATTCTTAACCACTGGACAACCAGGGAAGTCCCTGAATTGTGTGTCTTGAGAGTGGTCACCATCACCATCATTTGGACAGGATGCATGGTACCCATCACTAGGACTGGGTACCAGTCCTAGAGGAAGTGCCTCTGGACCTAATGGAGAGAGATGCAGAGGGTCTCTCTCCCAGATCCTGGGCTTGGTGCCGGGCAGGCGTCTCTGGGATTGACTTTAGATTGTCTGTCCTCTGGAGGGGGAAGGGGAGTGCACTTTCTGCTATGAATAATAGAGATACAGATCTGTGATAGGAACATGATAAAACCATATGTGGGAGAGAAGTGGGTGTGCGGGTGGTGGGATGCGGTCTGCCTTTGGCACCTTACCTGCTGGCATCTCCTGTCCATGCTGTCTGTTTGAGCTCACCTCCTCCCTTGTGGCTCAGCTGGTAAGAATACGCCTGTAGTACGAGAGACGTGGGTTCGATCCCTGGGTTGGGAAGATCCCCTGGAGAAGGGAAAGGCAACCCACTCCAGTATTCTAGCATGGAGAAGTCCATGGACTGCACACAAAGAGTCGCAAAGAGTCGGACGCAACTGAGCGACTTTCACTTACCTCTTCCCCACTCTCAGTCTGTTGGGTTTCAGCGAGGTAGGTAGGCACCCCCTTACTCCCCAGGGCCTCCCACCCAAGGGGAGGACACGCGACCGGGGCCTGCCCAGGGAGCACGGGGGTCGGGACTCCGTCAGAATTATCAGCAAAGGGATGCTGTCTTTCTGATGAGATTGCTGAATGTGTCAACTGTCAACTCCGAGCCTCTAGTTACCGGCCGTTTCGTTGATTCATTGAGGACAAAGGCCACACAGACCAAAGCAAAGGTGAGAAGCAGAGGAGAAGGGAAGTAACCTCAGGAACATCATTTAAGGCTTGGATCCAGCTATGTCTGAATTGAAAATCACTGTGGACCTTTGCTGGTATGTGAGTCAATGAGTTCCTTTAAACACAAGCATATGCCCCACCTATACCACCCACCCTCCCCCTCAGCTGATTAAACTGGGGGGTTTCTGTTGCATGCGTTCTCAGCTGCCAAGTCGTGTCCGACTCTTTGTGACCCCATGGACTGTAGCCCTCCTGGCTCCTCTGTCCATGGGATCTCCCAGGCAAGAATACCGGAGCAGGTTGCTATTTTCTTTTCCAGGGGATCTTTCCAATCCAGGGATTGAACCCACATCTCCTTCATTGGAAGGTGGATTCTTTACCACTGAGCTACCTGGGAAGCCGGGGTTCCTGTTACTTGTCACCGAAAGTTCTGGCTGATAAAAATTCTGCTTATGAAACTAATCGTAATCTAGAATCTACAGTTGCATAAGGCAGAGCTGAGTGGTTGCCTCAGGATTGGGGCAGAGGCCGGGGATGATGGGCTGGGTGTCCTAGGGAAATTTGAGGGGCTGGTGATGGAAATGTTCTTTTGGGGGGATGGAAACATTCTGTATATTGATTTGGTGATGACGTGAGCATACACACATGTGTCAAAGATTACTGAACTCTACATTAAATGGATGCAACTTATTGTATTAATGCATCCATTAGACTGCCATTAAATAACTATGAAGATTAAAAAAAAAAATCTGCCTGAGTAGGGAAGCCTTCTCCTGCATTGCCAGGAAACTTGGGCATTCTGACTCACTGAAGCAGAGTTTTCCATGAGTTTTAATTTTATGGACTGTGTCCTGTTGTTTTCTCCAAACCCCTACTGGCTACTCTCCAGTCCCAACTGGCTGAGAATGTGATATTTTTGTACTCATGTTCTCGATTGTCTTGGTTCTGGAAGATTCTGCAATAGGTTTGCAGAGCTCCCTGACCTTGTAGCCAACCCGCTGAGGGATAGGCTTCCTTGGGCCGGGGCTTCTTCCCAAGCATTGAGAGGCTGAATCATGAATGGACTCATCTCTCCATCTTGCCTTCTAAAGGGAGCTCTTGATTCTCAGGACAGAGGAATCCTCTTGGCTGAGACTTCTGAACCAAGTTTTGCAGAAAAGCTCTTGGGCTTCAGAAAATTCTGGCATAAAATACAAACCCCAATTTATCTCAAAACCACACTGGCAGGATATAGGGGAAAGCTGGGCGGATGCTAGAGAGGCATTCCATTTCCTCTTCTTAGGATGAAAGATGAGACAGAGGAGATGTTAGCTTCCAGGCTGTTCACTGCCCCATCTGCTAAACACGCACGCCTTCGCATCCCCCACTTCATTCCGGACATCCGCAGCCTGAAATTGAGCTGAAATCCCCGCCTTTGGTAACTAGTGACCGGGGAATCCAAAAAAGCTGGTCCAGGTGTCCTTGGGTTGTGATGGGCTTGCTATATCTTGCCATCACCCCTGAACCTCAACTCCCAGTGCCTGGCCGATGGAAAACACAGAGGTTCAGAGGTCTGAGCTTCCAAGGAAACAAGAAAGCCACTGTGCCGGATGGTCACTGGGGCTCCAGACAGGGCTATCCACCTGGCAGGACTGACCTTCAACAGGTGACCCCGTTTCTGAGCCCTGGCGTCTACAACGGCTGCGAATAGTCTGTGCCGCGGGGTCCTGTCCTGAAGACTGAAGGTGACTGATTCATGGAGCTCTCAGCCCAGGGCCAGCTGCACACAGTAGGTCCTCAATAAATGGTGGGCTAGGATGAGGGGTGGGAAGGAGCCTCAAGAGGGAGGGGATATAGGTGTACTTATAGTTGATTCACACTGACGTACAGCACAAATTAATACATCACTGTGAAGCAGTTATCCTCCAATTAGAACTATAAAGAAATAAATCCCCGACCAGCAGGGCTGGGATTGGCTGTTCCCACGAACGTCCCTCCTTCAGTGGACGCTGCCCTCCCCTCTGAAGTCCGTCAGTAATGCGGGGAAACCAGGGCACCACCCACCGAGGTCCAGCGGTTCGTGGAGGCGGCCCCCTGCTCATGTGTGTAGAGACAGCGGCGACAGGCAGTACGGAAAAGTGGAGAGGTCTGTCCTGCCCCAGGCCACCCCTCCCCCTCCCTTACGGGGTGGGGGGCTTGGGGGGCGCAGAGAGACAAGGGTTCTTGCTTTGTCCTGCCACCGAGAAGCTGCCTAGTGGGTATGGAGACCGCACTCCCCAATTCTATGACCGTTGACAGCAGTTGTCAGGGGAGACCCGTCAGACCTCTTGCCCCAGGCAGTTTCAGGGTGGAAATCTGTGATGCTGGGTGGACCCTCGGCTTCCTGCCTTTATGGGACACCCAGAAAGGAGGAGGCTTGGGAAGGGACTGCTGGGGGCTGGGCTGGGCTGTTTCGGGGGTGAGGATGGCTGAGGCATATCTCCCCACCGATGCAGTGGACTCTGGAGGCCCCTTTAATAATTAAACACCAAAGGAGGGAGGAGGAGTGTGGTCCAGGGCTGAGGCGTCTGCTAGAGGGCGTCCGTGCCTTTACCCACCATTAGCACAGACCCATTAGCACAGAAGCGAGGTGGTCGGGGTGTGGGCAGGTTATGCATGAAAGCTTTCCAGGGTGGGGTGGCAGGGGGCTGGGGCGGCAGTGGGGCAGAGAGGCCTGGCTCCTTGGCAAGATTGTGGGGAGAAGGGGCTAGGGGCTGGGAGAGGCCTCAGTTCTGGAATTTGCACCCCCCCTCCCGCATTTTTTGGCTTAGCACCTGCTAAGGGCACATGTGTGTTCAAATATACAGTTGCAGCCCTGCCCTGACCTCCAGGCCCTGCTGTGGGCCAAGGTCACCTACCCACCCACCAGGCCTGGGTTCTGAACCGAGGCAGCCGGCAGGGAGGCCCCGGTTGAGCTCCTGGGTGGGTTGCGGACAGCTTCCTATGGGGGACTCAGGGCTGGAGGCCTGGGGTGGGGGCTCCTGAGAAGAGGTGAACTCCAGGGATGCACTGCGCCCTGAGGAGCCAGCCCTGGTCGGCCTCCTTGGGCACCTGAAGGCCTGGAGGCCTTCCTGCCATGTGGAGGCCTGAGCTTTCCAAGTGAAGGGTCCAAGTCCCGGCCCCGGCCCCCCCATGCGTGTTGTCAGGACCCCGTCTGGTTTCTCCGGGTCCTCAGGAATGTTAGCGGTGCTGGTCCCCAGCTCTGCTCTCTGGGGGTTCCGTCTGGTGTGTGAAGGGGGTGCTGGGAGGGTGCACCCCAGGGGCTGGGACAGGGGATGCGGGCACCGGCCCCAATACCAGAGCTCCCGGAACCTTGGCCTCTGGGCCACATGGAGCAGGGGCCTTGCTGGAGATGCAGCCGGGGCTGTGAGAACAGGGAGGTCAGGAGTGGGGGTCTGAGGGGGCCGGTCCTCGGGGCCATGCGCTTGGGGGTCAGCTGGCCTGAGAGGGTATTGCGGCCTGGGCTCCAGGATCGCCTGGGTGAGGCAGGAGGGCATCCAGGGTCTCCGGACAGAATGCCAGCCGCTGGGCGGAACCACTCCCTTGAAGGGCACTTCCCTCCATCGGCCGCCCTGCCCACCCCCACCCCCGTCTCCACAGAAGGGGGCGCTCTGCTCCAAGGGCCCCCGATGCCTCTGCCCTCGGTCTCTCCCCGGGGCCTGTGCGGTGAGCGGTTTCCCCAGATCTTCCCACAAAGGGGCGGGGGTCTCAGGTTGGATCCAAAATGGTTGTCTCCCATGGGCTGTCAGGGGTGAGGGGCGGTCAGGGAGTCGGCCGGCCCGGCCCGAGTGGAGGCCGTCTCCTGGGAGGGGTTCGAGGCTCTAGCTGGGAAGTTGGGAGGTGCCGGGCACAGGGTCCCTAGCCTACCCCAGAGACCTCAGGACAGAGAGTTCTGGAAGGCGGGAGGGGCACACAGCAGCAGATGCAGCGGCCCCCCTGGGGCGGGGGATGTGGGAGGTTCCGTGTGGACACGCAGTGTTCTTCCTGGGCTGGACTGTATCAGCCAGCACAGAGCCTGGAACTCAGGAGGTGTGATGAAAGCTAAGTTTCCAGAGGGAGCAGGGGGCCGTGGGTGGGTGGGAAGGGCACGGGGGTTAGCCAACAGAGGGTAGAGTGGGGATCACGCTCCCCCAAGCAGAGCAGTGGACACCGTCCCCGGAGAGGGAGCAACTGGGGGTGTAGACAGGCCCGCCAGGAGCCGGGGCATGAGACCTGGGGTACGGAGCAGGCCGTGCGGGGAAGGGAGCGCGGAAGGGCAGCCCACCTGGGCCTCGGATGCCCGTGGGGTCCTCAGTGTGGGCACAAGCCCACGAATAGGACAGAGGGCAGGAAGTCTTCCTCAGTGCAAGATAGAAAACATTTATTGATACACATTTACTGTCTTTCATAAAACCTCCGATGACCAAGCTGGGCCCCCGTGCCTGCAGGTGGGCTGGGGTGGCCAGGGAGAGCCAGTGCCCGCTCTCAGACGGCCCCCCGGAGCCCCGTGATGGCCTGGACGGCCCCCTAGAGCCCCGTGGGCCAGGCAGACGGCGGCTTGGATGCACCAGCCGGCGCGGAGTCAGAAAAGACAGCGAGTCACTCAAGCCGGCCGCGGCTCCTTTCTGCGTCCAGCTACTTGGCAGGACAGAAGCCCCGCCATTTGGGCCGTCCAAGGGCTCCCCAGAGGCGGGAACGTCATCTGCAGAAAGATGGGACCCCGAGGTGCTTAAGGGGCAGCTCTCCCCCACAGGGCCCTTTCGTGGCCGTCTGCTCACAGGGTCACCTTAAGAGGACGAACGGAGCCAGGAGGTGTCTTCACGGCAGGAGGAAGCTGCTGGCCCGACAGGCGATGGTGCGGGCTGAGTCCTTCTCGGGGAGGGCTGCCTCACCAAGGGGCAGAAGGTGGACAGGGCTGGGTGACGCCCTCCTCTCCCTTCCTGACCACCCTGGGGCCAGAAGGAGCCCCACACCCAGCCCGCGGCCTGGGGGCGACTTCTGTACCGCGGCTCGAAGGAGGGGGTGGCCGGGGGAGCCTGGCAGGGTCACAGGGGGCTGTCTGTCTCGCTCCCCCCTCCCCAGGGGAACCTGTGCCCTGGGAGAAGGCGGCTCGCAGGCAGAAGCAGCTTTCTCTCCCTGCGCTTGGGCCCCAGGGCTGCTGCCAGCTCCTGTCCCTCTGTCAAGGGTCTCTGGAGGCCACGTGGGCCCGGCCTCGCCTGCAGGCGCCCGGCCTCTCAGGAGGCATTCCCCGAGGGACACTGCATCTCCAGGGTGACCGTGTTGGGCGTGCCGCCTCCCGCCTCCCCCGGCTCGGCCCCGTCCCGCAGGGCCCGCTGGAAGACCACCCTGAGAGGCTCCCACAGGCGCTGCGACTTGTCCCTGCCGGCCAGGAAGTAGACCACGGGCTTGGCGCAGCTGTTGATGCAGAGGCACAGGTCGGTGACGTACTCGGGGAAGGGCGCCGGGATCCGGAAGACCCAGAAGAGGAACCAGTCGATGCCCAGGTAGATGGAGGACACGAGGAACACCGAGACCACGGCCAGGATGACGTGGTTGAGCTTGGCCGAGCGCTGGCGCCGCCGGGCCCGGCACTCTACGTGCAGGATGAGCGCTAGGCAGGGCAGCACCATGAGCGGGCAGAAGACCAGGAAAAGCAGGATGCCCAGGAAGGCGTCCATGTGCCTGCAGCCCGCCCCGGACGCCTGGCGGCCCAGGAACACGCAGAAGTAGTTGTGGACGCAGGTGACCAGCAGCGACAGGGCCCAGAGCAGGGAGCACGCCACGGCCGACAGGCGCTTGGGCCGACGGCGCCAGTACCAGGCGGGAAAGATGACCGACAGGCAGCGCTCCGAGCTGATGGCTGGCAGGAGGCTCACGCTGGTGAGGACCATGCAGAGCCCCACGATCCGGGACACGGCGCGGACGTAGTCGGCAAAGGGGCCCAGGAAGCCCCCCGTGTTCAGAATGGAGAACACGGCCTTACTAAAGAGGTAGCCGACGTCCGCGCTGGCCAGGTGCAGAAAGTAGATGGAGAAGGGGCTCCTCTTGATGGAGAAGCCGAAAAACCAGAGGACCAGCCCGTTGCCCACCAGGCCGCACAGACAGAGGAGCAGAAAGATGTAATTCATGACGGCCGGCGGCGGCAGCATGGTGATCTGCTCGATGGTCAGGAAACCGCGGCTGTACAGCTCGGGGGCCTCGCTCACGCCGGGACACATCTGCGCAGGTGCGGAGGGGGAGACGCAGTGAGGGGGCTGGTCTCCACCCCCACACCCGCGCCTGCTTCCAGGTGGGCTAGGCTGCACCCCCAGGGCTTCCCGCTGGCTCGGAATCTGCCTTTAATGCAGGAGACCCAGGTTCGATCTCTGGGTGGGGAAGGTTTCCTAGAGAAGGAAATGGCAACCCACTCCAGTATTCTTGCCTGGGAAATCCCATGGTCAGATGTGGTGGCGGGCTGTAGTTCATGGGGTAGCAAAGAGTCAGACAGGAGTGAGGGACTAAGCATGCATGCAAGCTCCACCCCCAAACCCGTGCCTGCCTCCAGCTGAGCTAGGCTCCACCCCAAAACCCACATCTGCTTCCAGGTCTATTGGTCCTGATGACAGACTTGGCTTTGGAGCAATGAATTGGCTCCAACTGGAGAACAAGACACCCCTGATCTACCACTCTGTGCCCGAGTCTGGAGCTGGCAGCCTACCAGAGTGATGGTGAAAACAGTGAAAATGATCAGTCCCTCATCAAGGGACCTGACATCCCACTGCCCAGAAAATGTCCATATGGTGCAAGAAAACTGAGGAGCCTTTCTACACAGAAGAAAACTAAAGGGGCATGACCAATCATGGCAGGGCTGTAAGCCTGGATTGTACTGTGGGTCTAGCCATCGCTGTGGAGGCTGTTACGGGAATGACTGGGGAAGTGGGAATGCAAACCATGTCTAGATAGCGGTATTGGACCCATGTTGCGCTTTCTGAACAGCAGTGCGCTGAAGATGCACTGTAGCTGC
The DNA here is from genome assembly GCF_019320065.1 of Cervus canadensis. Taxonomy (NCBI): domain Eukaryota; kingdom Metazoa; phylum Chordata; class Mammalia; order Artiodactyla; family Cervidae; genus Cervus; species Cervus canadensis. Next base: position 43,705,941 of record NC_057414.1, read on the forward strand.
TTGGGGGGGTCCTTGATCTTAAGAAGATACAGGCTGTTTGGGGGCAAAGGGCATTGGAGTCTGTAACTTACTTTCTTTTTAAAAACTTTTAAAATATTTATTTGGCTGTGCTGAGTCTTAGTTGTGGCGCATAGGATCTCCACTCTTCCTTGTGGCAAACGAAGTCTTTAATTGTGACATATGATCTCTTAAATGCGGCATGTGGGATCTAGTTCCCTGACCAGGGATCGAACCTGGGCCCCCTGCATTGAGAGCTTGGAGTCTTAGCCACTGGATCACCAGGGCAGTCCCTGTAACTTACTTGCAAATAGCTTTAGGAAAGAAAGTATCTTCAGTGCACTTTTAAAACAGAAAGAGACTCACAGACTTCCAGTACGAACTAGTGGTTGCTGGGAGAGAAGGGATAGTTAGGGAATTTGGCATGGACATGTACACACTGCTACATTTAAAATGTATAACCAACAATATAGCACATGGAACTCTGCTCAATGTTATGTAGCAGCCTGGATGAGAGGGGAGTTCGGGGGAGAATAGATACTTGTATGTGTATATGTATATGTAAGGCTGACTCCTTTCCGCTGCTCACCTGAAACTATCACATTAGTTTGTGGCTATACCCCCATACAAAATAAAAAGTTTTAAAAAAAGATACTAGATAGAAAGTACAAGTGACAACAGGCTAACAAGAGTCGATAAAGGTTTAGGCAAATTTACAAAACTTGCAATGCTTCATACTAAAACATGAAAACATTTATTTAGAAGAGCAAAAATCACTTGCAAGTTACCAAAACAAAAGTGAACCGTGACCCACAGTGGGATCAGAGAGACCTGGGGAATCAGGGTGGTCCCCTGCTGGGTCTGGGTGACCCTTTGGCTTTCTGGATCATGAGGGAACTGGGCCTGGCCAGGGGGTCCCTGGAGGGGGAGACGCTGGAGGCAGCAGCTATTTATAGAGCTGTGGGGGAGCGCTTCTGTGGTTTGACACTTGGTCTGGCTGTGTGAGTCCATCTGGCTAAATGTCAGTCTTGGCTGCAGGGTCTGGGCTGGTGGAGAAATGCATGAAGGTGGGCCAGGTGCAAGAAACCAGCGAGTGGGGGGACAATGGCAAACTGGAGGGCACCTCTCCTGAGCAAGTGGGCAGCCGCTCTGCTCCAGCCGGGGGCTCCAGTGGGGACTGGCAGACTATGACGGATCATCTTTCCCCCACTCCCCAGAGAAGGCAGAACTCGAGACTGTAAGCTCTGTATGTGCGTGCTCACTCAGTCATGTTCGACTGTTTGTAACCCCATGGACTCCAGCCTCCCAGGCTCCTCTGTCCATGGAATTCTCCAGGCAAGAATACTGGAGTGGATTGCCATTTCCTTCTCCAGGGGATCTTCCCAACCCAGGGATCCAACCCGCATCTGTTGTGTCTTCTACATCAGCAGGTGGATTCTTTACCACTGAGCCATCTAGGAAGCCCTAATGTAAACTACCCCGATCTTTAAACATCTGAAAAAAACACTGTTTGGGCCAAGCACAACACGTCTTTAGAAGCTGATTCTGTTCTCAGGCTATCGATTTTGACCTCTCGTCCCAAGTGGCCGAGGCTGCCCAGAACACTGTCACTCCCCTGCCACACCCCGGCAGACATCACTCATCCTTCCCAGTGCTCTTTCCCACAGAGCCTGAACCTCACCTCCCTTTAAACGCCTGCAGGGTATCAGTTCCCACTGCTCATGACTCTCCCTCCAAAACAAAAGCAAAACAAACAAACACACAAACAAAACCCAGAAGGTTGTCAGATCAAGCCCACTCTGCTGCTTTCCAGATGGCCCCCAGCTCTGGCAGAAAGCTGGGTCCTGAAAGATGGTTTTCTGGGCCTGACACTCCATAACAAAGGGAGAGCACTTTTGGCCTGGCTCTGGTCAAGGGGCATCTGCAAGCAGGGACTGGAGGGTGTTGGTAAACTTTGGGTTGACCCCGTGAGCTCAGGGCATGGGGTCCTAGCCACTGCCCAGCATTCTCTAAATACATTTACTGATGACTCCACATCTGTCTGTCTGTCAGCTCTCAAACTCTTCGTGCTGTGTGTGTGTGTGTGTGGTCGTGTCTGACTCTTGCGACCCCAGGGACTGCAGCCCGTCATGTCTCCTCTGTCTATGAGGTTTTCCAGGCAAGAATACTGGAGTGGGTTGCCATTTCCTCCTCCAAGGGATCTTCCTGACCCAGGGATCGAACCTGCATCTCTTGTATTGGCCGGCAGATTCTTCACCACTGTACCACATGGGAAGCCCATCAAACGCCTTAGCTTGCTCTAATCTCAGTCTTTCCTGTTGGTGGTTCTGGCTACTCCAGGCCACAGAGTGGCCTCCTAAGAACCTCCTCTTAGCTGGGGAAGAGAGGCGTAATCTACAAGACCACTGACTGAAGCAGTCGGTGGAGGACCAGCTCTGCGCCCAAGGGAACAGGGCAGCAGGGGCTGCAGCTGACAGACCAGATCACTCAGAGCCTCTCGCAGGCTGGAAAAAATCTGCAATCCTCTCCGCAGGGTCAGAGCGGGAGGGCCGGTGAGTCACTGGGCGTGAGCTGCCATCCCGGCCACATACCACCTTGTAAAATGCCTGCCTGGAGCCTGGTCCCCTCCCTGGGCTCTGCCTCTTCTCTGGGGGTTTCTGGAGACTCTGGAGCTGGTCCCATCTCTGCTTCCCGTGGCGGCCACCCCACAGCGGTCACCATCAGAAGCAGGACGGGGCTGCAGGCGTGGTGGGGAGGTGCCTGGGGCTATGGCTCAGGTCCTGGGCAGGAGTCCGGGCTCTGCTGGGCCTCTGGACTCACCCCCGTTGAGTCACTACACTGGCGTGAGCCTTCGTTTCCTCAAACGTTGTACCCGCTAAACTCAAGAGGTCCTTCCAACTTGAGAGGGTTTTGCCCAGGATTCAGAAAAGAACTCCAGAGTTTCCAACAGTCTCAGAGAAGTAGGGACCAGAGGGGCAAGGGCAGAAGGGTGGGTCAGCCTGGTGGACTCTCAGAGTCTCAGCTGCAGGATGGCGCCTGCAGGGGGGAGTTAAGCCGTGGCGGCGGGCCCTGGGTGACACTGGTGGGGTGGGCCAGAGCCCCACGGAGCATGTGACCTCAGGGCCCCTTTGGAGCCAGTTTTGCAGGACCTCCCGGCAGGGCCTAGCCATGAGAAATAGCTGACCGCCCCATCCCCACAGGGAGGAGAGAACGAGACCTCTGGAGGTTGGTAACACAGGACAGGTTTTGAGGGTGTCCAATGATGAAGGCACTGGGGATCTGAGGGACCTGGTAAGCAGTGCCAGGCCACACAGCGCAGAGGGGCCCTGTCTGTCCCGAGCTAGAGGATGGGTTCTGGGTGGCAGAGTGTGTGTGAGCAGGACGTATCGGGGTGGCGTGCTCCTCCCATCACACCCATCCCGCAGGCCCCGGCGGAGGAGCCCCCTCTGTGCGGAGCTGATGGAGGCACTTGCCTTGTTCCAGTTGGTGGGGTCGGCCTCCCAGGAGCAGTTTCCGGCCATCTCCAGGCCTGGCCAGTCCACGTTCCTCAGGGCTCCGCTCACAGCTCACCGGCACTGAGAACGGCACAAAGGGTCACATCAGGGGGGCGGTGTCCTCCACGCCTGGGCAGGCCCCTCCCCAGGCCCGTAGGGCTGTCCCCTTGGAGGACAGGTTCATGAGCCATCCCCTGGTTCCCCAGAGGCAGGGCCCTGTGGGAGGCACGGGGCTTCCTGCTGAGTCCAGAGTGGGTGGCATCCGTGTGCACTGTCCCCTCCTTCCCTGGGGAGGGGGTCCTCATTCACCCTGCTGCTGATACCTTAGTGATACCTCCTGGGGAAGAAGTCCTTCTCCTTCCCAGCTCTGTCTGACATTTCTGGAGCCAGATGGTGTCTGGGGATACGTTTGCACACACTTCTTGGGCACCAGCTTTGTGTCCAGCCAGGGGTGGGACAGGGGTTCCGGGCAGTTAGTTCCAGGAGGGAGCGTGGGAGAGAAAAGATCATTTCTGGCAGGAAGACTTCCTGGAGGAGGAGGCTTTCCCCTGGGCCTTGTGTTTGTATGGCATCACCAACTCGATGGACATGAGTTTGGGTAAAGTCCAGGAGTTTGTGACGGACAGCGAGGCCTGGTGTGCTGCAACTCATGGGGTCGCAAAGAGTCGGACACGACTGAGCGACTGAACTGAACTGAACTGAAGGTGTCTGGTCTTTCCCGTACACGTGCCTGGAAGGCAGGGCAGCATCAGCATTGCTGTCATCACCCACCATCAACCCCGGGTCAGTGAGAGCCTGCTCACGGACACCCGTCCTCCTGTCTGGTCCTGGGTTCCAGCAAGGAGGCAGGTGTAGTCACGCCCCTGTGATGAGGACAGGGAGGTGAGGTCACCTCCCTGCGGGGGTTGGGGGGCACACTACGGCTTTGCAGATTTGTGTCTGCAGAGCCTAGACGGGCTGAAGAGGCAGGGAGGCTGGAGAGGCCAGCCCTAAAGTCGCTATGGTGGCCCTAGCTCCAGGCCGGAGGAGGAGCAGCTGGACTCGGCCAGGACTTCAGGTCGGGGTTAGGGGTGGGGGGCGGCTGGGAGAAGCGAGGGGTGGCCTGAGACTTGTCCATCTTGGCCGGGCAGAGCTCATCGGTGGACTTGCCACGAGTTCACTCGAATTGACCGCGATCCCCAACTTGAGCTCAGCCCCAACTTGGCAAGCACCCATCCCTTCCACCGTGCAGGTGGGAAACTGAGGCTGTGAGTGGAGGAGGGGCTTTGCGGGGGGCCCAGCCGGGCGGCGGGGTGCTGGGCCCCTCCTCATCCTCCTGACTCCCCCGGAATTCCAACCCGGCCGCAGCCAGTCGAGGCCGCCTTGCGCCCCTCCGCCCCGGGCCGGGAGGGTGGGCCCGGGCGGGCGCCGGTCATTGGCTGCGCGGAGAGGCGGTTCTTGCGAGCCGCCCGCCCTCTTTAACCACCGGCCTCCCGGAGCCCCCGGCGCGGGGTCGCCTGGAGGGGACACCGGCGGGGCTGGCGCGGACCGCAGCCGCTGGCTGCGCGCGGGGTGGGAGCCCTTTTGCGTGATCCAGCTCGTGAGGCCTGAACAGTGTGGGTCTGCAGATAGCGAAGGAGCGGGGCAGGGAATGGGTCTCAGGCGTGCATATAACTGTGCCCCCCACCCCCGCCCCCGTGGCGGTCTTGACTCTCGTTGGACCCCTGTCCCCGTTGCCATGGACAAATCTCAACCTCCTTCACACGCTGGGACTTGTTGAAACTCTCCGGGTGCCTGCAGCCCTCAAACTGCCCGCCTCAGCCCATCTTCCGGGGAGTAGCTGCCCTTCCACCCTCTTCTTCCTCCACCGACCTTACTCTTCTGCTCATCCTTCCAGACCCAAACCACCCCCAGGCCTGGGCCCCAGGCTCGGGCCCCAGGCTTGATGTCCTGACTTGGAGGGCCTCCACTGTTCCCCTCCCGCCAAGCTAGACGCCCCCCGTCCCCCAGCACACAGATGCCCCCCAGGATTGCTGGCTGGGACCTGCCCACAATGGGGCTGGGCACGCAGTGTTGACTCGAGGGGTGACTGTCACTGTGTGTGTCTGAGCTCTCGCTGCCCTGCCACGGGCCATCGGAAAAGCTATTGCACTCGTATGGAGGGACCTGAGAGCCGAGTTGAACCCCACGTGGGCCGTGGAAGGACATGTGTGTGACATGTGTGAGGGATGGATGCGCCTGAGTGCATGTGCTCCTCACACTGGGATCCGGCCTATGACAGGGCTAGCTTGCACTAACGCAGACAAAAGAAAATCTGCCAGCTCAGCTCACCGTGGACCCTCCCCTCAAAGCAGGAGCCCAGGGATGGGCCTCAAGCCACCTGTCTGCCTCCCAGGGTCCCAGGAAGCCCCGCATCTCTCACTTCCACCCACCATGCCCGGGTCTCTGAGCCCGGCCCAGCCGGCTATGCAGGGCTTTGCTCCAGGAGGCCTGGCTTGGAGGGAGCGAGCAGTCTCCAGTTCTGCCGTCTTCCCGGCCCCTTGTCTCCTTGGCTGGGGGGCTGCCGCCTGGGCTGGGTCTGAGACAGCTGGCTGTGGGGTGGGCTTGCGGCTGTCCCTCCCCACCGGACACAGGGGAGACCTTTTGGAATGCCTCAGGAATAGACAGCTTCGCCCAGCGCCAACACCCCACCAGGCACTGCCCGCCTGGGAGAAGGTGGGACGCAGCCGCCCAGCCTCCGTGGCTGAATAGCCTCCTCCGCGGCTTATTCCTCGCTGTCTACCCCAGGGCAGGCCCCGAGCTGCCGGAAGCGCAGTCTGCTTGTGTGACAGCAGTGGGATGCTGCCTGCTGGGTGTTCCCCTTCCTGCCCTTCCAGAAAACTCACTTGGACGGCTGGAGGCTGGCAAGAGTAGGGGAGGCGGGGAGGGGGAGCCCCCACCCTCCGGAGGACAGACCAGGAGCTGGAAGCCCAGGACAGATGGCTTGGGGGTCGGAGTGCCGGGGCCTGCTGCACAAGACGGGGGCTCTCAAGTGGCCCCGTGTCCTCGGGACTCCTGGGGCCTCGGATGCTGACAGCACTGCTCTGGGGGTCTCGGGGGGGGCTCCTGCTTGGAGCCATGTGATTTCCAGGGGCTGCCAGCCTTGAAGGTGCCCACCTCTCTCCCTTTCCCTGCCCAGGCCTTCACCCTGCAGCCCTGGCTGCCGAGATGCCCTCCCCTGGGCCCCGGGTGTGTGGCACTACCTGCAGCTGCGGGCCTGATCCTCGGAGGCCTCCCCTTGGCGGAGGGCTCCTCCCGCGATGCCCACCTCTGGTCCCGAACCACCGGGGCGGGCAGGCCAGCCCGGGGCACTGCCCGGAGGCTCAGGAAAGGCGTGCTCCGAGTGCAGGAGAGCCTCGCCTGCCTGCCTGCCTGCTTGCTGGAGATGGCTTTGGAAGTGTAACCCGCCCCAAACCCAATTCCAGGCCCTGCAGGAGGGGCGGGGTCGGGGAGGAGCAGGAGGGGCCTAGCCGGGATGAAGCTGTGGGAAGGAATGCCCCGCTCCGGACCCCCCCACCCCAACCCCGACTCCCACCCCGAGCCCCACTGGGAACTCAGCTCGCCGCCTGGTGACGTCACGTTGGCCCGAGCACTGCGGCCCGAGTCCAGCTGTGAATCTGCAGCTCCGAGGGGCTGCCCGCGGCACGCGGAGAGGGAGCGCCAGGCTCTCCGCCTGCCCGGTGCCTTCTCTTGGCCCCTCCCTGGGCATCTCTGGGCGTGTGGGCCTGGGGTGGAGGTGGGGGGGGGTGGAGTGAGCCCCCCGGTACCCAGGCACTGATAGCGGAGCAGCCAAGGAGGCAGAGGGCGAGGGCTCCAGGCTGGGGCGGCGCTCGGCCTTCGCAGAGGCCCACCTGTGACTGCACAGCAGGGCCACCCAGGCGGCACCCCACAGCCCCTTCCACCCCGGACTCTGCCCAGGGCCCCCCTGCGGGCTTCTGGAGCCAGGATTCCCTTTCCCCAGCCCTAATAGCAATCAGATGGCGCAAGTGGAAAATCACAGCGCTCGCCTGGGGCCGGACCGAGCAGGGAAACGGGCGGGGCTGCGGTGCCTGGTGCGTGCGCCGCTCGGCGGGAGGATGAGTCCGCCTCCCCCCAGCCGGGCGAGCCCCTCGCGGGGTCCTGGGGCACCGAGCCAAAGCCTGGGGGGTGGGGGCGGCAGCGCAGGGGCCAGAGGGGGGTGGCCTTGAGGACGCGGAGGGTGAGGAGCGGCTTTCCCAGGCAGCCACCAGGGAAGGCTCCGCTGCCCTGGACCGACTTTCTCATGGCCCCGCGGAGCCCGGGGGAATTCTGAGCACAGCCTCTGCGGAACACACGGTGCCCAGGCTGGGGGCTGCCTCGGCGGGCCTCGACTCGGCAAGAGAACCCAGACACGGAGCTCTCCTGCACCTGCCCTGGGCCTGCAGCACCTCCGTGCCCAGAGGAGCACGATGTCCCTGCCGCCTGTGAACCTCCGAGGGGGCGCGGATTTTTCCCTACTGGGTCCGGCAGGCCTGGGGTGGGGGGGCCTTTGCTTTTAGGGAGGGGTGGGGTGAGGAGTCGAGGATGCTGCAGTTCCCGGCCACGCCCGAGGAGGAGGGGGAGGAGAGGCTGGGGACCCTCCCCTCCTCTCCCAGGCCGGCCAGCTGGGGCCCAGCTGGGCCGCTTGTTTACACGCGGAGGCCAGGGGGTGGGGGTGGGGGGGCCAATCCCGGCAAGTTCCAAGTGTAATTGCGTTTGGACTCTTAAAAGGAATTGTGTGAAGTGGGCAGCGGCTCTGAAGTCCACCGCCTTATTTGGTATGGAAATCTGTTTCTCTCAAAACTAAGAGAGGTGCTTGTAAATGGGAAAGCCATCCTTTGCCTGGGTGTGCTGCGTCCCACTGCCACCCAGCGTCCTCTAGCCTGGAGGCCCAGCTCCCGCAGGGACTTGGAGGGAACCCCGGCCGCACGTGGGGCTCCCCTGGCTGCCTCCAGTCTTGGGTGGCCCTGGGCCTCCTGGAGTTGCAGTGAGGAGGGAATCAGGGTGCTGGTGACCCCAGAAACATGTGTCATTCATCCCCCTCCCCCTTCAGCGAGGCCCCTCCCCCTTCAGCGAAGCTTAGGGCGACTTGGAGATGACTGGCCCAGTGCTGGGCACCTGGAGACTGAGACACGGTCCCGACACTTCCAACCCTCCTCTTCTGTCCTCACACTCCGAACAAGCCACCACCCTGCCAGCCAATGTTCTCCGCCCCTCCCGGGAGAACAGGACTTAGTTTCAGTGGTCGTGTGCCGTGGGCCTCAGGTGTCACACCTGCCCTAGCCCCCTACAAGGGTGCAGGCAGGACCTCCTCTGCTAGGCCCTCCTGTGGTCCCTCACTGCCAGATGCTCCCTGGATGGGAGATTGGCCCCTCCGGGACCACGGGGAAGGTGCAGAGACCCCAGGCAGGCCCCCACACCCATCAGAGCACCTGCCGGGCACCAGGCACTGTGCTGTGAGCTGATGAGCTGGCAGGAGCTGCTGTCGAGCTGGGAGGCAGACCAGAATCAGAGGACCCAGACCCGTGTAAAACCACCCCTGGACAGAAGGCCCTGGGGCTGGGCATGCCAGCGAAATTAGGATGGCTTCTCGGAGGAGGTGATGATGGAGCCCATGGGGAAAGTTGGGAAGGAGTGATTCAGGTGAGGAGGGGAGGAAGGCATCTCCGGCAGAGGAAACTGCATGAGCAAAAGCCCTGGGGCAGGGATGCGAGCTCCACGAGTGACCGGGGGCTGGGTGAGGCCAGGGGGAGGAAGGGAGGGCAGAGGTGTGGATGAAGCCCCCAGGCCAGGCCGCTCTGAATGGCCCTTCCTGGCCCAGGATCTCACCCTCTGTGTCCTGTTCTCACCTTTCTGCTGCCCGTTGTCCCATCTGCTCAGGGGACAAAGGCAGTGACGATGATGACAGTTACAGCTGGTCCTCTGAGCCAGGTGGAATGACTTCATCCTCACAGCACGCCCTTTCGACGTGCTCGGGCAACACACATTTACTGAGCACCTACTATGTGCCTGGACTGTTCTAAAACCTGGGAATCCACTGAGGAAGGAACAGATAAAGACCCCTGTGTACAAGGGGCCCAGATTCCGGAAATGAGGAAACTCAGACCCAGGGAGCATCTCTGTGTAGCTCCTGGAGGCCCCACCCCCCCGCCACCGCCCCATCCAATGGCAGAACTCGAGCTGGGGCGCTGGGAGCTCTCTGTATCTACAGCTCCAGCACTGGGCACGGAGGTGTCCAGGTGGGAGGGGAGCTCCAGAGGCCCACGTTCCGGTCCTGTCCTGCCTCTGATGAGCCAAGAGAAACTGAGCCTCTTTCCCAGTGGTATCGCAGAGGAAGGTGGTGGGGTTTGAGACACCCTGTCCCCACCTTCTGCTCCAGCTCTGATAGGTTGGCGCTTCTCTTTTCTCAACAGGTCTTTTGAGATACACCTCACATACCAAACGATGTTGTTCAGTCGCTCAGTCGTGTCTGGCTCTTTGTGACCCCATGGACTGCAGCACGCCAGGCTCCTCAGTCCTCCACTATTTCCCAGGGTTTGCTCAAATTCATGTTCATTGAGTCGGCGAGGCCATCCAACTATCTCATCTTCTCCTGTCCTCTTCTCCTTTTGCCCTCAGTCTTTCCCAGCATCAGGGTCTTTTCCAATGAGTCAGCTCTTGGCATCAGGTGGCCCAAGTATTGGAGCTTCAGCTTCAGCATCAGTCCTTCCAATGAATATTCAGGGTTGATTTCCTTTAGGATTGACTGGGTTGATCTCCTTGCAGGCCAAGGGACTTTCCAGAGTCTTCTCCAACACCACAATTTGAAAGCATAATTCTTCGTCAGTCGGCCTTCCTTATGGTCCACCTCTTACATCCATACGTGACTACTGGAAAAACCAAAGCTTTGACTATATGGACCTTTGTTGAACAAGTGATGTCTCTGCTTTTTAATATGCTGTCTAGGTTTGTCATAACTTTCCTTCCAGGGAGCAAGCATCTTTTAACTTTATGGCTGCAGTCACCAGACAATTCACATCTTTAAAGTCTATGATTCAGTGGTTTCACTGGATTCACAGAGTTGTGAACCTTGACCGCAGTCTAATTACAGAACATTGTTGTCAATGTTCAGAAGAACAGAAGAACCTCATACTCGTTAGCAATCTTTCCAGCCACCCACACCCCAGGCCCTGGTCACCACTCATCTAATCTCTGTAAATTTACCCATTCTGGACATGTTGTAGAAATAGAATCACACAGGTCTTTTGTGTCTCGATTCTTTCATGAAGTGTAAAGTTCTCAAGGTTTTTACATGTTGTGGATTCACGTATCAGTGCTACATTCCTCTTGGTGGTGACAGGCTGGCTTTTCAGGGTCCAGGCCCCCCCTTCTCTTGACTAAGCTCCTCTAGGAGATGAGGCAAATGTGTGCATGGTCTGGGTTTCCCGGGTTAGTTCCTGAGGCCCTTTGGTTTCAACCCTTGAGACTGAAAAAGTCTCTCCAAGGTCTAGCTGGTTTTCCTAATAGGAAGAGAGAGGAGGACACTTCCTCCCTCCTCTCACCCCTTCTCCAGCTGGAGCATCTGAGATGGAAAGTGCATGTGGGGAATCTCTGTAGAAACCTGCATTCTCCTGTGTCCTACATGTGGAAGACTAATCATTTGTTCATTCATGCATTCATCATCCTATCTGTTCATCCATCCATCATCCATCAACCACCCATCCATCATCCATCTTACATCCACCCATCACTCATTCATCCATCACCCATCCATCCATCATCCATTTATCCATACATGCATACACCATCCATCCATCCATCCATTATCCATCCACCCATCCATGCATACATGCATACATCATCTATCCATCCATCATCCATCCATCCATTCTTATCTTCATTCAGCACATATTGACTGAACACCAACAATGTTGGCGTTGGGGAAACAACTGTGAAGAAATCAGACATGAAGGGAGAGAAGGACAGGTGATAAACAGAAACATGTGAACTCAAGAATTCCAACTGGAATCAGTGCAGGTAGGATAATGAACAGGTGTGGTGATAGAAAATGATGTGGTAGGAGAAGAGAAGGTGTGATGTAGTCTGGATAATGCCCCCCAAAGATGCTGACATATGTCCTAATCCCCAGATCCTGAGACTAGAGGAACTTACATGGCAAAAGAGACTTTGCAGATATAATGAAGCTAAGGATACTGAGATGGGGAGCTTACCCAGGGTCATCTGGGTGGGCCCTGTATAATCTCAAGGGTCCTCATAGAAGGGAGACATGAGGGTCAGCGTGAGATGTGATGACAGGAGCCAGGCAGGAGATCAGGCAGGAGATGTGATGAGCAAAGAAAAGAGGTTGGGGGGATGTGAGAAAGGGGCCATGGGCAAGGATGCATTATTCTCTAGAAGCTGAAAGAGGCAGGGAAATGGATTGTCCCCTAGAGTCTCCAGCTCTGCCCACACTTTGATTTTAGGCTTCTGATCTCTAGAACTACAAGAGAACAAATGTGTGGAGATGTCCTTGGTATTCTCACTGCAGTGGGTTCAATCCCACAGGCCCTGTGGCAGCCAAAATAAAAAAGAGAGAGAAAATAAGTGTGTGTTGTCTTAAGGCACCCAGTTTGTGGTTACAGCCACCCACTGGTTACAACAGCTATAGGAAGCTAGGGCAGAATGGTAGAAAGGCCTTTCCATCAAGGCCAGGCTGGAAGCTCTTTCTGCTCGAGTCAAGGCTGGAGGAGGGGAGGGAGAGGAGCTAGTTACTCACTGGAGTTCACAGGAACAGTCTGGGATCAAGAACAGCAGGTGCAAAGGCCCTGAGGCTGGAAGAAATTTGCTGTTGTGGAAGATTGGAAAGGGAGGTGGGAGGGCAGGAGGGGGAGGGGGTATGATGAGGCTGGGGAGGTGGCTGGGGCCTCCAGACCCCCTGCAAGCCCAGCGCAGAATGCCTTCCTGGGATCTGAGGTGGGGTGTCCTGGGAGTGGGGCCTTGGCTGTCTCCCGTCCTCCTAGTTTGAGGCTCTCTGCCCAGTTCCTCACTTTCCTGCTGCCCAGACGTTTCCTACCTGTGTCCGCTTCTCTCCCTCTGCGTGGCCACTGCCCCGGGGCAGGCCCGTGTGTGTCCCCCTCGGACTCCTTGCTGGTGCCACAGCCTCCCATCATCACAGCGTGCCTTCTGCCCATTCATCAGACTCCTTAATGTGGGCCAGCCCGTGGGGACCCTCAGCATCGTCGTGCTTGCCTGCCTCAAACTCCTTGGCCAGTCTCGACACCAGCTCTGGTCCCCCTCTGCTCATCTATACCCCTGTTCCCCTCCCTCCACACCTGTATCCTGGGAGCAAACCCCAGTCATCACATCATTTGATCTGTGGCCATTTCAGCACGGGATTGAAAAATAAGGAAACCTTTAAAAGACCACATTTTCATTTTAAAAGTCTACCACGATCATTTCTAAAAGTCATGAAGGATAATTCCTTAAAATCAACAAATATCCAGTGTCCACGTTTATTGATTTATTGACAGGATTGTGTGTGTGAATCAGAATCCAACTAGATGCACGGGTTGATCTGCTTCTTTTTCCTGTTTTAAGTTATAGGTTCCATTGCTGTGTGACTTTCCTGTTGGTGCAGTGATAAAGAATCGACCTGCCAATGCAGGAAACGTGAGTTCGATCCCTGGATCGGGAAGATCCCCAGGAGAAGGAAATAGCAACCCACTCCAGTATGCTTGCCTGGGAAATTCCACGGACCGAGGAGCCTGGCGGGCTGCAGTCCACGGGGTCGCAAAGAGTCAGACATGAGTGAGCAACTGAACAACAGTCCCCTGCAGCATTTCTCTCTCTGTTTCTCTGTCTCTGAGCTAGATCAGGAAACAAACACATCACATGATCAGGGAAATAATCAGGGGTTTCATACAGGAAAGTGGGTGGGGCTGGACCATGGACATCTCGAAGGCTGGGACCACAGGATGTGAGAAGCAGTCACTGGCCGTCAGGACCCCGGTCACTCACCCACCGGTGTGGGTGCAGACGCTGGGGAAGCGCTTGATCTAGCGTCACCTAGGGAGGATGCAGTGGGGTGGGGCAGACAGCCCAGCACAGCCCACCCCACCCCTTTAACTATGCTTAACTTCTTGGGGGAGCCGCAAGTAGTTTGTGTGAGAGGTGGTCCCAGGAAGCACTACCCAGAGATGGGGAAGTGAGACAGAAAGGAAAAGACTTGAGAATTCGCTTCTGCCTGGCTTTGAGCCGTCTGGTCCTCAGCTCGCCAGCCCCCAGCCTCCATCCGTGGGTTACCATGACAACAGCAAGATGTTTGCAGGTGCCCCAGAGAGGGTGACTTGAGGGGAAGGGGACAGGCTGGCAGTCGGGGTGTGGGAGGGTTGGTGTAAACCCACCCTTGACTTGGAGAGGGGGGCCGGAGGGAGGCAGGCGAGGAATGACGTTGCACTAAGTACCGGGGTCACTTTCTGCGTTTCCGCTGGGCCCGCTATTGGTGCAAGTGGACACACAAGACAAAAATATGCCTTGATCCCCACATGGAATTAGTCACAGTTTTCCATGGGTCTAGTGCAGAATTGGGGAGTTGTTCTCCAGTCTGAGTGCTCCGTTGTCTCCTCTTTGTGGGAGTCCATGTTTCTGAAACTTTCTGGCAGAAGTAGCTGTTTTCCAGATAACACTCAGAATTGTTTAGCTCCTCGTAGAGCTGTTGGATCTGGAATTTCCCCCCCGAGGCCTGAGCCAGCTGAACAGATTATGCTGATTGGTATGTGTGTGTATTTCAAGTCATTAAAAATTAAAGAAATAAAATTCCAGTATCTTTTAAAATAAATGATGTAAAATGCATCTAACAGAAAACTTGACATTTTAATTGTGGGGTTTTTTTTTTTTAATACATTTTTAAAGTTTTGCTGTCCTGGGTCTCTGTTGCTTTGAGTGGGCTTTCTCCAGTCGCGGTGTGCAGGCTTTGCATTGCGGTGGCTTGTCTTGTTGCTGCCGAGCAGGGGCTTTAGGCGCGCGGGCTTCAGTAGTTGCAGCACGTGGGCTTGGTAGTTGCGGCGCGTGGACTTAGTTGCTCTGCGGCACGTGGAATCCTCCGGGACCTGGGATCGAACCTGTCCAAGTCCCCTGCATTGGCGGGTGGATTCTCACCCACTGGACCACCAGGGAAGTCCCCATTTTAACCTCTTTTAAGCGTACAGTTCTGTGGCCTTAAGTACATTCAACGGGGCTGGGCAGCCGTCTCCTCCATCATCTCCCAAACTCTATCTAGTAAAATTGGAACTCTGTCCCCATTAAACATTAACTTCCCATCCTCTTCCTCAGTCCCTGGCCCCCACCATCTTATTTTCTGTCTCCATGAATGTGACAACTCTAGGGACCTCATATGAGTGGAGTCATGCAGCATTTGTCCTTTTGGGACTGGCTTATTTCACTTAGCATTACATGCTTGAGGTTCATCCATGTGGTAGCATGTGTCAGAACTTCCTTCCTCCTTAAGGCAGAATGACATTCCACTGTACGGATGGACCATATTTTGTTTATCCATTCATCTGTCGATGGACACTTGGATTGTTTCCATGTTTGGGTTGGGAATACCTGTTTGAGAGCTTGCTTTCCATTCTCTTGGGGAAATACCCAGAATCAGAGTTGCTGGATCACGTGATCATTTTATTTCTAATTTTTTTGGGGGACCATTTCACTCCCCATCTTACATTCCCACCAACACTGCACAAAGCTTCCAATTATTCCACAGCCTCACCAACACCGGTTATTTTCTATGCTTTTTTTTCACAGTAACCATTCTAATGGGTGTGAGGGGATCCCTTAATTTAATGTTGAATACAGAAAATCATATCTTTCTACCTAACAGAACCCCATTGTCCCCTGTACAATCAAAGACACTAATTCTCCATCCAAAAAAGGAGATGCAAAGTTCCACCTCTGGGCAGTGTTTTCTAGCTGAGCTGCAATCCCCTTCTATATCTTGTGACTTAAAATACTAGATATTGGTTTATTTTTTTAAATTAAAAGAATTTATTTAATTATTCAGTTGTTCTGGGTCTTACCTGCTGTACTCAGGATCTTCAGTTTTGACATGTAGGATTTAGTTCCCTGACCAGGGACTGAACCTGGACCCCCTGCATTGGGAGTGGAGTGTCTTAGCTACTGGACCACCAGGGAAGTTCCTTGAGCTGCTATTAACCTACTTTATAGTCGTTGGACTATCAACTGGATCTGGGGAGAAAACACAGACAGCTTTAGTCCTGTAATTCCAGCTAGGTGGATACGCCTTCTTTTTCCTCTGTTCATTCTATACCCAGTCCCTTTGCCCCATCTCAGCTCATCCTGGTTCTTTGCCTGGTGGGGTGCCCAACACTTCATTCCTGAAGGATCTACGCCCTTCACGGGTCGTTTAGGCTCCCCTAGGTTTGTACATGAGAGTTCTCATGTACAGGCCATGAGAGTTCTCAGGGATGCCCAGAGGATCTTCCGGACTCCAGGCGTAGGCTCTCTGTGGCGTTCCCCCTTGGAACCAGGGCCAGTCATACCTGCTGGTACAGTAACCCCCTACGTCATCTCTTCTTTAGGAGCATAAACGGTGTTCTGGAAACAGCAAAGCATCATCACTCAGACAGTAAAGGGCCATCCCTTTGTTCAGTGATGCTTAGGACGACGGGGAATGTGGTGAGATAGAGGAGCCAGCGGGCTTAATCCTGATGATGCCCTTCATTTGTGGAGAGTGAGTTTCTTGATGACAAGCAGTGTGTGTTGTGGGCATATACTAATGGCCAAGGAGCTTCCAGATATCCACAGATGGAGGTTTCCTCAGAAAACTTGCTGGTAGGGAAGGCACATTCCTGTTCAGAGCAAGTGGTTATTCAAGGAAAATCGAATTGGTGCCCTTTCCATGATGGAAGTGGTCCAGTCAAATCAACCTGCCACCAGTTGGCTGGCAGTCCCCTGGGGAATGACGTCCTCCTATGGGGTAGCTGGGCATACGGCAAAGGCTGGGGGGTTTGCTGGTCAGTTTTGGTGCAGAGAAGCTTAGGTTGCTGGGCAAAGCAGGGTGGCTGGGGACACAGGCTAGCTGATGCCATCAGACAGACCATCTTGTCCCTCTGAAGACAGACAGCCTCCTCCGTGAAGGTGGCCTCTGGTCAGCACTTACATGGGACACAGACACCTGTCCAGCTGCCTTGCGCCCACTCTGAGAGGTTCTTTCTCTGGCCTCTTCTCCTGACCTCCTGTGACTAATCGTCCAATCTCGTTCCTTCAGAGTCACTGACCGTCCATTCAGCCTTGCTGACAAGTCAGCATGGACGCACATCTCTGACCTTCTCTCCTTACAAATAAAAGGAACAACCAGGCTGATGTCTGAAGTTCTGTCCCCACTCCTTCAAGACCACCCCCCTGGAGCTGCAGAGTTTCAGCTGTCTACTCTCAGGTGATACCAGCATATCATTCAAGCCTAAGTCTTTCTTCCTGGTGCTCTGTTCATTTTTATAAGGGAATTGGGGGAGATCAAAACATGATAGCATCACTGTTCCATCTTCCCCAAACTGCCTTCGAGTCCACTTGAAATAGAAATGATACTGAAGAACTGGTGCTTTCAAACTGTGATGCTGGAGAAGACTCTTGACCTTGGACAGCAAGGAGATCAAACCAGTCAATGCTAAAGGAAATCAACCTTGAATATTCACTGTAAGGACTGACGCTGAAGCTGAAGCTCCAGTCCTTTGGCCGCCTGATGCGAAGAGCCGATTCACTGGAAAAGACCCTGATGCTGGGAAAGATTGAAGGCGAAAGGAGAAGGGAGAGGCAGAGAGGGTGAGATGATTGGATAGCCTCACCGACTCAATGGACGTGAATTTGAGCAAACTCCGGGAGATGGTGAAGGACGGAGGAGCCTGGCGTGCTGCAGTCCATGGGGTTGCAAAGAATTGGACATGACTTAGCGAATGAAAAACAACAGCAGCAGAAGCATCTGTTCTGAAAGTCCTGGGTTGACAGCAGCTTGAGGCGGGCTCTTCAGCAGAGACGAGCAGGGCCACAGAGCGGAGCAGGAGACCCGCAGGGACCTGCGTCTTTCCGGCCCCCACTGCCTGCCGCCAGGCCCAGGGGGAGAGCTGTGGGCAAGGCTGCCAGCACAGCCCTCGGTGCACTTGACCGGGAGGGCGAGCGGGGCTGGGTTCCAGCTCCCGCCTGAGCCCGGGGCCCCGCGCTGGTGCTGCCGCCCTCCCCGCTTCTGTGCCGGCGGGCTCGCTGACCACGGGGAGGGCGAGACGGCCAGTCTTGAAGGCCTCTCTCTGCGGTGGGATTCCCTACCTGGGGGTCTGCAAAGGGGCCTCTCCCTGAGATGGTTAGAGCCATCCCAGGCGAATGCTTGCCCTCCTGGCTCTGAACCGCCCCGAATCCCTCCCAGCAGAAATTCGGGGTTCCCTCACCTCTGTGGTCACCCATACCACCTGCAGCCTCGTGTGGGGAAGGGCCTTGGGGAGCGGAGGCAGGTGGACAAGCAGAGCCAGGAAAGTCAAAGGGATGAGCCAGTTATGGAGCTGCTGGCCTATCCTAGCTTAGCCCAGCTGGAGGGGCCTCCTAGAGAGACCCCAGGGTGACGACCCTCTTGGAGGAGTCCCCCCAACCTTCCAACCTCCGCCCCAGACACAGTCTGCTCAGTTCCCCGATTGATACAGGCCTTTTCCAACCTCTGTGCTCATGAGTTCTCCCTACCTGCTGGTCCCTGGAGGAGTTCCACCATATTCAGGGTCCCTTTTAAATGTCACCTCCTCCAGGAAGCCCTCCCCCGCAGCCCTGCCAGGACTTGGCACACGTCCTGGAGCCACTCGATGCGGGATGAACGGGTCCAGTGCGGCTCCCTCAGCCAGCTCTGAAGGGCAGTGAAATTCCCTTCCCAGCTCTGGGACGTTGCCGGCTCTCCGAGGAACTCACATGTTCCTGAGTGGTGTGGGGACTTCCCCTCCACCCACAGAACAGACCTTGACCGTGACCTGCCAGGTCCGCTGGCCTGGCTTAGATCCCTGGCAGGACCCGCCGTCCTCAGCCTGGATGCCTTCCAGTCCCTCCCTGTCCAGGGACCGGTGCCCTGGTCCTGGCAGCGTCTGTGCCTTGGGCCCACGCCCCAAGAGGAGCCTGGGCAGCTGGGCTGGCAGCATTGTTCAAAGTCCGGGCTGCTTCCAAGCGGCTGGCAGGGGGGTCTGCTCCGTCCCTGCCCCGCAGTCTCCCACTCACCTTGCCTGAGGCCTGAGGCCACCTCCCGCTCAGCCCCTGTTCTTTCCTTCTTTTCTCCCGCTCTCTCTTAATATTTACTTGTTTGTTTGGCTGCCTCGGCTCTCAGTTGCTGCCCGCGGGATCTCCCGCTGACCCTGCCCCAGTGGGTGGACTCTCCAGTTGCATCGGGGCTTAGTTGCCCCTTGGCATGTGGGATCTCAGTTTCCTGACCAGGAGTCGAACCCGAGTCCCCTGCATTGCAAGGCGGACTCTTAGTCCCTGGACCACCAGCCCCTTTTCTGTGCTGTGCCTTTCCTTTCTCCATTCCTCGTCTGAGGGCAAAGGGGCCTTTCAGATACTGGAGGGCTAGTTTTGCCTTAACCTTTGACACTCTGCTTGCCCTTGGGTAACTTGCTGATGTGTGAAGAAGTGTGTTTCGGTTCATACAAGTTTCCAAGGGCAACTTCTCCCAAGAGGATCAAGCCTATTGGGTCTCGCTGGGCTGTGTGGTAGTAGTTGGCACTCTTGGAGACCATGTTGGCAAAGGTTTAGGCAAAGTTATCCCTGACCTTCAACTAGTATCACTATGGACGGTGTGGAGGTGACTTTCGGGACAGGGCTTCCACCTGGAGTGAACGATGCCTGTCTACCGTGTATCCTGTGCATCGCCTACGATATTGCCCAGGCCCACCTAAAGTATCTGCAGAAGCTGAAGTTCAGCTTTAAGACGGTGGTGAGCCGTGAGGTGTGCAGCCTGGGGACTGGTGTGAACTCACCCAACGTGCTTTGCTGGGACTGAGCAGGTGGAAACCTTGGCTGAGTTGCTGAGGCATAGTGGCTTCACTCAATCTCCTTAGAAAGGATTTTACATGAACGCTCGGTCACATGTTCAGTGATTTTTGCAACTTTTCAAATCCCTTGCCAGCCATAACCCTGGCAGGTACAACTGACAATAGAGGAAAATTTAGGGAGGGTCTTATCGTGTCTAGACTGGTCCAATAAAAGCGTCTTGCGAGCCACGTTAGAACGTCTGCCTTACTGGTTCCCCCCGGGAAGGAAAAAATGATCTTCTACCCTTGTTTCTAAGTGTTCATCTTTAGTTTTGGAAAAATGTTAAGCATTTATTTTGAAGTCAAAATAAAAACTAATTTCATACTGAAACAACAAAAAAAAGATGCTGCAGGATATAAATGGAGCCAGGTGACCCCACCCACAGCCCCTTTTAAGGCATGGGGTTGAGACATATTTGCACTGCGTCACCTCCAGTCCCAAGGGATTCCCAGGGGGCATCTGGTCTCCTGTGGGGGGAGGTGTCTGCCTCCTCCCCCTCTAATCCACTGCCTCCAACCACCACACTTGAAAAGAAGAAATCTCATCGTGTTTGTCTCCTGAGCTTCAGACCCTCCAGATGCACCCTGTTGCTCTCAGAAGAAGCAACCCCTTAGCCTGGATGCCAAACCCTGTGGGGTCTGCTGCTGCCCCCTCATTCTACCTTGGTCCCTCCCCTCCAGCTCGCTGTCCTCAGCCTGCTCTCGCTCCCCTTAAATGCCATGCCCCCTCCTGCCCTGACCCGTGGCCAACTCCTCCTCATCCCTCAGACCCCAGCTAAAATGTCACCTCCTCCCAGAGGCCCTCCCAGACCGTCCCATGTAAAGATGGTCTCTCTGTGTAGGTTTTTTAGAGTCGAGATTTTTGCTTGTTTGTTTTGCTTTATTAAGTTTTAGTTAATTGATTTAATGAGTTGAGCCGGGCCTTAGTTTAGGTATGTGGTGCCTTCAGTCTTTGTGGTGGCATGCAGGATCTTTTAGCTGTGACATGCAAATTCATTTGCGGCTTGTGGGATATAGTTCCCTGACCAGGCATCGAACCCCCTAAGAGCACAGAGTCTTAGTCACTGGCCTACCAGGGAAGTCCCTGGAATTCAGATTTAATGAATTTTCTTACTATAAAAATCCCATGTACAGAGGAGCCTGGCAGACTACAGTTCATGGGGTTGAAAAGAGTCAGACACGACTGACCACACACACACACACACACACACACACACCCCATAAAACTCACCCCTTTAAAGTATACAATTCAGTGGTTTTTAGTATGTTCATAAGGTTGTGCAACCGCCATCACCCTCTAATTTCAGAACACTCTCATCACCCACAAAAGAAACCTCCTATCCATCAGCAGTCACTCCCCATCCTCCCTTGCCCAGGCCCTGGCAATCACCAACCTGCCTGTCTCATCTCTGTGGGTTTACCTCTCTTGGACATCTCATGTGAATGGAATCCTACAATACAAAGTCTTATGCATCTGATTCTTCCACTTAGCATAATTATTGTCAGGAGTCAGCACTTCATTCTTTTTTATTTATTTTTTATTTTTTTTACTTCATTCTTTTTTATGGCTAAATAATATGCCCTTGTGGGGGCTTCCCAGTTGGGGCAGTGGTAAAGAATCTGCTTGCCAATGTAGGAGATGAAGGAGACCTGGGTTTGATCCCTGGGTCAGGAATATCCCCTGGAGGAAAAAATGGCAACCCATTCCAGTACTCTTGCCTGGAAAATCCCGTGGACAGAGAAGCCTGGTGGGCTACAGTCCATGTGGTCCAAAAGAGTCAGACGCATCTGAGTGACTAAGAACACAACATGCTCACCAACTCCCAGAGTTTACTCGAACTCATGTCCATCGAGTCAGTGATGCCATCTAACCATCTCATCCTCTGTCGTCCCCTTCTCCTCCCACCTTCAATCTTTCCCAGCATAAGGGTCTTTTCCAATGAGTCAGCTCTTCCCATCAGGTGGCCAAAGTATTGGAGTTTCAACTTCAGCATCAGTCCTTCCAATGAATATTCAGGACTGATCTCCTTTAGGATGGACTCGTTGGATCTCCTTGCAGTCCAAGGGACTCTCAAGAGTCTTCTCCAGCACCACAGTACAAAAGCATCATCGTCTCAACCCACCGCCCAAACCCTGTCTCGGGCTCCCAGCCCAGGGGGACCTGGGTGTGTTCGCCTGCTCTGGAAAGGCCTTGGATTCCTCCCAGCTTGACACGGCCCCCCATCTCCCAGGCTCTCATTCGGGCTCCCCACGGGCCTTCTCTCCAGCAGGCACCCCAACCCCGAAGCCTTCTGGGCTCTGCCCTCCTGGCCCCGCTCTGCCGACCTCCATCACCCACAACCCTTCCCTTGGCCGCCACCCCAAGCCTCTCAGTTCCCAACGCGACCAACGACCCGGGTCTCCCCAGATTCCTGCTGTTCGTGTCATGTGTGGGAGAACTCAAAATAGCCAGTGCAGCCTATGCCCAGCCTGGGAAGTAGATGGCTTTCCCAGGGGCTGGTCCCCAGGGCACACATGAGGTCTTGCTCACCAATGCCCCAGCTTTTGGCCCCATGCTCAGCTGACATACTCTCTTCCCAGGCTCGGGCAGGCTTCATGTCCACTGAGTCCCTCACTCACTGTGAGGCTGTAGACAAAGCACGTGGCCTCTCTGAGCCTCAGTTTCCCCAAGTGCAAAGGTAGGATCGTTGCTTTGCTAATCTTGGTGGTCGTTTCAGGACTGAAGTGCAACAAGGGCCTTGAGAATTCTTTCTGATCTTAAAACACTCAGTTACGTTTCTCCCAGAGACGGTGGAGGAGGGAGGCAGGGGAGGAGCAGGAGCAGGGTCTGAGGCCCTTTGTGTGTCCTTTGTCTCTGCAAATGGGCGTGGCCACTTGCATTGTTTCCATTTTATGGAAATAGAGACGGAGGCTTGGCAAGGGAGTGGGGCTACCTGAGCTCAGGACAGTGGTTGTGGACAAGGATATGAATTCAGAGCTGAATGCTTTCCCCTTTGAGGACAGGTGATTTAAATGTTTCTCTACATGCTTTTTTTGTTTTTGGTGTTGCCTTACTTGCATATGGGATCTTAGTTTCCTGAACAGGGATTGAACCCATGTCCCCTGCTTTGGAAGGGCTGAGTCTTAACCACTGCACCACCAGGAAGCCCTTTCTCTATCATTTGTTCTCAAGAGCAGCTTTTATCTTATTCAATCAACAAGAAACGATTCCTGGCATGCAGAAGGCACTCAATAGATGCGTGGATGAAAGAGTGACTAAATGAATTAAGCCATAAAGCTATGTTGGCTTTATGGGCACATAAACCATGGACAGAGGAGCCTGCTGGGCTACAATCCGTGGTGTCATAAAGAGTGGGACATGGCTGAGTGGCTGAGCACACATACACACGCATGCACAAACCATGGGTGTCTGCTTTCCGCTCCTGCAGTTGACAGGGGAGACCCAGCCCCTTGGTGAGCATTGGCCTGGTGCATCCAGGAGGGAAATGGATGTGGCCAAGCAGTGTCAGGAGCAAGCCCAGGGTGCTGGTCATGGCCCCAGGCTGGGAGGGCGTCTGGGCCCCTCTCGGGTCTCCTACATGTCCTGGCAGCCTCCCCAGGGCAGCTCCATCTGTTGTTGTCCAGTTGCTCAGCCATGTCTGACTCTTTGCGACCCCATGGACTGCAGCATGCCAGGCTTCCTTATCCTTCACTGTCTCCCGGAGTTTGCTCAAACTCATGTCCATTGAGTTGGTGATGCCATCCAACCATCTCATCCTCTGTCGTCCCCTTCTCCTGCCCTCAACCTTTCCCAGCATCAGGGTCTTTTCCAAAGAGTCAGCTCTTCGCATCAGGCTGCCAAAGTATTGGAGCTTTAACTTCACTAGGGCAGAGGTTCCATTATTTCCTTGTCAAACAATGTGGGGATGAGACACAGAGCTCGTTGCCCAAAATAACATGGCTGCAAGCATGCGTTTGGAAGCCCGGGGGCATTTCTGTCATTCAAACCAAGTTTGGCATGACCTGCGCGAGAGAAAGTTCTCTGTTGACAGAGTGAGTCTCCAACAGTGGCCCTGATACAGTGTGAAGGATGCCCAGGCTGACCCAAAGTCGCTCTCCCCACCAAGAGGACGCCTTCTTCCACTGCAGGTTCCAAGGGACGCAGACGACAAGAACCACACTGGAAGGGCAGCTTTGGACGGCGGGTGGGCTCCTCATTCATTCATGGTGTGTGTGGGGAGGGGTGGTTGGAGACAGGACACTGGTCCCTGATGCCTCTCATGTCTGTTTTCTTGCCTGGGGGCAGGGCAGGAAATGGAGTTTATGACAAGGATGCTCTTTCTTGTCTGCTTTGCAAACCAGGGATTCTGTGACTGCCTATGGCTTCTTCTGGGTTGGCCTTGTTTGCAGGGGAAAAGTTGCTGCTTTGTGGCTTTGGAGGGTCACCCGAGCCTATGCCAAGGCCCCCGTGGCCCTGCCCCAGGCCTGGTCTGATGTGGCCCGTCCTCTTGGGCGGCCTGACTCTCTGGTCTGCATTCTATCCTGAGTGGGTCTTGCACTCCTGGACTCAGGTGGGCTGGATCTGGTGACTCGTTCTAACCAACAGAACGCAGTAGGAGTGATGGGTGTTGCTTCTGAGATTAGGTTCTAGAAGACAGTGATTTCCACTGTGTGAGTCCTCTCTGACGTTTCTCACTTTCTTGTTCTGATGAAGCTGGCTGCCCTGTCATCGGCAGCCCTATGGAGAGGCCATCAGCCAGGGAACTGAGACCCTGGGTCCATCAGCCCGTGAGGAACTGAACTCAGCCTATAGCCAGTGAGTGAGCCGGGCCCCTGCAGAGATCTGCAGCCTCGGCCACACCTTGATCACAGCCTGCAAGAGATGCAGGGAGGCAGCCAGCTAAGCTGCCTTCAGATTCCAGTCTTGGAAAAGCTGGGAGACAACAGACATGGTTTTAAAATGTGACATTTCGGGGTTATTTGTTACGCAGCTGTAGATAGCCATTATACGTATTTCACTGAATGTGTCTTACGAAACACATAAGCAGCATGTGAAATTGGGACATTTATTGCTTGTCATTGTTTAGTCACTAAATCGTGCCCGACTCTTTGTGACCCCATGGACTGAGGAGCCTGGTGGGATTTCCCAGGCAAGAATAGTGGAGTGGGTTGCCATTTCCTTCTCCAAGGGAATCTTCTTGACCCAGGGATCAAACCTGTGTCTTCTACAGATTCTTTACCTCTGAGCCACCAGGAAAGGCTGTAAGCAGCACAGGAAATTGGGACATTTGTTGCTTGCAATGACTCTGAGCAGGGAAAAAGCGACCCATTTAAATCCATTTGAAGAGACCTGTAGGATAAATAAGCACACAGATGGGTATGGGATGGCAGGAATTGGGAGGAGGCCGACGGTGACTGAAGTTGGGTGACCACTGAGATGTTGACAAGATGGTCACGGATGCCACAGCAGGCGTGTTCAATGTAAGGGGTAACCCCAGGCTGTGTCTGGGGGCAGCAAGGGCTGCCTCTTCCCTGGCTGAGTTCCGCTCCGCTGAGTGGGTGGGGATGCATCCAGGTTATCACCCCTCCCTGGCTTCTCCCCACATCACAGCCTACAGGGAAACAGTATCCCTTAGTTGGGGGGGGGGGGGCGGTGACTCTGTGGCCTCTTGGCTCTAGCCCAGTGTCCAGTGTTTGAGGGGCCCAAGGATCTGGGAGCCCTGGTTCGAGGGCAGCTTCTCAATGTGGCAGAGTCACCTCCCTTTTGTGGGCTTGTTGCCAAAACCTTGGCTCTCTGAGCACCAAGGCCAAACAGGAATATGGAGACGGAGTCATGGAGGAGAAGGGAAGAGTGTCTTGTCATGCAAAGCGCGGGCACAGTAGGCTAGCGCCTCAAGACCTGTGCCCGCCTCCCTGGTGAGTAGGGGGAGGTGAAACAGTCAGGCAGGGGGATGTGATAAGGTGCTGACCAGATTAGGGTGTGTGCAGGGTCTCAGGTAATCTTGATGAATCTCTCTGGTCCTTTAGTTTTGCCTCAGGTGGTTTCACTGGTCTTCTCCTTTGATTTCTAACTGTTCTGCCCTTTGGAACTCAGGTAGTGGAGGCTGGAGTCTTGCCTATAAGAAATGGGGGAAGAAAAGACCTCCGTGCCCAGGAGACCCACATAGCCCTGCTCAGCATCAGGCTGAGGACGAGGGCCAGCAGGTCCGTGGCAGGAAGAGGAAGGAGAGAGGAAAATGGGGGTAGGGGTGTCAGCTGACACCCCGGGTCTCCTGCAGGCTTGCTTCCCAGTCTGGGGCACCAGAAGGACCCACGGACAGAGCTGGTAAGAAGCCTGGTGACCTCCTACAACCTCACCCACAGACAGCAGGAGGCCCTGGCAGAGCTTTGTCACCTCTGGCCTCAGTTTCCCCATCCCATGGCCTTTTACGGGGGGTGTGGAGAGAGCCCACTGAGCCTGCCTCCCTACCTCCAAGCTTGGGGAACGCCATCACAGCACCCTTTTTAACTCTTCTGTTGGCCTCCTCCACTGGACAGACAGACGGAGCTCAGAGGGCCGGCGGGCCCTTGTCACTGAGGGCCTCCCTCTGCCCAGCGCCTGACACGCGTCACTTGCTTGAACCTTCTCAACAGTCAAGTGTGTATGACAGTCGCTCAGTCGTGTCCAACTCTTTGTGATCCCAAGGACTGTGTCCCGCCAGGCTCCTCTGTCCATGGGATTCTCCAGGCAAGAATACTGGAGTGGATTGCCATTTTCTTCTCCAGGGGATCTTCCCGACACAGGGATTGAATTCCGGTCTCCTGCATCGGAGGCGAATTCTTTACCGTCTGAGCCACCAGGGGAGTCTAACAGCCATGTGAGGCTGCTGTAAGTCTCTCCCCGCTTTATGGATGGGGAGCCAGGCAGAGGGGGGTGTGACATGCCCTCAGATGGTCTAGCAGCAGAAGCAGCAGTCAGAATGTCCGCGTCCCAGGCACCTGTTTTGCTCACTGCTGTATCCCAGCACCCAGCCTGGTGTCTGCAGCACAGTAGGTGCTCAGCACACTTGCTGGGCAGGACTGGCTGAGTGACGGCTCCTGGTCACCCTCACAGAGTGGCTGGGCTTGGAGGAGGCAGCTCACCCAAGGACTGACCTCAGCCAAGGTGACATTGCCTTTGACGGGTGGGGGTGGGGGTGGGGAGCTGTGAGTGCCCAGAGACTCCTGAGGGTCAGTGCAACCCCCTTCAAGCTTCACAGCTGTCTTGGTTTTGTTTTGATCCTATTTCACAGAAGAGGAAACTGAGGCACCCAGAAGGGCCATGACTTGCCTGAAGCAGTCACATCGAGATCAGGCTGGTGTCTCTCTTGGGCCAGCACTGCTCCCTTGACCCTGCCCCTCTTAGCTGGGGCCCCGGGCCCCAGGAGGTCCACACATGGGACCACCAGCCTACCCAGAGGACCCTCCCAGGCTTTACTCTCCCCACAGTCACCTCGAAGCATAAGGCTAACCGACTAACTGAAAGCTAGTAATGGACATGGCCCAGAGGCCATCTGTCTGCGCCCCAGGGACAGTTTGGTTGTACCAAGGACATACATTGGCATCTGAGAAGCCTTGTTGCTGCCTCTCCTTTTGCTAGAGCTCCTTCTGTTAACCCTGTGTTCAGCATCCAAACCAGCCTTGCTTACACCAAAAAGTCCACATAAATGCTTACTCAGCACTGCATTCCACTCTGGCCTCGTGAGTTTGTACAAACATCAAAGGAATTCTTTAACTGCAATAAAGACGAGTCCTTGGGGGATGGGCCATTTTTGCAAAGTGTTAGTTGCTTAGTTGTGTCTGACTCTTTGCAACTCCATGGTCTGTAGCCCACCAGGCTCCTCTGTCCATGGGATTCTCCAGGCAAGAATACTGGAGTGGATTGCCATGCCCTTCTCCAGGGGTTCTTCCTGACCCAGGGAACAAACCTGTGTCTCCTGCACAGTAGGCAGATTTTTTACTGTCTGAGCCAACAGGGAAGCCCAGAGCTGTGTGCATCTATTATTTGCTTTTTCAGAATAAAAATATCTTAGTTTCCCCGAGATTTGAAGATACAAACTGATTAAAAAAAAACAACAAAAAACCCAAACCAAACCCACAAACACATCCTGCGATTTCTCTCTACCATCCTGGGATAACCACAGTCTTGCCTGCCAGGGCTGTATCATCTTTAAAATACTTGCCAAGTGATGGGCTCACTGATTTCATTGTTATTGCAATTTGTGTATCTTTATTTTGATAAGGTGGAGCTTTGCTTCAAGGACTCATTATTCATATTTCTTCTTTTGTGAGCTTCTGGTTCTTATCCTTTGACCCTTCCCCATGACCATGATGCTGGGAAAGATTGAGGGCAGGAAAAGTGTGGGACAGAAGATGAGATGGTTGGACGGCATTACCGACTTCAATGGATAGGAATTTGAGCAAACTCTAGATAATGAAGGACAGGGAAGCCTGGTGTGTTGCAGTCCATGGGGTCACAAAGCATCAGATATGACTTAGCGACTGAACACCACCACCTATGGGGAATTTAATCTTTTTCTTATTGATCTTTCAGAACTCTGTGGGAGGCAGAATTTTAGGTCCCATGACCTCTCCCTCCCCATCATGCTTGTGGTTGTGGTGGGTTAGCTGGCAAAAGAGATTTTGCTGATATAATTAAGGACACTAATCAGATATTATTCAGTTGTGTCCAGCTTTTTGCAACCCCATGGACTGCAGCACGCCAGGCTTCCCTGTCCATCACCTACTCCCAAAGCCTATTCAGACTCATGTCTGTTGAGTCGTGATGCCATCCAACCATCTCATCCTCTGTCCTCCCCTTCTCCTCCCACCTTCAATCTTTCCGAGCACCAGGGTTTTTTCCAATGAGTCAGTTCTTGGCATCAGGTGACCAAAGTATTGGAGTTTCAGCTTCAGCATCAATGAATGAAGCATCAATCCAATGAAGGCAGGTCGAGCCGGCCCAAGAATGAGCATTCCTAACCCGTGCCCACGTGGGGCGGACTGAGCCTGCGGGACCACCGGTTAGGAACGCGCTTCTCCCTGCCCTTAGAAGGCCTTTATAGCCCCTCCCACCAGGAAGCTGAGCCCCGCCCACCAGGGGGCGTGTGGTTCGGTAAGTCCCGCCTCCACGAGCAAGTTCTCCATCCTTACTGGCTGATGGGAAGGGACGCCCCTTTATCACAGTGCTGTCCCCGCCTCCGCCTGAACCCCTGGGCTGGGGCACTGCGCCTGCGTGGTGGAGCTAGCGTTTAGCGCCTCTGCGCGGTCCGGGTGGCTGGCGGAGACTCTATGGCGGACACCCGGGAAGAATCGGAACCCCTTCTGAGCCGGGCCCGCGGCGGCAGCGGCCGCGACTGCCCAAGGGGCGTACCCACTTGCAGCAGCGTCCTAGAGGGCCCTGGTGAGCCGCGGCCTGGGGAGGGGCCGGGCCGCGCGGGGGCGGCGCTTCGGGGTCCCGGCGGCCGGTGTAGCGTCCCTGCTGTTGCTGCGGGCGCGCCCCCCTCCCCCGGCCGGGGTCCGATCGGGCCTTGTGGAGGGCTGGGCGGCTGCGCCCTGCGGACCCGGATCCCGGCCTGGGCATGGAGCTGGGAGCGCGGGGTCGCTGGGGAGGGGATGTCTCGCCCTGCTCCACCGACCGGCTGGACAGAGAGGCCTCGCTCAGTCCGGGGGCAGCCAGCTCAGTCCCCCCGCCCCACCCCCAAGTCCTCTCTGTGGGCCCGGGGCCTCCTACTTTCCATGGATCGCCTTGGTGACCCCTAGGAGGAAGTACTTCGGTTTTCCCCAGTTCTTACCGGGGAAAGTGAGGCACAGAGAGGGGCGTTTCCCTACCCAAGGTCACACAGCCAGGAAGTGGCCGAGGTGAATTTCGAACCTAGCTGGGAGTGAATTGTGAGGCTTCCCAAACCGGGGCGGCTTCCTGCCTTTGCCCTCTGCAGCTCTGGCCTGCCCTTCCTGTTTATCCGCAGAAAGACTGCTAATTCCTGGGGAGGCCTGGGAGGGTGGAGGCCTTCCGTCCCTGTTACATCCCAGGGGCATTGGGTGCTGGATTTGGGAGGGAAGGGCCTCAGCCTCCTTTTATGGAGGGGGAAACTGAGGCCCTGAGAATGTCCACAACTGGTGCAAGATCACAGCCCTGGGACCTGTCGCAGCTGCTGCTGCCCTGCCCGGGGTGCTCCTTAAGGGGCCACCTGGGCTCCTGCTTGCTGGGAGTCTACAGTGTGCCTGACTGTTGGGGTGGGTGCCTGACCGGAGATAGGAAACATGCCCACCTGCCCATCTCAGAGCATGTCCCAGGACAGTTCTCCATCCAGCCTGTGCCAGGCCTCCCAGGCCCCTGGACAAGATACATAGGACCTGGTGATGTCAGGGGGAGCAGACTTTGTGTCTGGAGGTCCGGGTGCCTTTCTGGTGCTGCCACTTCCCGGCTGTGTGACCTTGGCAGGTGTAAACTTTCTGTTGTTGTTCAGTCACTCAGTTGTGTCTGACTCTTTCTGACCCCATGGACTGCAGCATGCCAGGCTTCCCTGTCCTTCACCATCTCCCGGAGTTGGCTCAAATTCACATCCATTGAATCGATGATGCCAACCTTTCTGAGTCTCAGTAAAACGGAGATGGTCACTAGGGCTGCCCTGGAGGGGGGCCTTGTGAGGATTCAGAGAGAGTCTAGGTGCCCGGCCACGTGGCAGAGCTGGTGCTCACTGGTGCCGATAGCCGTTCTGGGCAGGGAACTATGATCACTGCAGGTCCAGCCCCGGGAGAACGCACGGCCAGGCAGATGAGACCCTTACTGTAGAGGCAAGAACTGGGGCAGGCAGTGTGGCTGGTGTGGGGGGGACTCTGGGGAGGGCTCTTTGTCCCAACCCTGTGGCCTTGATGAGGGCTCCTGAGAACACAGACAAGACACTCTGTGTTCTGGATTTCCCTGGCCAGGCTGTCCAGCTAGGCTCTGCGGACCCTTGCTGAGTTTCCCCCCAGCTCCCGTGCGGGGCTGCTGGATAGCACCCTGAGCTCAGGGTCTGTCTGGCCTGCAGCCGGACTCTCCTAGGAACAAAGGTGGGGGCAGGCTGCTGCTGGGTGCCCCTCGGGCCCCAGTGGGGCCCTGTGGTCAGGTCCTGACGCAGCCCATCCTCATGGACCACCACTGCGGGGTTGGGGATAGTCGTTTTCTCTTCCCCTTCCTGGTCGGGGAATGACCCTCTTACTGGTTATGGAAAAGTCAGAGGACAAGGGATTGTTAGGCTATAGAAGGAGCTTTGAGAAGAATACTGATAGCAAGTGTTGATGAAGGGCTTACTGTGCATAGCACGTTAGCTACAGTAACCCATTCAGCCTGCACATCAGTCCTGTTGTGTAGGGCCTGCAGGAACGGAGGCACAGCGAGGTGAGGGGACTCGCCCAGGGTCACACAGGCCCAGCCAGGGAGTGAGGGGAGCTGGAGCCAGCAGGGAAGGGGATTTATTCTGGGATATTGGGGAGGGGAGGCCTGGGGCAGGGGGACCAGCGCGGGGCTGACATGGGACACAGTGTTTGAACCGTCTTATCCTCTGTGCTCTGACATCCTACCCTGCTGTGCCCAGTGGGGAGACGGGGGTGTGGACAGGTGATTGCCCACCCCCCCAGCCCGGGGCAATGAGTCCCTAGACTGCTAAGCCGCAGGCCCTGGGCGAGGGTGAGGAGGCTTTGGAGAGCTTGGCCTTGGTGGAGCCAAGTTCAGGGTGAGTGGCGAGGAGGGCACAGGGTGGAGGAAGCGGCAGGGGCGGAGATGTGCGGGCGGAGCGTGGACTCTCTCCTGGGGCGGGGGACCCAGGGGGAGCTGCGAGATGCAGGTGGAAGGCTGCTGCAGGGGGGACAGGGCGGGAGGGACCCCGGGAGGTCTGGCGCTTCGAGGGCCAGGTGGTCAGAGTTGGGCGAGCCCCTTCAGCGGCCCCCAGTCCAGGTCCTGGAGCGAGCTCCGGGGCCTCTGGCTGCCTGTCTTATGCAGGAAGCTTGTCTCCTTGGGTCCCCTCAGGCCAAGCTCCGTCTCTCACCTGGGTTGTTGTGACACGGGGCCCTCAGGCCGCTCTGCCTCCCCGGGCTCCCCTCGGCTGTTCATTCATTCAGTGGGTCGACAGGTGTCCCCAGCCGCTGTGTGCGGGGCCCTGTGCCGGCCTGGGCACAGTGGACGCAGCAGGGAGCAAAACCGAGCGCCCTCAGATCGCAGCGTGCCCGGGAGGCTTTCCGGGGAAGCAGCAGTCACCGCCCTCAGAGCCTCTCCGGGGGAACTCCTGGGCCCCTTGGGGTGAGTGTGGAGGTTGTCCGTGGGGGGCCCTCAGATGCTGACGGCCATAGTGCTTGTTCTCGGTGACACGGGAAGGTGATGGCAGAGTCCCGTCTCCTGTCCACGGTCCCCCACGTCCCCCACTGGTCCCTGGACCCCGCTGCACGGGCCCGGAGGACAGTGGCATGGCCTCCCTGGGGACGGCAGACAAGACAAGACAAGACGGCAGACGACAGTGGTCTGGAGCGCTGCCCTGGTGTCCAGCGTCCCCTTTCCCGGGCACCTCTCTGCCTGCCTGTCTTCTCTCGGTACCCGTGAAGGGTGGTTTTGGCAGCCACTGACCTCCAGGGACCAGACGTGAGAGTAGAGTCTTCGGCAGGAATGGTGACCAGCCAGTTCAGCTCGTCTCAAAGCCCCGTGAGCCGCTGGGGCGGCTGTGTGCCGGCTCTGCTGTCCTGGGTACCCGGGCTGCACCCCGCCCGCCCGCCGCGGCCTCTCCGGGGGTCTCCCCGTCGCCCTGGGCTGCAGCTCCTCACGCCTTTCTCACTCCCCTCTGTCAGGGAGCGGTCCTGTGCGGAGTGGCAGCGACGCTCATGCTCACCAGGCGGCAGGCAGCACGCCCGGCCAAGGGGCCCGACCAGGTACACAGCCCGGAGCTCCCTGATGGGGGCCTGGGGTGCCGGGCTGAGGTTGGAGCCGCCCGGCTCGTCCTGCCCGAAGGCCCCTGGTAGTCGGTTCCCCCTGGCCCCCGAGGACCCCCGTCTCGGCTGCGGCTGCCTGGGCCCTGCGGGCCTGTGACACAAGCCGGGGGTGGGGGACACGATGGCCCCAGAAGGCCCTTCTTAGGTCTCCGTATCTGGTGGAGGGTCAGGCAGCACCTCGGGCTTCTAGACGTGACGCTCATGCGTCAGTGTGGGACCCGTGCCCTTGTCTGGTGGAGGGCAGGCTGGGAGCACCACGCCGTCTCACAGTCGAGGCAGCTAGGCCGCGGTGTCCTGACAAAGGCAGCCCGGAGGCCCGCGGTGGGATGGGGCGGGGAGGGGGACCATGAACACAGTCCGTGCCCCAGACCGGCCCTGGGGGTCCTGCACTCACCTTGGGGGCCCAGTGGGGCAGCTGTTAACACCCCCATTGGATAGAGGGCGATGGGCACAGTGGGGGCCGCTCCTATCCTGGGGCTGGAGCCTGTTGTTCAGACCCTGCCCCTCCCAGGGCGCAGGCATCTCATTCCAGAGCCTCAGAAAGGTCGCAGCAAGGTCCTCGCCATTGTCTCCCCAGGAGTCCTGGGGTGGGCGAGCGTCTCCTGATCCCACTCCTCACCCGCTGTGTCCCCTCTGCCCGCAGGCGCCATGGCCAGGCGGGATCTGTGCTTGGACCAGGCTGTGGTCCTCATCGAAGACGCCATCCAGGTGGGTGGGCCTGCGCTTGCCCTGGGGCTCATGGGGGCTGCCGGCCCCGCTGGCCCCTTCATCCTGCCGTCCTGGGGCCAGGCTGCGGTTGCTGGGCTGTGTGGTCATCATCCCCGTGCTGACCGGGATTTGGGGCTTGGTCCTCTCCAACCCTCCTTAGGAGACGTGTGCCAGGTGCCTTTCTGGGTCCCCGGTCACTCATTTCGCCGATTCACCATCTGCCCAGGGCCTGTCGTGTGCCGTACTGTTCTGGGTTTTTTAAAGATGTCCAGAGGTGGCACGACCTGCCTTCGCCTGCAGACGACTCCCCGGGTTAATCCGGGAGATAGACTGTGGAAGCCAGTGTTGCTCCATGTGGGGGATGAGGCTGGGGGCATCCTGCAGGGTGGCCCAGCTGAGGTGGGGTGGGGTCGGCCTTGCACAGACGTGAGGTGAGCCTCGCGGGCAGACTCGGCTGTGTGCACAGCTGTGCGTCCAGCAGGCCGGGGTCCGTCCACCGGCTGGCCCCGGGGTCCGGCCCCCGGGCGTTCTCCCTCTGCCAGGAAACCTCGGAGCTTGGGAGGATCTGACCTTGCTGGGCGGCCACGAGCCCCCAGTCCCCGTGGAGCCGACTCTGTGATCCCCGGGCCGTGTCCCCACCGTGGACGTGTTGTGGGGTGAGGGGCTGCCCTGCACGGGCTGTCTCGGCACCGAGGGGACCCTCACCGCCCCGTGTGACCCCCACTCCAGTATCGCTCCATCAACCACCGCATGGACGCCCGGTCGCTGTGGCTCTACAGGCGGTACTATTCCAGCACCAGCCAGTGGTAAGCGGGCACGTGCCCCACGGGGCTCCTGCGGCCGGCCCCGGGGGGGGTTTCGGGGGGCAGGCAGGCTCCCCTCCGTGGGGTGGACGAGGAGCCGCCGTCTCCCCTCCTTACCGGAGCAGAGGCAGAAAGGGCCCCTCTGTGGTGAGGGCTCCTTTCCAGACTCTTCCGGCCAGCCGTGGCACCTGAGTTTGGACCCGGTGTGTGTGGTCTGACCACACACGGGTGGCCCCGGAGCGGGAGGTGTGGGCCTCGGCCTTTGGACCCGCGGAGTCTGCCCTGCTGCCTTCCAGGCATCCGCCTGTTGGTCTGCTCTTTGGGCCCCCGAGCGTGGCTGGTTCGCGCCTTGGCAGTTTCGGTTCATTTTCCAGGATTCTGAGCTTCACCATTTTTTTGATCCTGGCTTTGGCCTTCGTTGAGACCCCTTCCTCGCTCACGCGCACCTCGGACGTGCGCTACCGCCCAGCCCCCTGGGAGGCGCCCTGCGGCCTGACCGAGGGCATCGAGGCGCTCTGCCTGCTGGTCTTCGCGGCCGACGTCTCCGTGAAGGTGAGGGGGCACCTCGCCCACCTTGCCCTCCCGCCCGGCCGCGGCTTCCCGGGTTCATTCTTCTCCCTCCCGGAGCCAGCCGCCTGTCCCCACCATGCACTTTGACCCGCAGGGCACAGACCTGCCTCTTGGACGGCACCCCTCCGGCCCCCGCCCAGACCGTTGATGGGGGTCGGCTGAGCCATGGCGGGTGCATGGCCTCGCGGGACCTGGGGAGGGCGCAGCTGAGGGTCCACAGTGCCACCCTGGGGAGAGACCCCTGCTGAACAAGAGGGCGCTGGAGGGGTCTTTCCACAGCCCTCACTGCCCCCACAGACCGAGGAGAAGCCCAGAGGGGCGGGGCCGGCGTGGGGGCGCTGCCACCCCCCCTCCGTGTGCCAGCCTGACTTCCGTGACCCGGATCCTTCCAGAAGCCGGGGGTGGGCCCTGACCTGACGAGCAAGCTGGGCTATGCCAGGGCGTCAGAGCCGCAGGGACTTGCCGCTGCTGGCCACGCCTCCCGTCACTTCTGATAAACAGCGGTGATGCTCCAGGGGCACGTCCAGGGCTGAGCCAGCTGGACCCTGCCTACGGGCCCTTCAGGGGGCGGTTCAGCTTCTGTGGTCTGACCCCGAGGGGCACGGGTGAGCCTCAGTGTGACCGAGAGCCCTGGACGGTGTCTTATTTCTCCTTTTTTAGCCTATAATGTGGTTAGGAGGTCTGGGGGTTTTAACCTGGAACTGAAACTGGTGAGTTTTCATTGGCCTTTTTTGAACAGCCGGTCCGTTTGGGAAGTCTCGGAAGGTGGGAGACGGCGTGGGTTTTATCTGCAAGCGGTGACCTCTGGGGGGTCAGTGATAGAAAGTTAGGTGCCGGCCACCCAGATGGCAAACCCACGCTCCCAGGGCCGCTGCTCTGGTTCCTGGTCTTTTCTGGAACAGTCCCCACGCACAAGCCGCAGTGGTGACTGGACAGGCAGGACAGCCGTAAGGACAGGCTGGAGCGGGTCAGAGCCGCGCCCGTGGTTACAAGCAGGCAGGGCGAGGCGTGTGGCCTCCCGCCTGCTCGGTGCCCAGCTTCCTGCTCCGAGTCACGTGGGGACCACGCGGCTGCCTGAGGCTGCCCAGCGCCCCTGCTTCCACATAGCGTAGGCCCCGCATCGCTGCCCCCGCTCAGCCGCCGTCTGCCTTGCAGAGCTACCTGATCGGGTGGGCCCAGTTCCGGAGGAACCCCTGGCTGCTGGCTTACCTCGTGGTGCTGGTCGTGTCTCTCCTGGACTGGATCGTGTCGCTGAGTCTCGTCTGCCAGGAGGTGGGTGGTCGGGCGGCTCTGAGGGGGGCAGGGAGCTCTGGAAGGGGGTGGGGGGTGCAGATGAACCGTGTGGGGTGCGGGGAAGAGCCGTGGGGCCTTGCGTCCCTCTAGCCCAGCTCTGCGCCATCCGGCCCACGTCAGTCACCCACAGGCCGGAGCCTTGTCCCCACCTTCAGGCCCAGGGAAGGCGTGAGGCCCTGGGGGCGAGTTCCAGGGTCCTGATCCCCCCTGCCATCAGCAGTCCTGCCCCCAGGCGCACTGCCTGCCTGGAACACTCAGAGGCACCGCCTGTGAGTCGATAGATCCGAGCTCGCAGGTGTCGGTTTGGGGGCGTCTGTAGCCCTCAGGGCTGGTTGGGGGCACAGAAGCCCCGTTAGGATTTACCGTAGGGGCTCAGACAGGGCTTGAGGAACCAAGAAAGCGAGAAGGGGACCGGCGACCCCAGCTCTGAAGGCAGCAGCCCCCCTGCCCAGGGGCGGGGGGAGTAAAGAAGAGACTGGGGCTGTGGCACTCGGTGGGGGGGGGCCCGCCTTCTGGGGGGTGCTGGTGCCTCCAAGAGGCACGGTGGTGACTTAGTGCTGGGGGGCTGGAGGCTGGTCCCGGGTGCTGCCAGTGGGAACGGCACGTGGACGGAGGCCAGCGGGCACCCCCACCCCTCCCGCCGCCCTCCCACCCAGCGGAGCAGCCGATGCGGGTGTCAGGGGTGGGTCCCCAGCTCACAGCAGGGCTGCAGGGTGGGGGGGCCACGGTTCCCCCGGAAGCCCCCCCCGTGCCTCCTCCATGTCCCTGCATGAGGACCCTCCCTGAGGAGCTGCCGCCCCCTCCCCACCAAGGAGAAGGCTCGCCCCCTCCCCAGACAGGGCAGAGGCCAGCCCAGTCACTGCCGGCTCCATTTCTGAGCGATGGTCATTGTGTCCATCAAGTGTCACCGAACTTTCTGGGTGAGGGTCTTCGGTGAAATCAGGGAAGAGATAGGCACGAGGGCCCTTACAGTGCACACTGTCCATGTGACCAGCGGGGAGGACCGCGTGGCTTGTGTGCTGGGGGGCCGGGGACCCGAACTCACACTTGCAGTCTCCCTGCCCCAGCCCCACATCCCTGGGTCTGTGTACACAGGGACCTTCACTCCTAAGGGGTCCAAGTCCGTGGCGATCTGCCTCTCTATTCCTGGAGTTTTGGGACAGTTGTTCATCCTGGACGTCCCTCGGGGGAGCCGACACAGACCTCCCTGTCCCCCTGGGTGGCAGCTCCCCAAGCCTGCCGTAGTAACTGGAGCTCTGTGCCCTGCCCACCAGCCCCCAGTCCTCTTCACAGCTGTGGTTCAAAAACACCCTCCTCAGGGGTGGTCCTGGGAGAGGTGGGGGGGCAGGGGGCAGAGTCCACACCTGCCTGCCTGCCTGTCTGCTGAGGACAGCTGACTGCCTTGCTTGGGGAGGGGCTGGCGAGTCCCGCCAGGGGCCACATGGGGGCTGGCGCTGGGCTTTGCCAGTGGCCAGGGTGGGGATGTCCATAGTGTTGGCCCCGAGCATGACCCCCATCCCCATCCACCCAAGCTGCAGGGGGCAGGTGGCCAGCTGAGCAGAGGTGGGGGTGAGGGTGCCCGGCGTGGCTGCCAGCTGGAGGTGAGGGGTAGGTGCCCTGGGCTTCCAGGCGGCCGTGGAGGGCTTGGGCCGGGAGGGGAGGCCATCAGCTTTGTGTTTGTGAGACCAGCAGGTGCCTGCTAGGACATGTGTGGAGTTGACAGCTTGGGTTGTAGATTGAATGTGGAGGGGCCCTTAATACTGTAAGGACAGACCAGTTCCCTGGGCCATGAGGCCAGTGAGACGGGACGAGGGGCTCGGGGCATCCAGCACGTGGTCGGGCAGAGAGCGGGTGACCCAGGTGTCACGTGGGGGGAGGCGCCTGCCGGCCAGGCAGAACAGGAGGTGATCTTGGGCTCAGAGACTCAATGGTCACCGCGGGCCGGTCCAGAGCCCTTGGGCGGGAGGGTGGATCGGCTGGAACAGGAACAAGGAACAGATGAGCAGAGGGGAGCGTGGCTTTTTTGTTGTGAGTGGAAGGTATTGAAGCACGTGGTGTGTGTGTGCACGTAAGGACGGGGTAAGAGCTCTGGGGGGGCTCTGAGGGGCCAGGGTTCTGAGCACAGGGAGGCGGGCCCTCGGGTGTGACAGGAGGGGGAGAGGAAGGGGTGGGTGTTGGTGTGTGTGTGTGTGCGTTTGTGTGAGCGTGGAGGTATAGCGTGTGTGTTTGTGAGCATGGGGGTGCAGGTGTGTGTGTGTATGTGTGAGCGTGGAGGTATAGGGTGTGTGTGTGTGAGCGTGGAGGTGCAGGTGTGTGCGTGTATGTGTGTGAGCGTGGAGGTATAGCGTGTGTGTTTGTGAGCATGGGGGTGCAGGTGTGTGTGTGTGTGTTTGTGTGAGTGTGGAGGTATAGCGTGTGTGTTTGTGAGCATGGGGGTGCAGGCGTGTGTGTGTATGTGTGAGCGTGGAGGTATAGGGGGTGTGTGTGTGAGCATGGAGGTGCAGGTGTGTGCGTGTATGTGTGTGAGCGTGGAGGTCCAGAGTGTGTGTATGAGCATGGAGGTGCGGTGTGTGTGTGAGTGTGGTGTTGTGGGGTTCGTGCTCAGCTTCTGCCTGTCTGGTCTATGTGGGAGACTGTGACCCAGAGTGTATGAGGGGCTGGGGGCCACAGATTGAGGAGGCCTGGGACAGCCCCCGGAGGGCACGACAGCGGCTTCCCAGACAAGTCCAGGGGCGCCCTCCTTCTGTGAGAGCAGGGGTAGGGGGGCTGGGGAGACAGGCTGGTCACCCCCCGGCCCTGGTGCTGGCGCGTCTGGGGGCCTGGGGGCCCTGGGTTCCGACCTGGGCTTGGAGGGATGTGGAGGTCAAGGTCGGGTGAGCAGGCAGCCTGGGGACAACCGGGGCCGGGGCCGTCCTCACAGAGCGTCGGATCTCTGGGCCCTCCTGGGGGCCGTGCTCAGGGTCGCGGGTGCGGGTCTCTTGCAGCCCCTGCGGGTGCGCCGTCTGCTGCGCCCCTTCTTCCTGATGCAGAATTCCTCCATGATGAAGAAGACGCTCAAGTGCATCCGGCGCTCACTGCCGGAGATGGCCAGGTGGGCGCTGGGCCATGTGGGCCCTGGGTCAGGTGGGCCCTGGGTCAGGTGGGCGCTGGGTCAGGTGGGCCCTGGGGTCAGGTGGGCGCTGGGGTCAGGTGGGCCCTGGGGTCACGTGGGCACTGGGGTCAGGTGGGCCCTGGGGTCAGGTGGGCGCTGGGTCAGGTGGGTGCTGGGGGTCACGTGGGCGCTGGGGTCAGGTGGGCCCTGGGGTCAGGTGGGCGCTGGGGTCAGGTGGGCCCTGGGGTCAGGTGGGCGCTGGGTCAGGTGGGCGCTGGGGGACAGGTGGGCGCTGGGGTCAGGTGGGCGCTGGGGTCAGGTGGGCCCTGGGTCAGGTGGGCGCTGGGTCAGGTGGGCACTGGGTCAGGTGGGCGCTGGGTCAGGTGGGCGCTGGGTCAGGTGGGCTGACAGGGCAGGGCGGGGATTTCTGCTACCTGCTGGGGGCTGCAGCTCACTTCCGCTGCAGCTCACTTCCGCTGGCTGGGGAGGGGGCTGCTTGTGGGCTGGCAGGCATTTGGGGGTCTCTGTCTCGCACCTAAGGCAGCCCTCTTAACTGCCTTGCCTTGACCCCTGCCCCATGCTCCATCCTGCATGTGCTTCCTGCCTTGGCTGCGACTGCTCACTTCCCTTCGTCCCTGGCCCCCCCGCCCCCCGCACCCCCACCCCCATGACTCATGTGGCTGACCCCTCACCGCTGGCCCAGGTTGATGCAGTGGCCTTTCTTCTCTGCGAGTCCCGGGGGTCCTTGGAGCTGTCTCTCTTGGGACAGGCTCGCTCGGGTTGCACGTCTCCTGCCAGAGGGCACGGAGCGGCTGAGCAGGTGGCGGGTAGCGGCAGGGAGCTCCCTGCTGGGCCGGGTCAGCGGAGCCGGGACCCCGTCTGCTAGCGCTGAGTGCCGATCTCCCCACCTTCCCCAGCGTCGGGCTGCTGCTGGCCGTCCACCTGTGTCTCTTCACCGTGTTTGGAATGCTGCTCTTCACCGGCGAGAAGGTACGGCGCTCTCCGCTCTGCGCCGCCAGGCAGCACCCCGCCCGGTCACCCACAGGCCGCCTCTGTCAGCCCCCCGGCTAGTTCTCGGTCGGCAGAGACAGGTCCCGTTAGGCTGCCTGCCCGCCTGGTACCAGGAAGTCCTCCTGCTGCGTCCTGCTGGGCATCCCTGCCCCCGGCCTCCAGGCTCCTGCTGCTCCCTCCGCGCCCTACTCTCCCCAGCCGTTCACGGACACTCCTTCTCTGCACCCCTCATAGATGGAGGCCTCTCAGACTGGCCATCAGGGCGGCCCCTCTCAGCCCCTGCCTGTTTCTCCAGAGGGGACTCCTTCCTGCCTGGACCCCTCCGCTCCCAGCCCCTCACTGCTTCCTGGCCCCCGGCAGCTTCTTGCTGGGTGGGGGTGTTGTCTGTGTTACTGTGTGTGTGTGCTGTGTGTGTGTTTCTGTCTGTGTGTGTGCACGCATGGGTGTGTGTGTGTGTGTGTGTGACTGTGTGCATATGCATGAGGGTGTCTGTGTGTGTGTGTGTGTGTGAGACTGTGTGTGTGCTGTGTGTGTGTGTGTGAGACTGTGTGTGTGCTGTGTGTTTCTGTCTCTGTGTGTGCATGCATGAGGGTGTCTGTGTGTGTGTGTGTGTGTGTGACTGTGTGCATATGCATGAGGGTGTCTGTGTGTGTGTGTAAGTCTGGGTGGCGGGGGCAGCTAGGCTGGGAGGTGGGACCAGTAATGGTATCTCAGGACCCACGTTGTCTGTCCAGTGTCGCTGCTGTTTATGGAGCGCCCGATGCGTGGGATGGGCGAGGGTGCACCCCCGGGAATGGGGGGAGGAGTGGGCCTCTGACCTGGGAACACAAGGGTCCCGGGGTGTCCGTGGAGGGCTGACCCTCAGGTGGCAGCTAGGAGAGTGGCCTTTCGAGGCTTCCTGAGTGATGAGGTGGTTTTCTGTGCCTGGGCGGGCGCCTCCCGCCCACACTGTGTCCAGGGCACACGCACGGCCGGTGGAGTCTGGCTGGGAGCGGGCTGGCCGGCCCCCGCCGGGCCCTCTCGGCCCAGGCTGTGATGCTGCCCCCAGGCTGGTGAGAGCTGTTCACTGTGGCTCCAAGCAGGCCTGCCCCCGTGGCCGGTGTCCGTGTGGGGCGTCCCTGGACACTGGCTCTCGGCCCGAAGGTCCTGAGTGCGGTCTTCCCGGCCTGGAGCTCGGAGCCCCCTGGGGGAGGTGGAGAGATGGGCCCTGAGGTTGTGCAGCCGTGGTGGGAGGTCCGGGTGTGTTGGGTCTGGGGCCTGGGCTTTGCGGCCCGAGACCCGCTGGCTCCTCAGTGCTGCTGTGTCTGCTCTGCAGGACGCCGGGCAGGACCGGGAGCGGCTGACCTACTTCTTCAACCTGCCTGAGGCGCTGACCACCCTCCTGGTGCTGCTGACCACCGCCAACAATCCCGACGGTGCGGGGGCCGGGGGCAGGGCGGGGGCACGGGGCTAGAGCTGAGCCTGATGCTGGGCGTGGGGGCCCCCAGAGCCTCTTTGTCGAGAGCTGGTGATTAAAGGTGGAGCCCCCACCGCCTCTTCCCTCTTTCTTTTTTCTTGTGTTCCTTCTCTCCCCTGCTTCCACCCTCTTCCCCTTTCTTAGTTTTCTTTCTCTGTTCTTTCTCCTCTTCCCCTTGTTTTCTGAGTCCTGAGAAGCTAGAGGTACGCTCTTCTTTGTGGTGATGGACCGACCTGGGCTCAGTGGGCGCCTGGCGGCCTCCTCCTCTTTGAGGCCCAGCCCTGCCGTGTGTGAGGCCGCGGGGTCTCTGGTGGCTGTGACGTTGACTGGGTCAGGGTTGCTGATGGAGCCTCTGTTTGCTCGGGCCGGGCGTGTGGCCCAGAGGTGGGGGGGTTGCGGTTCTTGGGCTCAGCTGTGGCCTGGACAGCCTGGCTGGGGCCTTTCGTCTTGGGCTGGGGGTGGTCACCAACTATAGAGGCCTCCCAAGAGGTCAGCCACTGGCTTCCATACCTGGCGAGAGCTGTGCCCGGGACCTGAGCACTGCCCCCACGTGTCCTGTGCGTCCTCCGGCCACCGAGGGAGGGCTGGGCTTTGTCTGCAGGGAGTGCTCACACGGAGCATCCTCCGAAGGTAGCGAGTTCCCCGTCCCCACGGGTGTGCAAGCAGAGGTGTGAGGGGGCAGAATTTGGGCAAGAAGCCCTTCCAGGTCCACCGATACAGGGCCCTCCTTTCTGTTGAAAAGACAGTGATATAAGGCGATGAAGGGGATCAGCTGGACGTTGGGATTGTAAGTGTTTTATTTTCTCTGATTTCTTTCAGTGATGATTCCTGTGTATTCCAGGAACCGAGCCTACGCCATCTTCTTCATAGCCTACACCCTGATCGGTGAGTCTGGGCGGGTCTGCAGGGGTCACTGGGGCAAGCTTCTGGGTGTGTTCCCCAACCCCGTGGCCTCCCCTCTGTGTGACCACCGGTGGCCTGTCCTCAGTGCCTGCTGGGCAGGCCAGGTGGCGCCCCATCCGTACACGAGGGCCTCGGGTCCCTGCCCTGCTCACTCAGCCGGCTTGCTGCTGACGGGCTGGGCCCGTCTCGGCCCTCGGGGCCCCGGATGCTGCTGCTCCTCCAGACCCTGCCCCCTGCCCGCACGGTCCTCGCTGACCGTTTGGTCCCTGCTGACCATGGCCTTTCCTCTCCCAAGGGAGCTTGTTTCTGATGAACCTGATGACGGCCATCATCTACAACCAGTTCCGGGGCTACCTGATGGTGAGCTGAGCTGCCCCCCTGCCCGGCTGTGCCTGGAGCTGCCCCTGGAGGCCTGGCAGGGAGCTGGCCGGCGGGGTGGCCCTGGGGCTGGGTGGGAGGGCGGGGTCTGTGGTGGCCTCAGCACTGCCCCCGCCCCCCTTCTGCTGGTGAGGGGGACTGGGCCCATCTCCCCTCTCTGCCCCCCAGCGGGTGCTGGCCCCACAGCCATCCCTGGCCCCTTCCCTGCCCCGTCTCCTCTGGGGGAAACTGCAAGAAGACTGAAGCTCCCGGGGCAGTGACCACACCCCCCACCCCCATGTAGGTGGGCCAGGGACCCCAAGTCCACCGAGAAGGGATGCGTACCTTAGTGACTTTCACAGCGGCGGCTGCCGGCAGGGCCTGGCCCTTGTCGTATGTGACTGCCCCCCGCTGCCCACAGGGCGAGGGGCTGCTCCCTGGGCTGCGAGTGAGCCGGGGCTGTCTGGGGCGAGGGGCAGGGTGGCCAGGGACAGCGCTGGGCCAAGCCCCTCAGCCCCATCCCCTTTTCAGATGTCTCTCCAGACCTCACTGTTGCGGAGACGGC
This sequence comes from Cervus canadensis, assembly GCF_019320065.1. Lineage (NCBI taxonomy): Eukaryota > Metazoa > Chordata > Mammalia > Artiodactyla > Cervidae > Cervus > Cervus canadensis. Next base: position 43,749,207 of record NC_057414.1, read on the forward strand.
TGGGGACCCGGGCTGCCTACAAGGTCCTCTCGTCCGTGACAGCAGAGGGAGAAGCCCACCCCGAGCGGTGAGAGCGGGGGCTCCCGCCCCTCCCCCGAGGCTGCTCTGGGAGGGGTGTTCATGGGGGGTGTTTCCCGAGCTCCCTGCTGGCAGTGGGTCGCAAGGCTCCTTTGGAGTCGAGCGTCCCTGGGCGGGTTCCACGGTCCTGGTGTCCGAGTTAACTCATGTCCTGGTGACCCACTGGAGATCCTGGTTTGGCGGGGGCCACGCACTCCGGCCTGTCCCCAGGCGCCCTTCGCACACCCGAGCTGGGACTTGGGGTCCAGGATGAGAAAGGCCACTCTCCACGTCCACTCTGCGCCCCACTCTGTGACCGCTTGGAGGCAGTGTCACAGAGCAGCTCCGGTCCCCACCGCTCACTGGCCCCAGGCCTGTGGGTCGCACGCTCTAGCATCCTCAGCTGCTCCTCTCTAAGGCAGGATCATGGGGTCTTGGGATTTTGGAGACAGGAAGGCCATCAAGCGCTCCTTCCTGGGGAACCTGTCACTGCCCGGGTTGCCTGGGCCAGCAGTCAGGGCGCCTTAGGGTGCTGAGTTGGCTGGGCTCACTGAGGGCATCTTCCCCACAGACTTGGGGTGAAGCCCGAGGATTTCCTGCAAGTGCTCCAGAAGGTCCAGCTGGACAGTGACCATAGACAGGCCATCACGGAGGTACTGGTCCCCCCTCCCCCCCACCCTGCCTGTGCCTCTGGGCTCCCCAGGTGACGTGGGTGTCGTTTCAGATCAGCCCGGCTGGCCTGGTCCTGACGGGCCTGGGGGCGGCCCCCTCCCTGCCCTCGGCCTGGCTGCCCGGCACACCTCTGCCTTCCTGTTTGCAGAAGCTGCGTTCCCGCAGTGGTGGCCTGCTGTCAACTGACGAGTTTCAGAAACTCTTCGACGAGTTTGATAAGAGGGTGATTAAAGAGGTAACTGTGGCCGGGCCAGGGGCACCTGTGGTTAGCGGGGAAGTCCTTGGTGTCTCTTGGCATTGATCACCTGGTTCACTTTTAGTGACTGGCGCTGGGACTCACCTTCCCAGGGATTCTGGCCCCTAGGGTGTTCGTGGGAGCAGAGCTGGTGTGGCTCTTGGAAACTGGGGAGATTTTGTGACCTCATGAAATTCCCAGACCACAGGGACTGTAGTCCTGACCCAGAGGAACTTCCCAGTTTTCTCCATTCTTCATGATAGACTTTTCTCCTCTTCTCACATGTCCTAACCCGGGAGGTTCCTGAGTTTGTCCAAAACCTTTGTCTGTTGGCCTTGACACTGATTTTTAAAGTTAGCAGGTGGGCTTCAGCATCCAGCTTAACACTGTGTCCACAGGACCCTGGCCCGCCTGCATTTTATGTGGCAGGTGTCTGGGAGGCAGCGCGGGAGGAGGTGCGGGGAGACAGCCGAGCTATTCCCAGGCAGACTGTGGGGCAGCGGAGGGGGCTGCCTCTCCAGCCACCTGGCCTTGACAGGGCTGAGCTGGGCTCGAGTGGGGATTGAAGAGGTGGAGTCCGTCGTCTCCTGTTGATCAGATCCCTCGCAGCTCAGTGTCACCGCTGAGTCAGTCAGCTCAGCTGCTGTAACAAGTATCACAGCCTGTGCGTGTGTGTGCGAAGTCTGGAGGTGCTTAAATACCAGGGCTTACTGTCTCCAGTTCTGGAGGCTGGAATCTGAGATCCAGGCATGGGCAGGGCTGGTTCCTCTCCTCGGTGTGTGGATGGCCGTATTCTCCCTGTGTCTTCATGTGGTTTTCCCTCTGTTGTGTGTCTGTCTCCTGATCTCCCCTTCATATAAGGGCAGCAGTTCCTGTGGGATTAGGACCCACCCCAGGGACCTCATTTTAACTTACTTGCCTCTTGAAAGACCCAGTTTCCAAATACAGTCACATCTGAGGTCCTGGGGATTAGGGTCTCAAAATAGAAATTTGCGGGGATGCACCTTAGCCCACAGGTGTCTTCTCCAGGTCTGTGGTCAACCTCCATGGCCTCAGGCCCCAGTCAGAGACAGTTTTCCCTGAGAACATGAGGCCTTTCCAGGTCCCCCGGAGGCAAGTCCTGTTTGGCCTGGAGCTGTGGGTGCTGTATCCTGGGCTCCTGGGTTGTCAGCAGCATCCTCATTGCAGGACCCATGGGGTACGGGAGATGGTTATAGGGACAGACAGGTGGACACTTGGTATGTTAACATACATTACACCATCTGTGTCCAGGTCCCTCGAAGGAAATAGTAAGTATGTGCCATCAGGTGCAGGTTTTATAGAAACTGTGACGATGGTTTTCAAAGGATAGTAAACCCGGAAATAACTTTCTAGATGATGGTCTTGGGGCAGGAAGTTTGCCAGGCCCAGGAGGCAGCTCTTGGCAGTTGTTTTGATTTGCTGTGATCCAGCCCTTTTCTGGGTGCAGCCTGACCTGGGTGAGAAAATGTTGGGAAGGTGGGCGGGCTCCTTTCTCAGGGTTCGCTGGGCCATCCAGACCCTCCCTGGGCACTTGCCAGCTGGCCTGTAGGATGCTGCTAGGTCCAGGTCGTCCAGGACCACTCTCCCTTTGTCTTGAGTCAGGATCTGATATCAAAAGGAGGTGCTGTGGTTGTGTTGGTGGCACACGCAGGCCACGCCCCTCCTCTGACCACACCTTCCTCTGGCCACGCCCCTCCACCGACCACACCCTCTGCTAGCCACGCCCCTCCTCTGGCCTCACCCCTCTCAGACCACACCCTCCTCTGCCCACGCCCCTCTGGCCACACCTTTCCTACTGTGGTTCATGAGATGCTCTCTCTTTCCGTATGCTCTAGATCTAAAGTCCAGAACTATGATTTGAGGTGGGAGTTTGGGTCCTAGAAGCTTGGGGAGCTGTGATGTCCTTGTCTTGGTTTTATGATATCCTCCTTCCCCCCTCAGTGCTGACTGCAAGCCGGCAGGCAGGTGCTTCAAGGATTGTTAGCATATGAAGGCTTGTCCCAGGTCCCCTGACAGGCTGTGGTTTTAGAATCACCGCTGAAGAGAGGTGTTCTCTAGGTGGCTGATAGCAGGAAATCATGAGCCTTCATGAGAGACCTCCTATGTATGGTCACCTTCTGTCCATCAACCAGGCCTTGGTCCAGTGCGGGTCAGTTCGTGCTTATTGGCTGCAGAGAAGGTACCATGCCAGCTTCTGAAAGCCTGTTTCTCTTTTACTTTTTTTTGGCTGCGTCACACAGCATGTGGAATCTTAGTTCCCTGACCGGGGATTGAACCTGTGACCCCTACAGTGGAAACCCGGAGTCCTAACAACTGGACCATCAGGGAAGTCCCTGTTTTTCTTTTAGTAAGATGCTTTCGAGGTTAAAAACATAGTGGGCATTCATTATAGATAGTAGAGAAAAATAGAAAAACCCACCCAACTGTCCATCTTCCAGGAAATCATTTCACGGAAATCATTTCAAGGCTTGTTGTTTTTTAATAATGATGTGATATACGAATTCATTCCTCTTGTAATAATTTAACCTAACGGATAATGCTGACATCTCTTTTGGCCAATATATCAGTCTGGGTTCAGGCAGGAGACAGTAGAAGTTTAACATCGAAAAGTATTAACTGTGATAAAAGAGTCACTGTAACATATGGGGAAGCTCTGTGGTCCCCGAGGGTGGAGGAAGATGCCTGGGGAAGAACAGACCTGGGAGGGGACCCCTTCCCCAAGGCCAGGGTCCGGACGCCTTTGGAGAAGTTGTGGTACAGACCCCAGGGGGACAGAGATGTTTGCTGGTTTACCTGGGCTGGAGCTGGTCTGTGGTCACTAGGCAAGCAGGATACCACCATTTAGGGTGTAGCCGGCGCTGGCCATGAGCAGAGCATGTGGAGTGCAGAGGAAATTGGACACCGGGGCTGGCTGGTGGCCTCTGGGCACCAGTACCCACGTGGAGGATGTTCTTATGGGGTTAAGCTGTGGCTTCAGGTCACCGGGGAACCTTGCGTCTGAGTGTGGGGCTGGGTCAGAGCTCCACAGGTGTCCTTCCCCCACTTGAGGTATGGTTATTGTGACAGAGGAGCCAAGTGTTCAGTTTGATCAGATTTAAATTTGAATCAAGTGGCCACGGGCAGTGAGTGGCCCCCACGTGGGATGGCCCGTCTCGCGCTGCAATGACTGCTCTGCGCCTCTGTCCTGGTGCACAGGCGGGGGCCTCTCTGGGGGGAGCGGGCTGGTGTGGGTCCCTGGGGGGAGCGGGCTGGTGTGGGTCCCTGGAGGGAGCAGGTTGGTGTGGGTCCCTGGGGGGGGAGCGGGTGGTGTGGGTCCCTGGGGGGAGCGGCTGGTGTGGGTCCCTGGGGGGAGCGGGCTGGGTGTGGTCCCTGGGGGGGGAGGCGGGTGGTGGTGGGTTCCCTGGGGGAGCGGGCTGGTGTGGGTCCCCTGGAGGGAGCAGTGGTGTGGGTCCCTGGGGGGGGAGCGGCTGGTGTGGGTCCCTGGGGGGATGCGGGCTGGTGGTGGGTCCCTGGGGGAGCGGGCTGGTGTGGGTCCTGGGGGGGGAGCGGGCTGGTGGTGGGGTCCTGGGGGGAGCCGGGCTGGTGTGGGTCCCTGGAGGGAGCAGGTTGGTGTGGGTCCCTGGGAGGGGAGTGGGCTGGTGTGGGTCCCTGGTGGGGAGTGGGTTGGTGTGGGTCCCTGGGGGGAGCAGGTTGGTGTGGGTCCCTGGGTGGGGGAGCGGGCTGGTGTGGGTCCCTGGGGGGGAGCGGGTTGGTGTGGGTCCCTGGGAGGGAGCGGGTTGGTGTGGGTCCCTGGGGGGGAGCGGGCTGGTGTGGGTCCCTGGGGGGAGCAGGGTGGCATGGATTTCTGCCGAGGGGAGCAGGTTGACATGGGAGTGCAGGGTCTCACGGGCATCTTCACGGCATATTTGTTGCCCAGCTGCCCTCCTCTGATCAGGCTCCACTGCAGTCTGGTGACGGTGTGTGAGTTACCCCCGTTCTGTGCTAAGTTTTCATAGTTATTAGCAAGTAATTTATACGTATATTTTCACATGACACTTGGCATGCATTTAAGACGACTGCGTGCTTGTCCGTCTCGGGCTGCTTGCAGCATCAGTGCCCTTCTGGGTTGTTTCCACGTCTCTCGGTGTTAGACAACTGTGATGATCATCTTCATGCATAAAACTGACACCATGTTTGAGAAGTTTTCCTGAGGCTGGAGAGTCTGGGTTGGGAGGCGAGGTGGGAAGACTGAGTCCCAGGAGAAAGGGGTTGGGCGTCTCGGTCCCCCGTGGCCGAGGCCGGCTCCATCGTGTTTCTGAGCGTGCGTGTCCCGCCAGCACCCGCCGCGGCCTGAGTACCAGTCTCCGTTTCTGCGGAACACCCAGTTCATCTTCGGCCACCACTACTTTGACTACCTGGGCAACCTCATGGCCCTCGGAAACCTCGTGACCATCTGCGTGAGTGCGGGTTTGCCCTGGCGTCGCTGCCCGCCGGCTCTCTCACCGGCCCCCGGGCCGAGCCGCTGACCGCTCTGGCTCCGCAGGTGTTCCTGGTGTTGGACGCACACGTGCTGCCCAAGGACCGCGACGACTTCGTGCTGGGGGTGAGCTCTGCAGCCGCGGGGCTGTCATCCAGGGTGATGGGGCGTGAGGGGGCAGAGGGCACAGCCTCCCCACCTCGGGCCTGGGTCCCTGGGAGGCAGGGCCATCCTGGTGCTTCACAGCGGAGTCTGTGGAGTAGGGAGATGTAGGGCCTGGGGGTCGAGGGCCTGTCCGATGGCCGGGGGAGCCGGGATTGGGGGGTACAGGGGTGCCAGTTGTGGTTGAAGCTGTGCCTGGGGTACAGGTCCCCCGAGGAGAGGATGTGGACCAAGAAGGGGGTGCTGAAATGCCCGCGTCTGGGGGTAGGGGGCTGGGGAAGAGCTGCCCAGAGGGGTGTGAGGAGCAGCAGAGAAGTGGGAGGGGAGGGTGACGTGGCCCCAGCGTGGGAGGGGGTGTCTGTGCGCCATGGGTTTCACCATGTGCAGCAGGGCGGGACCCACGGGGCCCAGTGGACAGAGGCGCATGGATCTCGTTGGCCCCACTGTGGGCAGGGGACGTTGGGGAGCCGGGCGGGACCTGTGGGGCCCTGTGGACAGAGGCGCATGGATCTCGTTGGTCCCGTTGTGGGCGGGGGACGTTGGGGGAGGTCGGGGAGCCGGGCGGGACCCACGGGGCCCTGTGGACAGAGGTGCATGGATCTCGTTGGTCCCGTTGTGGGCAGGGGACGTTGGGGAGCCGGGCGGCACCCACGGGTGGCACGGGGACTGAACTCTGGGCATGCTCCTCCCTTTCAGATTCTCAACTGCATCTTCATCCTGTACTACTTGCTGGAGATGGTGCTCAAGGTGTTTTCTCTGGGCCCGCGGGGCTACCTGTCCTACCCCAGCAATGTGTTCGACGGGCTCCTCACCATCGTCCTGCTGGTAAAGTCTGAGACAGCTGAGGCACAGCCTCGGGTGGGCGGTGTGCACTTCACCTGTGCACAGGGTCTCTCCGCTGCCCCTGGACCCCAGGGGGCCGCAGGGCCTGGGGCTCCCGCCTCCGGTGACAAAGGGGCTGGCTCCCCCAGGCTCAGCTGCCTGGTGGGGGGCTACAGGAGGCTGGTTTCCGCTGCCTCTGTGGGTCGTCGGGGCTGGGGCAGGGTGAGGGCAGACTGCCTCTCCTGACACCCCAGGGACGCCTGCAAGGAACCTGCAGACCCAGCCAGCCAGCCCAGCCCCACCAAGGACAGTGGGGCCTTGGCGTGCGTGAGGGACGGGCAGGGTCTCAGGCACTGGGGGTCTTGGGAAGTGTTTCCCCAGATCCTGGGGGAGTGAGGGGTCACTCCTGGTGTGCACGTCACAATAGTGATATTAGTGTGATATGTACTCGGGTTTGACGGATCAGAGCCGTGGGCCGCCAGCAGCAGCAGGGAGGCAGCTGAGAGGAGGGCCTTCCGGTCCATCCTCGACCACAGTTTCTCCCGAGCCCGGAACTCCGAGGCCCTGTCCCAGCCCTGCCCTCCGCACGTGCAGCCCCACTCCCGAGGCCAGGGCATCCTTCTCAGCAGCGGGACGTCCCCACGTGGCACCAGCTGAGGGGGCAGGACCAGCTGTGGTTTCTCCCCAGATCCCCTTGGGGCCCGCGTGTTAAGAGCCACCAGTGGGCCTGCCGTAGCGAGCCTTCTTCTCTTTTGTGATTAAAGGTTTTGGAGATCTCCACTCTGGCTGTGTACGGCTTCCCACACCGGGGCTGGTATGTGTCACGGAGAACCCGGGAAGGCCTGGCTAGCGCCCTGGGGAAGGGTGTGTGTCCGGCCTCCAGCCGCTGGTGCGGGCTGCTCTAGGGCTGAAGGCCAGACTCTCAGGCGAGTGGCCATAGCTCCTGCCCCGCCGAGGCCTGTGGGGTCAGGCGCCTTCTCTGCTCTTGGGGACTCTGCCTTAAAGGCCTTGTGGCCGCCTTCAGGACGATCGTGTTCCCAGAGCTGGGGTGGGAGGCGCTGGAGGTGCCCCTGCGATGGGATCTGAGGCCCAGGTGTGCCAGGGGCTGGAAGCAGGGAGGCCCCTGCCATCACTTCCCAGCCTGGGCGCCAGTTCACCTCCGCATAGACGTCAGGGTGGCTCAGGGCTCACTGAACTCACGCTGCCCCCAGTTCTGGCCACGTGGAGGTATGGACATTTGGCCAGGGGTCCCAGGGCGCCTTGCGGTGTGGCGTGTGGCAGCCTTGGGGGTCTTGCTGCCCAAAGCACAGCAGCCCTGGTGAACTCACGTGCTGACCTCGCTCCCTCAGGGGGCCCTGGCCTCGGTCCGTCGGCTGGGCTGCCTTCGTCTTCGTGGAGCGGTTTGGGAGTTGTCTGACGAGGATGGGCTGGATGAGTCCTGCCCCCTGGGGTATCGGGAGGGGTCTGTGTTGAGGAGGACGGAGGCGGGGGCAGTGGAGCCTCGGGGCCCGCCTGGCAGCTGTGGGGCCCGCTCTCCGTGTTTTTCACGCGTGTTGAAAACCCACAGGGCGCTTCTGGTGGGAGGTGGTGAGGGGTGCGTCCTGGGTGAGAATGGGTTACATTTAAATAGAAACGAGAGCACAGTAAGCCCTATGAGGGACACGTGGGGGACAGGGTCACAGCCAGGGGCAAGGACGTCTCTGCCAGCTCTGCTGGGACTGGAGCTGGGCGTCTGAAGCCCCAGGATTCTCCCGTGGGAGATGGGGTCATGTAGCCCTGCACCACGCGGGGGGCTGTGCCCTGGGAGGTGTTGCTATGAGCGCCTGGGTCGTGGGCGTGGGCGGCTCAGGCTCTGCCCTCCCGTCTCCACGGAGCTCTTCCGGTCGGCGGCGCCTGTGGGGCGACTTCCGGGCACCCCTGGTGGCTCTCTCTGCGTCTCTGTCTCTGGACCTCGCGTCTCTTGGCGTCTCCTCGCCGGCCAACCCGTGTCCGCGTGTCTCTGCAGGAAGCCGGCGATGCTGGGCCTGCTGTCGCTGTGGGACATGACGCGGCTGGTGAACGTGCTCATCGTCTTCCGCTTCCTGCGCATCATCCCCAGCATGCAGGTGCCGCCCGCGCCTGCCGGGCCTCCCTCCGGGGGCGCGCGCGCCTGAGGGCCAGGGACCGGCTGAGCGCCGTGCCACCAATACCTGGGGTCCCTCTGCATGCGCCCCAGCCTTGCATCTTGGCTGGGCGATGCTGGAGGCGGTTGGGAGCATAAGGGCATCCAGCCCAGATGGCAACGGGCTATGGGTGGGACCTGGGGGAGGTCTCGTGCTCCTTGGGGTCCCTGGCCTTTGTGGGGAGCCAGTGTGCCCCCAGGCATCCTGAGTTTCTGAATGGCCTTGGCACGGGCTGCCGGCGGCTACTGGTGCCCCCTCCGAGGACCCCCAGTGCAGGAGTGGAGTGGCCTGTGACCACCGTCTCTGAGCCCTGGTTTCTCATAATGTTCCCACCAGGAGTAGTCCCAATTTTGGGTTGGGGGGGTGGTCTGGGTGTGCAAGCCCAGCCCCTGCCCTGCACGGTGTGGGGGTGTCTCTCCTGTCTGCTTTCCTGAGCACTTCTCAGGAGAAAAGAACCCGAGGACACCTACGTGCCCCCTTTCTGAGTGTCCAGGTCCTTCCCCTGTGTGTGTCCTGCCGAGTTGTGCACCTCGCCTTGCCGGGGGGGACCCATCGTCACCCAGCGCTACTTCCCATCTGAATGGGGTCCTGGGTGCAGAGGACTGTGGCCCTGAGCCCTCCATACGTACACACACCTGTGTGACCCTACACATGCAGTGCACACCGGCATGTGATCACACACACCCAGAGCACACAGAAAATCATACACGTGTATGTATAATCATACCCCCGTATAATCACACACATTGTCTCACATACACACACATACGCATGCACACACCAACAGATGCATTTGCGTGTAACTGCACAATTATACACACATGTATGTAGCCACACACATACACATAATCATACAGTTGGGCACAATACAAGCACAAGTGTATATATACACGTGTGTGTGCTCATACACACATACATGATCATCTATTCACATGCATGTACACATGTGCATATAATCACATGTGCCCACACGTATAGCGGAGTTCCCGCCTGCTAGCGTCCAGTGCTATTTCTCCTGACTTACCAAGTGGGGAAACTGGCTGCTTGGAAAGCTGGTCTCTGGGGCTTAGATTCACATGTACCATGGTCCCCGGCTGGGTCTCTGCGGCCCCATACCGCAAACCCCGTCACCCAGGGCTGACTGGCCGTCTCCAGGTTGGCCTTTCTCCAGAGCCTCCAGACCCGCTTTTGTGGGCTGGTGGGCGGTGTGGGCCGAGGCCCTGCACATCATGGCTTCACCAGCAGTCGTGGAGGTGTCTGCACATGTCGGTGTGTGTGTGGGGGGGTGGGCGGGTGTGTGTAGTTGTGAGAGAGTGAGGGTCGGTATGGGTGTAGGTATGGGTGAGGCGGGTGTGCATGTGTGTACAGGGGAGGTGTGTGTGGGTGCATGTGCAGGTGTGTGTACAGGGGAGGTGGATGTGCATGTGTGCAGGTGATGTGTGTGTGCAGGTGTGTGTACAGGTGATGTGTGTGTGTGCAGGTGATGTGTGTGTGCAGGTAATGTGTGGGTGTGCATGTGTGCAGGTGATGTGTGGGTGTGTGTGCAGATGCATGTACAGGTGAGGTGGGTCACCCGCTCTCTTGCCGTCTCAGCTGATGTCCCTGGTGGCCAGCACCATCCTGGACCTGATCAAGAACATGCGGGCCTTCGGCGGGATCCTGGTGGTGAGTCTGGCCGTCCGCGCTGGCCTCTCGGGGGAGTGAGGCTGGGCCACCGGGCGGGCAGCCGGAGCTCCGTGTGAAGTGGCGGCCTTCAGAAGGAGGGTCTCTGCATTCGGGTGGCAGTGGGTGACTGAGGCCCCGGAAGCCAAGGGCGGGGCGGGACACTGGAGAGAGGAGCTGGGGTGGTCTGGTGGGAGGCACGGCCTGACCACACCGCCTTCCTGGGCCAGAGAGCCTCTTGGTCACTTCCGAATCCCTCGTGTGTCCTGGGCTCTGGGCCACACTGAGAAGATGAAAAACGTTAGAGGTACCAGGGGCCCCCGAGGGCCACAGAGGCCCCAGAGTGGTCAGCCATCCTTGCTTGAGGATTTGGGGAACTCACAGCCACTTTTGCTGAGTCTCGATGTCCCCTACCCTGGGCCAGGCCGCCTGCCCCCGCCACGTGGCCCCGCCGGAGCTGGGCCTTGAGCAGGGGTCCCGGGTGCTGCTCCAGGCACGAGGCCTCGCAGGAAAGAGAGAGGGTGATGAAGCCCTGCTGTTGTGGATGCCAGGGGGCTCCATGGGGCCTGGGGCTGTCATGGGATGCTCAGGGGACCTGCTTCATGCACTGCCCACAGGCCCCAATCTGCCTCGTGGAGGAAGCAGGCCCGGAGAGGGGCTGGGTTAGTCTGGGGGTGCGCCTCATCCTCTGCCCGCCCCAGGCACATTAGCAATGGTCAGGGGCAGCCGGCAGCCCCTTCTCTGACTGTGGCACACAGCTGCCCAGGGGTGCACCTTGGATGCCTGCTGATGAATGTGGGGAGGGCGGTGGGCTTCTCCCAGATGGACGTGGCCGCTCCCAGCCCTCTTCCTGGGACCTTCTGCAGCCCCTGCTGCCCAGCTTTCTGTGGGGCCCACCTCCTGCCGCACCTGCCCTGGAGGAGGGCTCACAGCCCCAGTTCTCCCCCCGGGCCCCCGTGTGTCCCCAGGGCTTCCCCCTGGGACACATTGGTGGCCAGGAGGGGTGCTTGGGAGCAGAGTCCCTGTGTCCCCTGGGAGGAACCCCTGCTGGCACGCGGCCCCTAGCAGGCCCTGCTTGGCTGTGTGGGGTCCCCCCACAGGCATGCGATGCCGACGGCCCGCCTGCCTCCCCAGGTCATCTACTACGTCTTTGCCATCATCGGCATCAGCCTGTTCCGGGGTGTCGTTGTGGCTCCTAGAAACAGCAGGTGAGCTGGGTTCTGGGGGTGTAGGGGGAGTGCCTCCGGGGATGCTGGAGCTGGGGTAAGGCCTCGGAGGTGGTGTGGGGTCAGCTCCCCAGGAGGGACCTCCTGGGTCCTCTTTCTTCCTTGGTCTCCCTGCCTCTTCCCCTCCCCACCCCTGCTCTAGCAGCCCTCTCTACAATCTGCACTGAGGGTGATCCCTGACCCCATGCCCCTTTATGGACCTGCAGCCCATGCCGCTTGCTGCAAAAGGGGTGTCCAGGGCTCGGCCTAAACTGTGTGGCCCTCCCCCGGCCGGCCTCTGCCCATGTGTCCACAGCACTGGCCTCGCTACCCTTGGAACCTCTTCAGTTGGAGGGAATGTCCTCTTTGTCCCCCTTTCTCAAGGGCCCGCTGGGTCCATGTGGAGCAGGGGCTGAGGCGGGGCTGGGCACCCGACGTGTGTGCCACCATGGCCCCCACACTGACCAGGTTGTGCCTTCCCACCCCTCCCGGCAGCCTGGCCTCTGACAATGATTCCGCGCCCTGCGGGAGCTTCGAACAGCTAGAGTACTGGCCCAACAACTTTGACGACTTTGCAGTGAGTCCCGCGCCCCCTGCCCCTCGTACCCCACCCGCCGCCCCTGTTCCCTGCGGCCTCCTGGAAGCCCCGTCTGCCCCCCGCAGGCTGCCCTGGTCACTCTGTGGGACGTGATGATTGTGAACAACTGGCAGGTGTTCCTGGATGCCTTCCGGCGCTACGCGGGCCCGTGAGTGACCCGGCCTGGCCGCCCTGACCGCGGCTCTGCGCGGGGTGCGCGTCTGGGTCTTACCTCCTGGGGTCTTACCTCCTGGGGCGTGTGGGGCAGCAGGTGGCTTCTGGGGGGCCTGTGACCTGGGGTGAAGGGGCTCAGCCCGGCGCGCTCAGACGGCCCCGGTGCTGGGCTGGGTCTGAGCCCCAGCCCCGCGCTTCCCGGCTGACTGCCCCTAAAGGCCGGGCTGGGCCAGCCTGGGGCTCGGGCGGAAGCAGCCATGTGGAGCAGGGAGAGCGGGGTCCAGAAGAGGGCTGCGCTGGGCTCACGGGCGCCCCCGGCCCCCACAGGTGGTCAGAGGTCTACTTTGTGCTGTGGTGGCTGGTGTCGTCCGTCATCTGGGTCAACCTGTTTCTGGCTCTGATTTTGGAGGTAGCGGACACCCCGGCCCAGGCTCTTCTCAGTTGGCGTTTCTAACTTGCTGAGGTGGGGTCCACCTGGAACTTGGTCGAAGAGCCTGTGCTAGGTTCCCATGGCCCTGGGGTGCGGCTCTGCCCTCCCTCGGGGCAGCTCGTCCTGAAGGCTCCTGACCTTTGACCTGTGGGGTGGGGCTGGAGGAGGGCCTTCAGGGAACGGCTTCTGTAGGGGATGGGGGTCTTGTCGGGCCTCGGTCCGTGTCCAGGGGGAGCTTCTCTGCCAGGTCGGCACGGGAGGGGTCCACGCAGGGCCTGGGCCTACCCTCCACCCGTCCCTCCCTCCCTCCTGCCAGAACTTCCTTCACAAGTGGGACCGCCGCAGCCACTTGCAGTCCCTCACGGAGGAGCTGGAGGACACCTCTGAGATGACCGAGGAGCTCCCTTTCAGGTGCGTGGGGGTGGGCGGGGGGAGAGGGAGCGGGGGCGTGGGGGTCGGAGGCGGGGCTGAGAGGGGGCGGGGTGGGGGGCGGGGCGAGATGGAGGGCGGGGCGTGGGGGCCAGAGGCGAGGCCGAGAGGGAGGGCGGGCCGAGAGGGAGGGAGGGGCATGGGGTCGGAGGCGGGGCCGGGAGGGGCGGGGCGGGAGGCGGGGCGAGGGGGTCGGAGGCGGGGGCTGAGAGGGGCGGGGTGAGAGGGAGGGCGGGGCGAGAGGGAGGGCGGCAGTGGGCAGGCGCTCCTCTTGGGACCTTGCGGGCTGCCTCTGCTCCTGCCGCGAGGCTAAGTTCCTCTCACCAGGAGCTTACGCAGGGAATAAGGGAAACCTCGGCCCCTCCTCCCCATGGTAACCTGGAACTTGTTCCTCCGCTGGCTCAGAGAGGCGGCCGCACCGCCCTCCCCGAACGTCTGTGTGTGTCGCAACTGCACAAAGTGGGCTTCTCCCGGCCTCTGAGGGACTCCCCGTAAACACCCCAGAGGTGGACCCGAGCTCCCTGCGGGTGGTTCCGCGTAGCTCCTGGTCCTGATAAGCCCTGACGAGGCTTCTCCGTCAGCCCTGCGCACCTGCTCCCCTGCAGGCGCCCAGGGCGCCCCATGCATCGCCTCCCCCGTTCCGCAGGGCCGTCCTGGAGGAGCCCACGGAGGAGGAGCTGGTGGAGAAGCTGAGCCGCCACCCGCACCTGCAGCTGTGCAGGTGACGTCCGGACGCTTTCCGGCTGCGGCGGCCGGCGGCCAGGCGGCCTCGGGAGGAGAAGGCCGCGGCCCAGAGGAGGGGCCTTCCCCTTGGGCAGACCCGCTGTGCGGACCGAGGCTGGACCGGCGCAGGCCCTGCTTCGCAGCCGAGCAGGACCACTCCGCAAGCCCCTCGGGCGCTGTTCGCGCCACTTCCCTTTATGAGCTGCTTCCGAGGGACTTCCTTTTCTAAATACAGCGGGGACCACTGATACGTGTGAAAGGAGACGCAGCGGCCTTTGCCTCGGGCCCTGCCTTTTCCGTGGTGCCTTCGCTGCTGGTGGCCTTCAGGGACCAGGGGCCCCCGCAAGGCCCACACTGGCCGACTGGCAGCTTTCCGGGGCATTAAGCTTGGGATCCTGGTTTTACACAAGAATCTGGACTGTTGTTTTATTATTTTATGGCTCGTGTGAGTGTGATCGAGTGTGTTTCTTTCTGGGTGAAAATGCCAGTCATCCTTGTCAGTAGGCCTCAGGAAGCGTGACATTGTTGCCTACTGGAACCAGACTGCTTCTGTGGCGTGGGGCTGCCAGGGCTCAGCCAGTCGGAAACCAGTGCTGTGGCTGGACCAGTCCTCACGGTTCTTACTGTGTTTGCAAGAAGCCTTTCAGTAAAGGCCATCAGGAAACTTTGAAAAAATAAAGATTTATTACCTACAAGACCTGGAAATTGCCTAGTGCACCTGGGCCCATACAGTGAGGTCACAGGTAGAGAGAGACCGTGGGCCTGGGGTTCTGCTTTTATTGGAATTGAGGGTTTCAAGGGACTCACTCTTGGTTGGTGGATTTAAAACTTAAGAGCAGGAATTTAAAGTGAAGGAAGAAAAAAAGTGGCCCAAATGGTCAGTTACCAAAATCACAGATGTCTAAAACAAATCTCAGAGCAGAAAGGTGGGCAGTGTGTTTGAGATACTCTGTTTGAAGTGGATGCCTCTGCAATCAAAGCTTAAGAGAACTATTGCCCGGGCTTTTGCTACCCCAGGTATGGTTGTATAGGTTGTACACTGCACAAGAGTACCCAGCTACAAAGGTGTGTCCTGGCATTGGCTGTCTACCCCGTAAGAGGAACCCTCCCTCTAATTTGCATAAAGACACATAAAAGTCAGAGATGGCCCTACTTTGTGTGTGCTCACGGTGTGTGACGGGACTGTGGGGAGGAGGAGGGGAAAGTGAGCAGTGTGCGCCGGCCACGTTGCCACTTGGCCCATCGTAGATCCGGATTGATAAATGGGATGCTCATTTCAAGGGCCACCTCCAGTAGTTGGTTGGTGGTAGCTCCCAGGAGGTCTGTTGAGAAGGATTGGAATCTTTCTGGGAAGGAGTGCTGGGATCTATTAGTGATGTCTGCCATGAGCCCCAGAGAGGAAACCAGGGCATGGATGCTGACTCCACTGCAGGAAGGGATCCCAGTCTTCCCCAGCTTGTCTGGGAAATGGGATGAGAGGAAAGTTCAGCTAAAAAAAAGAAACCTCTAAAATGTCTGCAAACCCCAGTGCTTGAGGTATTCTAACTCCTGGTAGTGTTTTGCGTATTCAACTGCATTGTGGTTCCTGACCCCAGAGTTTATCTGAAATTTTGGGTATTCATCTGATGCTCCTCAGGTTTGGGGGACCTTTGGGGGTAGTGAGGTCTCTCCCAGGCTTGCTCCTCGTGCAGTCTGCCTTCCTGGAAGGCTGGTTTTGGGGTGGGGAGACCTTTGCGGAGCAGTGGTTTAGAAGTCATACCCAGCTTGGTCAGCTGCCCTATTTGCTGGCTGTATTTCCACCCCACCTCAAGGTCTGAGCGCCATCTAGTGGTGGATTCAGGTTCAGTCGACGGTCAGCTTGACACCGTGATCCCTGGCTTAACCAGGTGGCGCAGCAGTAAAGAATCCATCTGCCAATGCTGGCTTTGATTCCTGGGTTGGGAAGATCCCCTGGAGGAGGGAACGGCAACCCACTCCAGTATTCTTGCCTGGAGAATCCCTTGGACAGAGGCGCCTGGCAAGCTAAAGTCAGGCTAGAGTCAGACATGACTGAACTCACTTAACATGCACACACATGTGATCCCCAGGGGGTAGCTCATTGTTTTCCCCAGACCTCTGGAGACCTGCTTCCTCTTTGACCCTCTCATGGTACAAGGCTGGGAGCCCGGCCTCACTGGGTCGCAAGCCTGTCCACCCAGGCCTGGTTCTAGTGGGCGGTGTGCCCGCTGTCCTGTCCTCAGGCTGGTCCCAGCCCTGAGGGTCTGCCACCTCCCTGCTCCACGGCCTGTGTGCAAAGAAGCCCCCTGTAGTTATGCTGTCACACAGCAGATAACTCCAGACAACCCACGCTGGGCTCTGGGGGACAGCGCTGTTCAGAGAGGCTGGCTCTGCCCAGGGAGGGAGTGACTGAAGCTGGAGCTGGTCCCACTGTGCTGGTACCTTGTGACCACTGGCTGGGGCACCTGTGCCTACATCGTTTCCCTACGTCCAGTGATGTCAGCTGCAGAACATTTGTCCAGAAGAGAACTAGAGCTGATGTGAAGGCTGATCTGGGGCCAGAGTCTTGTCCAGCTGGCACATGCAGCCCCCATTTGGGGGGCGGGTCACACTTCTCGCCCCAGCCAGCTTGGGACCACCAGCTGCCTGGAACTTCGGCTATGAGCTGCTTTCCTGATCTGCAGGGAAGGGCTGGGATTGGCAGGATCAGGTTCACACCTGGGCAGCTCGCTCAAGAACTTCCTGTGATCCCAGCTTCCTGCTGGAGGTGCTGAGGTCGTGTCTGTGATCTCCCAGGACAGACGATTTCAACACTTTAAAAATATTTATTTATTTGGCTGTGCCGGTATTAGTTGTGGCATGTGGCATCTTGGTTCCCTGACCAGGGATCAAGCCTGGGCCTCCTGCATTGGGAGTGCAGAGTCTTATTCATTGGACCACCAGGAAAGTCCCAACCTCAAAAGTTTTGAAGAACAGCTAGTGATAATAGAATGGCTCCCAAACTGGGTTGTGAGGTTTCCTTATGCACTGCAGGTTCTGTGGTCTTTGCAGGAATATCACAGAAGGAGTGCATTCTGGCAGCTGGTGTGCAATTGTTGTTCCACAGCTGATGGCCAGTCTTCCTATTTTTGGGGTGGTGGATGCTAGGCTGCCTGGTATAAAGTAACTTGTTCTCTGTTTGTGATGAATAAGTGGGGAGGAGCTTTGACCCCGTGTGAATATCCTGTTTCTCACTCAACTTTCTTCTCCCGCCCTGCTTCCATCTGTGTGGATCGTGGTTTCTTTTATTCAGTGGGTTATAGTCTGTTACTGGATTTTATTTCAAGCCCAAATCATCATTTTGGCCGGGGGAAAGGCCTTTGTCCTAGATTTTGTGTCTGTTGGCTATGTACCTACCATCCTTTGAACATTTCTTTGCTTTCTGGCATGAAAAGGTATTTCAGGCCTATCTTGTACCTTCTTTCCCCCATCCCTGGTATGAGCCATTTCTCCAAGGACCCCTGTTCCTTTAAGTGAGAAAAGCTTTAGGAACCAGGGTGTGGTTCTGAGGTGTGCTCACTGCTGTTGAGGTGTTGCTGCACCCAGACTCCCTCAGTGGACAGAGCTAGGGAATCGATGTGCTCATCTGTCTGCCTGCCTGTCTGTCTCTCTCTATATATTTGTCTATCTCTCTCTCTCTCTATCTAATCTATCTCTGTCTCTATATATCCATCTGTCTGTTGTACTGACCACTGAACTACACCAATCCCTCTGATTTCAACCAATATCCCCGATTTATCCCCTTCCACAGCTATTAAGCATTTTTCTCTAAATGATTCCCATTTCCCTTAATCTGTGCACTCACTCGATCAGTTTCCCGGTACATAACCAGTCTCCATCACCACTGCCACCCTGTCCCCCCGGAGATGTCCTCCTCACCCCACCCAGTGCTCTGCGGACACCTCCGATCAAAAACCTCCAGGAAAGAGCTTTCCTGATGGCTAAAGAAGTAATAAATAGAACTACAAGAAATGTAACTTTATTCACAAATAAGATTGTCTACCTAGAAAATCTAAAATTATCAAACATGGTAAGAATTCTTCAAGATGGTTTGTAATAAGATTAATATACTGAAGTCAATTGCTTTTCTAGATACTAGCAACAAACTGTCCTAAGTTTATTTTAAAAGACACCATAAAAAGTACTACTTGAATCAGAGTAAAATCTTCAAGGTCCTTAAAGATGAACTGAACAAGAGATGTTCAAGGCCTGTACAGGAAAACTATACCATTTCTTTAAAATCTGTGATTGTAGGCTTGAACAGAGAATGTGCTGGTTTTCTTTTCCTGGGAATCTAACTGAAGAACTGATTGAAAAACTGACATGACACTTACATGCAAAAAACACCTAAGTTGCTTCTGTATGTTTCTCCTGGGGCTTCCCAGGTGGCGCTAGTGGTAAAGAACTAGTCTGCCAATGCAGGATACACGAGACCTGGGTTTGGTCCCTGAGTTGGGAAGATCCCCTGGAGGAGGAAATGGCAACCCACTCCAGCATTCTTGCCCGGAGAATCCTGTGGTCAGAGGAGCCTGGCGGGCTACAGTCCACGGGGTCGCAGAGTCGGACACGACTGAGCGGCTAACTCAACAACAGCAACAAGAACGTTCTCTTGCTGGGAACACACTCAAGGGAGATAGCCTGCCCACATGAGACAGGGGGTAACGTGTCCAACAGAGCAAAGTGAGTCCAGCAGAGAGCTGGACACAGCATAGATGCCCCCGACAGAATGTGCACACGCCATGGAATATTATATAGCACTGAACCCGGATGAACTCCAGCCACAAACAACCTCATGACCAAGTCTTAGAAACTCAGTGTTGAGAAGACTCCACGCGGCATCATATTATTTATAAAATTCAAAGCCACAGTGAAACACTATAGTATGGGCATGTACACATGGGCAGTAGGATGACTTAAAAGTGAAATGTGAGGGCCGGGGGAGGTTGGCTCCAGAGAGACGGGCAGGGTGAGAAGGCCCATCTGGATGACATGGGCCTGTAATTTAACTTAAGTGCAACCTGCCAGGCTCCTTTGTCCATGGAATTCTCCAGACAAGAACACTGGAGTGGATGCCCATTCCCTTCTCCAGGGGATCTTCCCAGACCAGAGATCAAATCCACATCTCTTGCATCTCCTGCATTGGCAGGCGGATTCTTTACCACTGAGACACCTGGGAAGCCCTTTATAATAGACACACATTTACAAATATTCCTTTTTTTTAAAAAAAATATTTATCTGTTTGGCCATGTTGTGTCTTAGCTGCTGCATGCAGGATCTCATTATTGCAGTGCATGGTCTTGGTTGTTCTGCAGCATATGGGATCAAATTAATAGTTCCTTGACCAGGGATCCAACCACATCCCCTACATGGCAAGGCGAATTCTTAACCCCTGGACCACCAGGGAAGCCCCTACAAGTATTCTTTTATATATGTGCCACATGTCATATTAAAATATGATGAAGAAAGAGCGAAAGAGGAGGGAAGTGGAAGACAGGGTTGGGGAGGTTCCCCCAGGGAATTTGGCTGCCCAGGGGAGCAGAGAGAATGGGGTGACATTTGGAGGGCAGTGTGGTCAGCTTTCTTTTTTTGTATAAAGAAAGCTGAGCGCCGAAGAACTGATGCTTTTGAACTGTGGTGTTGGAGAAGACTCTTGAGAGTCCCTTGGACTGCAAGGAGATCCACCCACTCCATCCTGAAGGAGATCAGTCTTGGGTGTTCATTGGAAGGACTGATGCTGAAGCTGAAACTCCAATACTTTGGCTATCTGATGCGGAGAGCTGACTCGTTGTAAAAGACCCTGATGCTGGGAAAGATTAAGGGCAGAGGAGAAGGGGACGACAGAGGATGAGATGGTTGGACGGCATCACCGACTCGATGGACATGAGTTTGAGCAAGCTCTGGGAGTTGGTGATGGACAGGGAGGCCTGACGTGCTGCAGTTCATGGGGTCACAAAGAGTCGGATAGGATTGAGCGACTGACCTGCACTGAAGTGGGGTCAGGAGGTCAGTTGTTTATGTGGGGAAATTGTGTGGTCAGCCGGGGAGCACCCAGCGCCACAGGAGTAAAGACGGGAGCTGCAGCCGTCTTGGCTGAGAGTTCAGGACAGACCTGCCTCCTGGACGCGGGCAGAGGGAGGCGGTGAGGGCGTGGGGGCCAGCCAGGTGTTCCGTGCGCCTCGGGGGTCCTGGGCAGCATCAGTGAGTGTCCTCCAGTCCCGCAGGCCCAGGGTCCTCGGAGCCACAGCGGCCACGGGGGTCCTCTCCCGGGCCCCTCCCACAGGCCGCCCCCCAGCCCCAGCAGCTGGACAGGGCCTGAGCGCAGGCCCGACCCGCCGCTGGAACCTCAGAGGCCAGCCCTGACTGGCGGGCTTAGGGGGCCTGGAACCTCAGAGGCCAGCCCCGGCCGGCAGGCTTGGGAAGCCTGGAACCTCAGAGGCCAGCCCCGGCCGGCGGGCCTGGGGGGCCTGGAACCTCAGAGGCCAGCCCCGGCCGGCGGGCCTGGGGGGCCTGGAACCTCAGAGGCCAGCCCCGGCCGGCGGGCTTGGGCCCTTCATGTGGTCTGCTCCGAATCTTGTCTTTCACCAAAACAGCCAGGGTTTGGTTTCCTGCCTCTCTGGTAATTGGTGGTTCTTATCAAAACGTTAGACCGATTCCTTGCTTAAAACAAAAAAAAGTGGGAAGGCAGGTACCCGCACTGCTCTTAAAAACCAAAGAAGGGGGTGTGGGGCGTGTGACACCCCTCACATCAAAGTGGCCGGCAGAGGCCACATCACCCAGCTCCTCCTTTCCGCCCCCCAACATGTGGCCGAGCTGTTCTCCTGGGAAGCAGAATCGGAGCCCGCCCGGGGAGCCGGCCCACACCTGCGGGTCCCGGCCGCGGCCCTGCATCCCACAGCAGTTGCCTAATCCACACCTGGGCCCCAAAACACCTGTCGCCAGGTGAGCCAGACTTGCCAGACACGCCCTCCAACTTTGCTTTTTCATCGCGGTTAATAGGCACGAAGATGTGTGGGGAGACAGGAGCCTTGGATACCCGCAGCCACGCCGAGCGGCACCCGTTTCTGAAGCCTGGTGCCTGACGAGGACTGGGCATCGGTCAGGGGTCTTGGCCACCTGCTCTGACCTCCTGAGGTCTCAGAATCCCCTGGAGGAGGGCTGGTTAGCACCAGTCCTGGGCCCCGCCCACATGCCATCTGGGGGCCTGGGAACCTGCACTTCTAACAGTTACCCGGCGATGCCGCTGCCGGTTCGGGGACCACACGTAGAGAACTCTCCTCCCCCTCTCCAGTTTGCTTTTTTTTAGCAACAGGCACCCAGAGCTGTTGTTGATCAATTTTTATTTTTTTAAATTAGAAAGTTATTTATTTATTTGGCTGCGTCTGGTCATAGTTGAGGCACACGAGATTTTTATTGCGTCACATGAGATCTTTTGTTGGAGAGCCTGGATCCTCTAGTTGCAGTGCTTGGACTTCAGTAGTTGTGGCGTGTGGGCTTAGTTGCTCTGAGACAGGTGGGACCTTTGCTCCCTGACCAGGGATTGAACCCACGTCCCCTGCATTGCAAGGCAGATTCTTAACTACTGGTTGCTGTTCAGTTGCGAAGTCGTGTCTGAAGCTTTGCCACCCCGTGGACTGCAGCACGCCAGGCTTGCCTGTCCTTCACTGTTTCCTGGAGTCTGTGCAAACTCACGTCCATCGAGTCGGCGATGCCCTCCAACCATCTCATCCTCTGTCGCCCCCTTCCCCTCCTGCCCTCCATCCTTCCCAGCATCAGGGAGGTCTCTGTGAATTTTTAAAAAGCATCCTTTTGGGAGGGGGCTGTTATAGAGAGAACCTCTTGCTGGGTGGTCAGAATTGCCCAATCCATCCTCTCTGGGCAGAGGGCTCAGGGAGATTCCAGCTCACCCGGACGCGTGTCCCAGTCGGGAGGGGCCAGGCTGCCCGTCCTTGGCTCAGGCCTGTGTGCAGACCGCGGGCAGCTGGCTGGACTCCGAGGGCCCCGCCCAGTCTCGGGGGTTGCGGTGGGTGGGCAGCACCCCCACTAAGGGCCCCTGGGTGCAAAGTGGGGAGAGATGGGGTCCAGCCTCACGCCCCAGCTCTGTAGTCCTGGGACCCCCTTGCTGCCCCCCAGGGCTCCCCCTGCCCACAGTAGGGTGCTTCCACTCTCTCCTCCACCCTCAGGGCCTGCGGTGTTGGTGTGCGGCTGATGCTCAGGCCGGCTCTGAGCCTCCTGGCAGCCCATGGGAAAAGGGAAAAGGTTTCTGCCGGAGGAGGCAGCGGGCTTCTTGCTGGTGAGCTGGGTCCCTCACCAGCCCGGGGGCGGGGGAGTGGCATGCTGGGCAGGGCTGGGCTGGGTGGGAGAGCTGCCGGGTACCCACTGACTCCCAGCCTTAGACCAGACCCGTCTCCTGGGAAGCGAGCCCCTACCCGCAGTAGCCTCCCCAGGCTTGGTCTGGTCATCCGTGAGTTTCAGGGCTCGGGGTGGGGGCCCGCGGGGTGACGATGTGCAGTCGCCTCCCATCAGGTCTGTGAAGGTGTCAGCCTCGCGTGTCCCTCAAGGGACCCTCCCAAGAATCAGTAACCGCGATCATCAGGAACCAGGAGAACCACCGTTCGGGGGCTTGCTCCCTGCAGGCGCTTTTCTGAGCGCTGGCTTGTTTAATCCTCAGACGTCCTTGGCTGTGGCCCCCCTGGCACGAGGGGCAACCTGAGGCCCAGAGAGGTTGGGTCACTTGCTGCTGGTCACACAGTGGGTGACGGTGTCGCCTCTTCTCCTGGGCTTGTCTCTATTTCCATGCCCCATCCGTCAGCATGCCTGCTAAGTCGCTTCAGTTGTGTCCGACTCTGTTCGACCCCGTGGACTGCAGCCCCCCAGCTCCTCTGTCTGTGGGATTTTCCCGGCAAGAATACTGGACTGGGCTGCCAGGCCCTCCTCCAGGGGATCTTCCTGACCCAGGCATGGAACGCGCGTCTCTTGTGTCTACCTGCATTGGCAGGCGGGGTCCGTCCAAGCCGCGTGGGAAGCCCACACATAACGGGGAGGATTCAGAGAGCCGGTGCTGCAGCGTCAGACGCGATCTGCAGGGCCAGGAGGGTCAGCACGGCCGCGGCGGCCTCCATGTGTCCCCACAGGAGGTGGGAGGTGGCTCGCAGGTGGCAAGGCAAGCTCCAGGACACAGGCTGGGTTGCTTGTGACTTTCTCCCGTCTTGGCTGCCATCCAGAGGAGCCTGGGGCAGCCGGAGTCTCGGCCTGGGTGTGCGCCCCCGCCAGCCGCCTGCCGCGACATTGACCCTGGGCTGGGCTTCCTGGAGCCCTGGTTCTCTCACTAGGAAAGGAGGTGGGCGGGTGGCTGGAGGAAGCCCCTGCGCCAACTCTGTTGCAGGACTTACCCCGCAGGTGCATGGCTCCACCTCTGAGCTCCTTGGAGGCAGGCTCACTGTCCCTCTTTGCAGGTGGGGAAACTGAGGCAGAGTGCATGCCCACCCACTGGGGGCAAAGCAGAGTGTGGGCCCAGGGCTGGCTTGGAGCCCAGGTCCCCTCAGTCCTCTGTCCTCACAGCTGTGGCCACGGTTTCCCAGGCTGTTGGCTCCCGGGTTTCCAGCCCTTGGCTCAAGCGTAGAGACTGTGGGTCTTGGTGGATCCCTGACTTCTCTCGTGTCCTCGGCTGTTGATGAGCTGCTTGGTGAGCACCCTGTCACCATGAGCTTAGAGGTGGCCAAGGCAAGGAGGGGCTCGGGTGTGTCCCGCCCGGAAGGGCTGAACCTTCCATCCGGAGTCCCCCTGCCCCAGTGCTGGGCACCTGTCTTACCTGGGGCATCACCTGTACTTGGATGCTTCCGAGCCTCCCCTCCACCCCCTGGGGCTGGGTCACCTGGGGCTGGGTCACCTCCACTCCCAGGCTCCTGGGGTGGGTCACCCAGGCCCACGGACAGTTGAGCCTCTCCAAGATGTCACGGGCCCCCCGTTTAGAAGGGATGGAAGGTAAGACTCTGGCTCTGAGGGTCAGGTTCCGAAGTCCTCCTGGGTGTCCCACCATTCAAGGCGGGGGGCACGGAGGACCTTGTGCGCGAGGGCAGGATGGCACGGGCTGGCGTGCCCTCCTTTCCCCTGCCCCATGGCATCATGGAGAGGGAGGGGGACACCGGGGTGCACCCAGCATCGGGGCCTGAGCCCCGCGGGCGGCGGCTGGAGCTCTACTGTGTGTGGCCGCCGTCTCCCTCCCCAGCTCTTCCTTCCTGATTCGTGGATGGAGGCCAGACCCCAAAGGAGAACCAGGGGAGGGGGCATCAAGGTGAAGGGCACGGTTTCCTGGGGGTGATGTGGCACCAGTCCAGGGCTGACGTCCTGGGGGCTCAGCTGCGTCCCTCCTCCCTGCCCGCTGCCTCCTGTGACAGGCGCCCTGCCTATCCTCTGATAAGATGCTCGCTGCCAGAGACTCTTGTCTTCCCAGGGGTGCCTTTGGACAGATCTTCAAGCACTTTCACCCCAGGGTCCCCGAGCCTTCCCCCATCACTCACACCTGGCCCCGGAAAGCCTCAGGTGTTCCCGCCTCTCCCCCCGCCCCGACCCCACTGGAGGCTGGGGTTGCCGCCAGACTGCCTTGGCATCAGTGCACGGCCCTCAGTCGTGGGGTGCAGCCCTCCAGTGGCCCCGAGCCCTGGGACAGGAAGTGGTGTTGGCAGATGGGGGAGGGGTGTGAATCCCACCTCTCCCCGCGCCGGGCACTTTCTAGTCTCAGGTGGACAAGGGGGCGTAAGAACCCGGGGGCTGGCTCATCCGGCGCCGTTGTCGATTCTGTGTCCAGAGGGCTGTGGCCGTGGGAGCCCCAGCTCTCGGGTGCAGGCGGAAGCGGCATTTGTGGCGTCCCCTGCAGATGTGTCTGCAGAGATGCAAACTGGGAAATTCTCGGGCCGGTGAGGCTGTCCTTGGGCTGTTCAAACACAGGGCTGAACGCCTATCCTTCTCCACTGATTCTGCCCCGGCTGTGGGAATGTAGGTGCAAACTGCTTCAGAATGAACCAGAAAGTTCTAGGTTTGATAGAGGGTTCCGGTCTGTAGCGCTTGTGGTGCCAGGGCCCTTGGGCGCCTGCTGAACCCATAGCCCAAACAACGGGGGGCGCCCCTGGTGGCCCAGTGGTTAAGACTCCACTCTCCAACACAAGGGGCACTAACCAGATCCCTAACTGACGAAGATCCCACATGCTGCATGCGCAGTCTTCAACATGTCTCAGGGTATGGTCCTGGGTGACACCCAGTGCAACCCCCAGCAAGACTTTTTTAAAAAAAGATTTATTTATTTTATTTGACTGAGCCGGGTCTTGGTTGTATTGTGTGGGGCCTTCTATCTGTGTTTTGGCCCGCAGGATCTTTAATTGTGGCTTGTGAACTCTTAGTTGCGGCATGTGGGACCTAGTTCCCTGACCAGGGATCAAACCTGGGCCCCCTGCGTTGGGAGCTCGGAGTCTTAGCCAGCGGGCAGAGGACGCACAGGGTGGGTGACTTTCGGGGCTTCCAGGTACTGGGAGCCCTCCGAACAGCCTGCCCTGGGCCCAGGGACGCAGGCCCACGGGTCAGGAACGCTGTTGCACGGTGTGGGTGAGCGTTCCAGCCACCCGTGGGTGACCAGCCATCCCGCTGTGGTCCCTGAAGCCACGGGGGGCTGGGCGGCCTCCCAGGGGGTCCACTGATTGAGGGGGAGGTTTGCCCATCCACAGTAAAGCCCAGGAGACGGTCTGGACTGGAGGTCACTGGAGGTCACACAGGCTGCGGCTGGACTCCAGCCCCAGCTGTGACCAGGCCCCTTCCCTCCTCTGGTCTCAGCTGCCTGGTGTGTGAGGTGGGACTGGAGTGGGCTCCTTGTCCGTCCACCGGAAGGCGGCTGAGCTAGCTCAGGTGCCAGGCAATGCAGGTTCCTCCTGCCGCCCCTGCCGGCGGGGAGCTGGGGGCCCCACGGGTGATTTGCATACAGGTGAGGCCCTGGGTGCTCGGGGCAGGGCCAGGTAGGACACACCTGGAGAGGCGGCAGTACCAGAGCTGGCCAGCAGAGGGAAGCAGAGCCCCAGCAACAGGGGTCCCTGGAGGCCAGGCCTGGACCACCCCCCAGACCCCAGCCCAACTCCAGCTCCAGGCCCGGCTTAGCCCAGAGCAGGTTCCCTGGTCAGGACCTCCCCCAGCCCCACCCCCCCGCCTTCTCCACAGAGGGTCTCCTCTCGCAGCCTTCCTGGCCCCAAGGCCTGTGCTGGGGCGGACACTGCCTCCATTAGGGCTCACTTATCACTATTTTAACTCGTCTGAGGACCAGTGAGGTGGCAGGGATGTGTCGGGGCCAGTGCTGGGCACACAGGAAGCAACTGCTGAATTGCAGGCCGGGGGGCCTTGGCCTGAAAGTGGGGAGACGTGTGACCATCCTCGGGGGGCTGGGACATAGCCCAGGTCGCTCTGGCTGCAGGGACTCCTCTGGGTATGTCTGGAGTGACCCTGGTTCCAGCCCCACCTGCCAGCCCCTGTGGAGGCACCTGGAACCCCATTTCCCTGGTGGGGGCACGAGAGGGGGCACCTCTGTCGCCTGCAGCGAGAGTCTGGGTCCTGGGGGCGGGGACAGCGTGGGTCCCTCCGTCATGGCTGGGAAGACCTTGTGCTTCTAGGGATGCTCAATTCATGCAGCCCCATTTCCCCAGGAACCTGGGCCTCAGGTGGGCTCTGCCGTGACCCCTGGCCTTGGGTGTGACCCCTCCCCACGGAGCCTTGAGTGTGTCTCGGGGCCTTTGCACACACCATCGCGTCCCACCCGTCCCCGACTCTGACTCTCTGTGGCATTCCTCACCCTCTGGCGTATCTTTGGGGAGTGTCTGTCTGTTGCTCGCCTTCCTTTCTAGAATGTAAACTCTGTGAGGGCAAGGATGTTATCGTATCCATGGCCGAGTCCCCAGAACGCTGCTCAGCGCAGAGCGGGAACTCCGTAAGTCAGCCTCAGTTGACAGAATGGACAGAGAATGAATGAATGGACGCCTGACCCTGTGCCCTGTGCCTGGGGCTGCCCAGTCCAGCCCCCGAGCTGGGGTGGGGGGTGGGCGGTGAGGTGGGATGGGAGGACGAAGCTCCTTCTTTGCACCGGTTGTTCTTCCCGGTGCCCCTCTATTGGGTGGGTGGGGCGGCCACCCAGCCCAGGCAGGGTCAGGCAGGGTCGGGGGGGCCAGGAGGGGACAGGTCCCTGGTTGTGTACCAGAGCTGCGTGTCCGGTGCTTGGCCTGGGCTCTGCTCATCTTCCTACTGGAGAGGCTAGCTGTCCCCTGGGTCCAGTCACACCTGGTTGGCAGAGGGATTCAAGTCTGACTACTCTGGGTCCAGAGGTGCAATCCAGAGACCTCGGTCGGGGGAGGGCTGAGCGTCTCTGGCTCAACTCTTGTTCCTGCCGCTGGAGCTGGGGAGGGGGCTCTGAGGGGTGGGGGCCTGGCTCAGCGGTGCCCAGAAGGCACCCAGGGTGCAGCCAGGACAACAGGCCATGAGGAAGCGAGGGGACCATCCCTCCTCTTCTCCGCGCAGTGCCTGCCCTCCAGTCCGGGCGAGGTTCTGGCTCCAGGGACACGGACAAGGGGGCCAGTGACAGGGTGCAAGCTCATGTCCTTGGAGAAACTGTGAAATAAGCCTCTGGGGACCAGACCTGCAGCAGCGCAGACCAGTGCTTGCTGGGGGCGTCTTTTTGCCCCCACGTGCTTATGTGTTCTCATATCTGTCTTATAGAGGAAAAAACAGGGGCTGAGAACATTCCAGAACTACCCCTCTCCACCCCCAGCATTAACACCCCCAGCTCCTGTGCATGCCTGGCCGGCTGCTTCCAGAAACCAAAGTGTTGGCCACTTACTTAGGGGATTGTCCGGGGTTAAAGTTCACCCCAGTGAGACTGATTTTGGCTCAGGACGAGGCGGACATTGTCACCGTCAGAAATGTTTGAGGGTGCCGTGAGGCTGGACTTGGGGAAAACGGGCCTATTCCTGTCCAGGCCTGAGGGGCTGGCAGCGGGTACGGGACTGGCTGATGCTGGGGCCCCGGGGAAGATTTCAGAGGGCAGGCGTCCCTGTTCTGGGAGCAGGCTCACTCATTAGAGGCCTCTGGCAGTGTTTTGAGACGCGAGGAATGTGTTTGGGGGCGCTTGGGCCTGGATGGTCTTGCTTTCCACCGGGCACATAGTTCTGCCGCATAACTGAAGGGCAGAGACCACGGGACCACGGCCGCGAAGCTTGGCAGGACCAGAGCTCTGCCCCGGCCCGTCAGGGGACCGCAGCCGGGGTGGGGGCGGCTCCAGGCTGGACCCTGAGGAGGGCGGGAGGCTGGCGCAGGCTGGAGAAGGGCCCCTTCGGTCCCTGGCTGCATCCTGGGTGCCTTCTGGGCACCGCTGAGCCAGGCCTCCACCCCTCAGAGGCCCCTCTCTCGCTCCAGGGGCAGGAGCAAGAGTTGAGCCAGACTCTCCCCAAGGGTCTCTGGACCGCCTGTGTGATTTGGCACCTCCGGGCTCAGAGTAGCCAGACTCAAGTCCTTCTGCCAGCCAGGTGAGACTGGGCCCAGGGGACAGCAAGCCTCTTGGTTAAGAGGATGAGCAGACCCCAGACCTGAGGACCGGACATGCAGTCCTGGCCGATGACCAGGGCCCTTCCCCTGCTGACCCCGCCCAACCCTGATCCTGCCTGGGCTGGGTGGTCACACCCCCCAGCCAACAGTGGGGACCTGGGACCCAGGCTCCTCAGTGCAGAGTTCTGACACCTGCTCCTCTTTCTCCAGAACAAACCCCACCCACGTCCCCCATCAAGGGTCATGTGCAGGGTGGGAGCTGCCTGGCCCCTCTGCCTGGAACACGGGGTGCTGGGGTGCTGGGGGGGGAACTGTAATAGAGAGCCACAAGAGGGTGGCTTCAAACGACAGAGGTTTATCCCCCCGCAGCCTGGAGGCCAAAGTCCTAGATCAAGGCCACGCTCCCTCTGGATGTTCGGGGGGAGGGTCCTTCCTGCCTCGTCCAGCTTCTGCCCTAGCCATCCCCCGCAATCCTTGGCTCATAGCTGCGTCCCGCTAAACTCTGCCTCATCTTCATGTGGCCGTCCGTCTGTCTGTGTCCTCTTTTCTTGTAAGGATGCTAGTCATTGGCTTCAGGCTCACCTGACCCAGGGTGACCTCATGTTATCTCTGTTTTCAGATACGGTCATATTCTGAGAGTCGGGGGGACATGAATGAAACCCGCAGAGCTACTGGTGGCCACGTGTTGGTCACGCGTGGACACAACCTGGGGGTCTGCAGGAATCAGGGATGGAGTTCGGTGCCTGAAGTGGGTTCCAGCGCCGGCCTTGCCTTTAGGTCGGGGCATCACTGAGCTCCCTCGGCCTTAGTGTCTTTGTCTGTATAGTGGGTCTGCTGTCTTCCTCCTCCATCGACGTCGGGCTTGACCCTCTGAAGGAAACAGAGAAGACAGAGAAGAAATCATGTCAGACCAGGAATGGCATCCTTGGGAATGGCTGAGGGGCCCAGTCCTGCCACTGGTGGCCACGCAAACCCCCTGTCTTATCTGCAAGATGGGATAACAACCGTGCCCTCTTGGCCAGCCTGCAGGGACGACAGAGCAGAGACCAGTGGGAGGACCCCTGTCACCAGTACCTGCGCTTGTCCCCTTGGCCCCCCTGAATGCCTTGGTCCAGCATGGGTTTTATCGGCATCACGAATGGTGAGTGCCAACAGCTCGAACCTGGGTGACTATGGTAACGCTCAGCACCTCTGGAGATGGGCTGTCCTGGATGGGTGGCACGGGAAATGAGGGAAGGGGGAAAGGCAGGGTTTCTGGCATCAACGACATCGCAGAGTCTTTCCTTGGACGTTGGGCTGCGGGAACGCTGGGCCATGTGGCGTCCATGCCCTCGGAATAACCAGCGGAAGGTGAACGTGGGCCCTGAGACTGCCAGGCTGCCCCCACTGCACGAGGAGATGCAGGCATCTGTTTGCACCCAGCCTCCTTGTTCAGAAATGGGGCCCCGTGGAGCGGAGCTCACTTTGTGTCGGGTTCCCAGGACCCCTTCGCATTCACATGACTGTCTTTCCTTCTGGTGAAGATGCCTCGTCAGCTGGCAGGGCCTCCCTTCTCGCTGGCGTCCCAGCCCCTCATTCTGGGGCTCTGTGTCAAACAGCTAATGATCCCAATGGAGCAGTTCTAGGGGAGCTCTTGTTTGCAGGGACCCCCTCCATGGGTCTTGCGTGATGGGGGTTTCGTGGGACCCCCACGTGGTCACCGGGGTCAGACATCCCTGGCCTCGCCCAGCCCCTGGTGCCCTGCGGCGTGCCTACCTGGTCTAGAGAAATGGGGACGCACAAGAGGGGGGCTTTTGATCTCAAGAAGGCTGGCGCTCTTGCCAAGAGCCCCCGACAGCCCCGCCTGGCTCAGGCCCAAGCCAGCCTCTCGGAGGGCAGTCCCTTCCAGAGACATTTGGGAAACACCTTTGACAAATGGCTTCGTGCAGGGGCCGGGAGGGCCGACCCTGCCCCAGGGCTCCTCCTTGGCTCCCCGCCTTGGGTCCCAGGACACAGGACCATCTGGCGGGTTCGGATGTGCGCCAGGCCCCACATTCCTGCGTGGCGACCCTGAGACCCCCTGCCGGCAGCCCCTGCCCAGCCCTGCCAGCCCGAGCCCTCAGGGGCTTCAGGGCCCTTGGGATGGGAGGGGCTGGGCTTCCCTGGGGTGGCAATTTGGAAACATGCTCGAGTGAAAAAAACTGAAAGAAAGGCCCCGCCACCTGCTCTGGGGGCCGCGAGTCTCCACCCAGTGGCTTGTGGGCTCTGGGCGTCCGAGCTGCGGACAGGGCCTTAATTTACTTGCGTCCCGTTCAGCCCAGTGGACAGTCGTCGCCAAGGCCATCGCGAACGTTTCCTTATGGCTGGCTTTAAGGAAGCGTTTGCACAGGGAGCGCTTTCCCACAGCCCAGGACAGTGTGGTGGCCTTGCCAAGGATCACTTCTGCCGTCCTCGGCCTTCCTGTGGCTGGAGGTGGGCCTGGAGCCTGGCCAGGCCCACGCTGCCAAGCCGCCTCCATTGATCATGATCAGGATGCGTTTGATTAATATCTGACATGGAGAAAGAGGGGCCAACGCCTGGCTGGCACTCAGAGGCCCCCACTCTGCGGCAGGGCCCGGGGGCCGCCGGCTGGCGGGCGGCGAGAGTGACCGCTCCCGTGTGACCCGGCCGCCCGACCCTGCTCCCGGGCCTTTGAAGCATTTCCAGGCCCGGCTTGGAACGCCCTGTGCGGAGCTGCGCATTTCCAGTCCATCCGGATCCACGAAGCCAGAGCGACCTGGCCAATCCCCCGGGGCCACTGGCCCGGCCGCCTGGGGAGGCTTCTGTGGGAAGCCGCCTCCGGGCGATTCTCGGAGCCTTCTCCGGCCTCCCGCCCTAACCCCGCCCAGGGACTCAGGCCTCCTTCCCACCACTGTCCAGCCTGGGGCTGCTTGGAGGCCAGCTCCTGGGCCAGCCCTTGCCCACAAACGATCCGGAAGGCGACAGAGACAGCGTCTGGCCACGGGGAGCCTGGCCTCAGAAAGGCAGGGGGGGACAGGGGCCCACGGTGATGGGGCTTTCAAGGATCACAGCCTCCGGGCAGGACCAGGACCCTATGGATGATTCAAAGGGAGAGTTCAGGGGGAGGGGGGCGGGCTGGGGCTGGGCAGGGTCCCCGGGACGCCTGGAGGCTCCCGCGCAGAGCACAAGCTCTCTGTTCCATAAGCCGGTGGGTGACGCCTTGAGCGAGTGGGTTTCTAGACAAGGCGAGCCCCACGTGTCCTTGGAATCGGAGGACTTGAAGCAGGAATAGCCTTCGGGGGCCTCTGTCTTGGACCCCTGCAGTTCGGGAAGCCGAGACCCAGTGAAGGAGGGAGTACCCCAGGCCGCGCTGCTCAGGAAGACCCTGCCCCCTCTGGCCAGAGCTCATTCGGGGGGGGGTCCTCGGGCCCCCCCACGGCATGTGACCCAGGGCCTGGGACACTGTGTTTGTGCTGGGACTGCAAGGAAGGCTCTGCCATCGACACTGCAAGCGTGCACTGGCCCTGGGGTTTGCTCAGCCCCACGTCAGCACCACGGAGACATTACTTTGCTGACAAAGGTCCGTCTAGTCAAAGCCATGGTTTTTTCAGGAGTCATGTACAGATGTGAGTGCTGGACTATGAAGAAGGCTGAACATTGAAGAACTGATACTTTCGAACTGTGGTGTTGAAGACTCTTGAGAGTCCCTTGGACAGCAAGGAGATCCAACCAGTCCATCCTAAAGGAGATCAGTCCTGAGCGTTCATTGGAAGGAGTGATGCTAAAGCTGAAGCTCCAATACTCTGGCCACCTGATGCGAAGAACTGACTCATTTGAAAAGACTCTGATGCTGGGAAAGATAAGAGGGCAGGAGGAGAAGGGGACAACAGAGGATGAGATGGTTCGCTAGCGTCACCGACTCGATGGACATAAATTTGAGCAAATCCTGGGCGATAGGGGAGGACTGGGAAGCCTGGCATGCTGCAGTCCACGGGGTCACAAAGAGTCAGACGTGACTGCATGATGGAACAACGATGCATCGGCACCACGCCCGTCTGGGATCTGTGGTGAACGCGTCCGGCGTGGTCCCTGCCCGGATGCTCCTCTGGGCAACTTGCCCTCCTTTACCTCAGGCCGCATCCTTAGGGTGGGCCTCCTGCAGCCCCGACTCCTCAGTGCTGTGGGCGGGCCCCGCCTGGTGATGTCCGCCCCCACCACCACCCATGGACCTGTGAATGTGACACTATTTGGGTCTATAATGGGTCTCTGCAGAGGTAGCCAAGTCAGCAAGCATCCTTATAAGAGACAGAAGAGGAGAGAGCAAAGAGGGAGGCGGCCCTGCGAAGACGCGGCCGAAGCTGGATGGACGAGGCCACAGCCCAGGGGGGCCCGGAGCCCCCAGAAGCTGGGAGAGGCAGGAAGGATGCCCCTCCGGAGCCTTTGGAGGGAGCCAGCCCCGTCTACACCTTGATCTCAGGCTCTGGCCTCCAGGTTGGGAGAGCATTGGTTTTCTGCTGTTTCAAGCCCCTGGTGGGGTTCCTTGTCGCTGCCACACCAGGACTTGCACACGCTCCCTCTCACCTGCTTTTCAGGCTGCAGCTTCCTCCCACTTCTGGGAGAGGGATGCCCTGCTGCCCTCCCAGCTCTGCACCTACCTAGGCGCCCCGCCCCCTCCCCCGAGCGGCACTCTGGTCACCCATGGATCTGCGGGGACTCACGTACTGATCACTATTTGTTCCTGCTGTTAAGCTGCTAAGTCATGTCCGACTCTTTTCAACCCCATGGACTGCAGCACGCCAGGCTTCCCTGTCCATCACCAGCTCCCGGAGTTTGCTCAAATTCATGTCCACTGAGTTGGTGATGCCATCCAGCCATCTCATCCTCTGTCTCCCCCTTCTCCTCCTGCCTTCAATCTTTCCCAGCATCATGGTCTTTTCCAATGAGTCAGCTCTTTGCATCACATGGCCAAAGTATTTGAGCTTCAGCATCAGTCCTTCCAATGAATATTAAGGGTTGATTTCCTTTAGGATTGACTGGCTTGATCTCCTTGCTCTCCAAGGGACTCGCAAGAGTCTTCTCTAACACCACAATTAGAAAGCATCAATTCTTTGGCACTCAGCCTTCTTTGTGGTTCAACTCTCATATCCATACATGACTACTGGAAAAGCCACAGCTTTGACTAGATGGACCTTTGTTAGTAAAGTAATTGATGGCTCTGCTTTTTAATATTCTGTCTAGGTTGGCCATAACTTTTCTTCCAAGGAGCAAGTGTCTTTTAATTTCATGGCTACAGTCACCACCTGTAGTGATTTTGAAGCCCAAGAAGATAAAATCTGCCACTGTTTCCATTATTTTTCCATCTATTTGCCATGAAGTGATGGGACCGGATACCATGATCTTAGTTTTTTGAATGTTGAGTTTTAAGCCAGCTTTTTCATTTTCTGCTTTCACTCACATCAAGAGGCTCTTTAGTTCCTCTTCGATTTCTGCCATAAGGGTGGTGTCATCTGAGGTTATTGCTATTTGTCCTGGCAATCTTGATTGCCAGCATTTTGCATGATGTACTCTGCATATAAATTAAAGAAGCAGGGTGACAATATGCAGACTTGATGTACTCTTTTCCCAGTTTTGAGCCAGGCTGTCGTTCTATGTCCGGTTCTAAGTGTTGCTTCTTGTCCTGCATACAGCTTTCTTAGGAGGCAGGTAAGGTGGTCTGTTTTTCCTATCTCTTTAAAAAGTTTCCACAGTTTGTTGTGATCCACACTGTCAAAGGCTTTAGCATATGTAGTTCATGAAGCAGAAGTAGATGTTTTTCTGGAATTCCCTTGCTATCTCTATGATCCAATGGATGTTGGCAATTTGATTTCTGGTTCCTCCACCCATCCAACTATCCAGTCACCGATCCATCCACCCATCCATTATCCATCCATCCATCCATCCATCCATCCATCCACACATCCATCCATTTATCCACCCACTGATCTGTCTACGCACCCATCCATCCATCCATCCATCCACTTCGCCACCATTTACTGAAGCTTCCGCTGGGTGCCAGGGCTGCGGATACAGCTGAGAAGAGGACAGACAGGCGTGCCCGCCTCTCCCAGTGTCCTAGCGGGGGTAGGCGGGTGGAGAGGGGGAGAGGAAGTGTTCAATGTGTCTGGCGGTGAGGGGGGATTCAGGCCACGGGCGCTGCTGTTTTCAGTGGGTCAGCAGAGCCCTCTCTGATGAAGGGCCATCTCAGCAAAGGCTTGAAGGAAGCATGGGCGGGAGCCAGGTGGAGACCTGTGGAGAACCAGAGCAAGCAGCCTGTGCAAAGGCCCTGAAGAGGGCTTAGTGGGTGCGTCCAGGCTCGCCCAGGGGGCTGTGTGGGGGGCAGAGGCGCTCAGGGGAGGGAGGGATTGCAGGCCGGCACAGGGGCTTTGTGGGCACGGGAGGCAGGGAGCCCATGCAGGGGTTGAGTGAAGGGGGGATGTGGACCGATGCACATTTTAATGCTCACACTGACGGCTGGCAATCCATGGTCCGTGAGCTGGG
This sequence comes from Cervus canadensis, assembly GCF_019320065.1. Taxonomy (NCBI): domain Eukaryota; kingdom Metazoa; phylum Chordata; class Mammalia; order Artiodactyla; family Cervidae; genus Cervus; species Cervus canadensis. The sequence goes on from NC_057414.1 coordinate 43,784,111, forward strand.
TAGTCAGAGGTGAGTGTCCATGGGGCTGCTCATGACCCTGGGCTCCAGGATTTTTCTGAGGTATCAGAGCAACCCCTTTAATCAGGCACCGTGAGCAACCAAAAGCAAAGCTGGGAGCCGCGTCCATTTCCTTCAAGGCGGGATCAGGCTCAGCACCAACCAGCGGCTGAGACGTAATGATGGGATCACGGTCGTTGTGTTTACAAGGCTCTGCCATGTTTAAGGGCGTCTCTGACCCAGCCTCCCTGAGGAGCAGCTCTCCCTTCAGAGTCTCAGACAATCAGTGAATTGACACGTGTGTTCCCTGTGTGTTGAACATCTCCTGGGTACCAGGCACTGCATTGGCACATGTTACCAGGCTTAATCCTCACCACTTCCCTATGGGAGACCCTTCTTACAGATGAGGAAACAGAGGCTCAGAGGAGACCATCCACCTGTTCATCTATCCATTCATCCATCCACTCAACCATTCATTTAATCATTCATCCATCCATCTATCCATCCCTCCCCCTGTATTCTGTGGCAAACAATCTTCTAGATACTGAGGATACGGGACAGACCTGATCCCTGCTCTCACCACTGAACGGTGGTTGGAGACACGGAACACTTTATCACACAAATGGTAATTGCACTGGAATTCGGAGGCTCACCAGGTCGGAAGATGGAGCTCCCACTGAGTGGGATAGCCATGGCCTCACCCCCTGCAGTGGTCAGGGTGGGCTTCTCTGAGGAAGGGGCCTGTTAGCGGGATGAGTCAGGGGAACTTGGTCAAGAGAGTGGAGCGGGCAACAGAGTATGCAAAGCCTCAGGAGATGGAAGGCCTTGGGGCGGTGGGAGGGGGTGGGCAGCGGGGATACCGGCCAGCCTTGGATGGGGAGCCATCTCCTGCATCTTCTGACCATGCTCACTTCCTCAGGGTCCGTCAGCCCCTCTGGGGGCGTGGACATCTCCAGGTCTGTTTCACAGTCTTTGTTCTCTTAGCAGGTTACTCTGAAAGGGGGCCTTAAGGTCGAGATGGACACTTGGAGGCTTCAGATGCTGAAGCAGTTTCTTTCGGGCCAAGTCAGCTGAAGGAGCACGTGGGCCTAAATTTAGGCTGAGCCGGGTTCACACGCTCACAGCTCCCCTGTCTGTTAATGGTACAATCTGTTCGGACCTTTGGAACATTCCTCAGCTTTTATTGAAGGTAGGAAGAGTCATTTCTGGAATTAGCATTTAAATTGGCCCAAGTCAGCAGCTCTGCGGGAAGCCCTTTCCTCAGGTGTCCGCTGCTGCAGAACCTGAGGCCGGAGGATGTCCCGCCGTCCTGTCCAGGGACCCCATCCAGCGGCTTCCCTTCAAGGGACAACGCGCATTCTGTTTAAATGACTCCAGGCTGCCTCCCCAGGACGACAGCCTGGGAAAGGATACGTGTTCCCAAGCGGTGCCCTCAGCGGAGGGGTTCTCGGCCTGAGAGGGACGGTGTGAACTGAGGGCCTGGGAATCTTCTCCAGATAAGTGGTCTGCCCCCAGGCCCTGGACCCACACCTCCACCGGCGGCTTCTAGCACAAGGCTGTCTAAAGGGGAGACCGGGCAACGTGCACTCCCAAGCTGTCACTTCTAGTCTGGTCCGGGCCAGACATTTACACATTTTATGGCCCTATTAGTCCTCAGTCTTTTGGAGAGGGGTGACCGGTTGATCATTAACTCTTTGCTACGTGTGGCATCCACATTCTGGCCCAAGATAGCTCAGGCCAGCATGCTGATTCCGCCTACCCATTGGGCCATGGCTGGGTGAGCCTGCCTTCTTGCAGTGGGTGGAGCAAATTCTCCTGATGCCAGGGGCTGGGGCCCTGGCCGTGCCCTCCCCGGCTCCCTCGGGCACTGGCATAAAAGTGTAATTTTACTTTCTGGCAGTTCCCTGGCCCTGTGAACCCTCCCTCCCCCTCATCTGCCCAAGGGTGTGAGCACCCAGCCCTGGGGAGGGACAGAGGCTCTGGTTTGGCGGTCCCCACTTCTGCTCATCACATCCCACACCAGGATAGGGCTGGCGTCTTCTTTGCAAGAGCTCATCCTGGGGGCCTGGTCTGGGACACGGCTCTGTGTTCCTTGAATTCCGTCTTAGATGTTCTTTCCCTACAAGAAATTCCTGCCAAAGGGCAAGCTTTGATTGTGCCTCCCAAATCGGTTTCTTGAATATCAAGAGTTGGGCAACTTGCTGGGGGGCAGATGGGAGTTAGGGGGTCACGCTCGTAATCAGATGCTCATTTCTTACAGCCACTGAACTTTCTAACGACCATCTGGAAACATCCTTTTCTTGCAGAGTCCAAAGGCATGGCAAGATGTTAAAACACGCACCACAGTGAGGGAGATCCTGGACCACGCCAGCTTGTCTGCCAGCCCCACCTCCCAAGACGAGCGCCCCCAGCTCAGCCCCACTCCGCATCCCCTCCTGGCGTTGGGACCCACCCCCGCTTCCTCTTCTGGGCACTGTGCGCTCCAGAGACACTTCTAAATGGTAGATGGCCTCCCTTGCCCTGTGCTTAGAACTGTCTACGTTTCCACCAAATGAAAGTCTAAGAGAGGTCTCAACTCCTGGCTTGATCCTAAATGGCCCCTGCTTTTTCTGGCCTGCCCCCCGGACGGCTGTGAAGACATCCCTGGACGTGGCATCTCCCTCCCTGCTCTATTCCCCCCTGGCCGAGCCAGACAGCCTGTCTTGGGGCAGTTGCTCTGATGTCGTGGCCCTTCACTGACCTCCTGGCCCTTCACTGGCAGACCTCCCTGCAGAGCTGTGCTCACCACGCTCTAGGCTCCTTCCGTGGATCTTCCCGTTGTATGGGGGGTCCCCGATGTCCTCCCATTTCTGTGAGTTTCAGGCCCAGAGTCGGCTCCGAGCACTGCTGTGGAGAAGGGGCGAGCGCATGCGTGAGAGGCAGCGTGCAGGGCCCCGTCCTCAGCCTCTCGATCTCCTTGCAGCCCGAGGGACTCAGGCTCACAGCGTAGACGGTGCGGACGGCACACACACCCCGTCCTGTGGGAAGACTAGCTCAAAGGCAGTGGTGCCAGAGGCGAGGGCGCACAGGCAGAGGCAGACGGGAGTGGCCGAGAGCGAAGGCAAGGGAGCAGCCGGACGTAGGCTGTGTGGCTTTGAGCAAGGTACCTAACGTCTCTGTGCCCAGCTTTCTCCTCATGGAAGCGGGAGATACAATAGCATCCCTGGAGGGACTGGCAAGTCCCTGCCCACTCTGAATGGGGAGTAAATGAGGAGGCCTGGGTGGTGGAGGTGAGGGCCCAGATCCGGAGTAAAGAGACGAACCTGACACCCGGCAGGGGTGTGATGTCGCTCAGTCGTGAAGTCATGTCCGACTCTTTGCGACCCCATGGACTGCAGCACGCCAGGCTCCTCTGCCCTCCATTATCTCCCGGAGCTTGCTCAAACTCAAGTCCAACAAGTCGGTGATGCCATTCAGCCATCTCATCCTCTGTCGTCCCCTTCTCCTCCTGCCATCAATCTTTCCCAGCATCAGGGTCTTTTCCAGTGAGTCAGTTCTTTGCATCAGGTGGCCAAAGTATTGGAGTTTCAGCTTCAGCATCAGTCCTTCCAAAGAATATTCAGGGTTGATCTCCTTTAGGATGGACTGGTTGGATCTCCTTGCAGTCCAAGGGGCTCTCGAGTCTTCTCCAGCACCACAGTTTGCAAGCATCAGTTCTTCAGTGCTCAGCCTTCTTTGTGGTCCAGCTCTTACACCCATACATGACCACTGGAGAACCACGGCTTTTACTGTACGGACCGCTGTCACAGGGGTGTTATGGGACAGTGCTGTTTGCTTGCTGCTTGGCCCTCACACAGTACTGGGAGGACGACTGTGTCCGCCATGGGGTTCCCATCTGGCTCTCCTCACTGCTTGCTGGGTGACCTGGGGCCAGAACCTGGCCCCTCTGGGCCTCTATCCCCACTTTTCCTGCTGGGGAGGGGGCTGCCTCTGAACTACTGGGGGGCTGCCTGGGAGCTGCCCTTGGTGATACAGCAGGATTTCTCGGGCCTCTTCTAGGGCCTGGGGCTGGGTGGTCCCCGGGGCCACGCCCCTCAGCCACTTTGCCACCGCAGCGTGTGGCCGTCACTCACAGCCTCCAGTTCCTCTGGAGCCGATGGCCCCGATTCACAGAACACTCCCCACCTGGAAATGTGGTCTCCACCAAGGATCACCCGTGCCGAGACAGACCCAAAGCATTTCCTTTTGTAGGCACCAAACTTTGGTTAAGAGACAAAAGACCCTAAACAGAAAGGCTTTCATCAGAAGGGCCCTCAAACAGGATCGCCCCACAACGGATCCAGGGGGCTGCCTTCCCGGTTTCCAGCCTCAAAACATTGCTTTGAGTTAGAAACACACGTTAATTACAACACACCGAAATTCATACCTTGACAATTTCTTTCTTTCCCATTTGTGCTAAAAAGAGGAGTACTTTCGTAATTGAGAACATGTACTAAAGAACAATTTTGTCAATATTCATATACTCTGCTCTCTCTGGGGGTGATTCACTCTCACCAGCCATGAGACCCTGTAAGATTGTGGCAAAAAAATAAAAGCAAAACCAAACAAAACCAAGTACTCTGTGCATGGCCTGGCCATAGGCAGTTCACCTCCAAGTGTCGCTGGAGAAACCTGGGACCAGCCTTGCTCTAGATAGACGGGACCGAGGGGCACTGGGCAGGCAGCCACAACGTGGAGAAAACAGGAGTGCCTGTCACCTGTCTTTATCAAGCGCTTTTACCAGGAGGCCGAGCCAAGGGCGTTATCTTATTTGCGTCCGTTATCTTATTTAATTTAAAGGCGGCCAAACACCCCAGTCTGCCCCATAGTCCCAGCTGATGCCGGTCACTGGGCGTCATCATGAATTGTCCCCCTGAAAAGTGAAAACTCCAAAGGGTCCCAGTTTGGATGATAATGACCACGTGGCCTCGTGTGTGCAGGGTCCCATGTTGTGAAGGAGCACTCCGAGGGTCGGCCGGTGGAGGAACTGGCCCAAGGTCATCAGTTGACTTCCGGGAATTCAAGTCTCAGAAATGTTCATTCAAGTCTGTTCTCCATGTCTGCATCTCCACTGCTGCCCTTCAAATAGGTTCATCAGTATCATCTTTCTAGATTCCACATATATGTGTTAATATGCAGTATTTGTTTTTCGCTTTCTGACTTGCTTCACTCTGTATAATAAGTTCTAGGTTCATCCACCTCGTTAGAAGCATATACTCTGCCAATATGTAAAATAAATAGCCAACGGAAGTTTGCTGTATGCCTCAGGGAACTCAGCCTGGGGCTCTGAGATAACCTAGAGGAGTGGGATGGCGTGGGAGATGGGAGGGAGATTCAAGAGGGAGGGGACATATGTACACCTATGGCTGATTCATGTTGACGTATGGCAGAAAATAAACCATCTTGTGAAGCAACTATCCTTCAATTAAAAATAAATAAATTTTAAAAAAAGTCTCAGAGGAGGGTTCTGAAGCTGGGTGGGGCTGACCCTCCAGCCTTCCCTGTAACCTTGGCCAGCAAGTCCTTCCCAAATGAGGGGGCCTCAGAGGGCCCTGGTGCGGGAAGAGCCCAGGGCGGGGTCCCCCACCGAAGCCCCACCTGCCCGGGAGCCCAGCCAGCAGCCAGCAGCCGGGGTCCCAGGAAGAATTCTGCAGAGAGAGAGCTTTTTCCCCTTGAAGGAATAAAAAGCGCACACACACACATTCCTGCGAATCAGAGGTGTGCCAAGCGGGGAGGGTGGGCAGGGCCCCTTGACCGGCTGGCCGCCAGCAGCCCAGGCACATGACAGCTCTGAGGGCCGCCGGCACCAATTCAGGCCGGGCGCTTGCAGCGGGCGGCGATGCCAGGGGTGCGAGCGTGGCCTTCCACTGGCTCGGCACCTCGACCACGTGACGGCCGCTGCTTCGGGGCAGGCCGGCGCGGCCGAGGCCCGGTGCCCGCACACTTGCCATCTCTGGCGGAGAAGGCTGGGGAGGCGGCGTCAGAGAGGAGTTCAAGTGCTGGGTCAAGTTCAGGAGATAGGCTCAGGGCCCTCGCACGGCTCCCAGCGCTCCACGGGGAAAGGCGCTTCACAGTCTCCCACGTTGGGCCATTTCCAGCAGCCCCACGGGGGAGGCCCACCCACTGTTTCCATCTGAGATGGACTTACCTCTCGGGGTGCCACGGGGCTCTGCCCTGGGGCTGCCTTCTAGAGTCCCGGCCTTGATGACCCGTCTTCCAGGCCCTGCGGCTGCTCTGTGCTTTAAAGCAGTGAGCCTTCATATGTGTGTATATTTAAAAGATGGGAGTTGTGTGACTGTCCTGGGGCAGCCATACATGTCAAGTGACCCCAAACTGGATGGCTTAAAATAACAGAAATCGGTTCTCCGCCCAAAGCCAGAAATCAAGGTGTGCCAGGGTTGCACTCGTTTCGGAGGCCCTGGAGGAGGCTCCTTCCTGCCTCTTCAGCTCCTGATGGCTGCAGGTGTTCCCGGGCTTTCCGCTGCATCCCTCAGATCCCTCCCACCATCGTGACATGGCCGTCCTTCCCACCTCTTGGCCTCTGTCTCTTGTATGGACCCCTGCCAGGATGGTCTCATCTCAAGACCCTTCACTCTGCTGGGCCCACAGGGGTCTCACCCATTTCACACCCCAGCAGCCCTCTGCAGTAGCTGTTATTCTAATTTTAAGGCTGGAGAGGCTGGGGTCTTAGGAAACTCATGTAAGTTCAGGCCATTTCCAGCCGGAACTAAGATTCAAAAGCACAGAGCAAGATCTCACAGGGCCTGGCTCTGAGCCTTTGGGACTTGATTCCAGTTCACGGGAGCCTGAAGAGGCTGGTTTGGAGCCACTGAACCAGCTCATTCATTCATTCAATCGCTCAACCACAGACACGTTCATTCCTTCATTCATTCAGACACCTCCCACCTGCCAGGCACCTCTTCCTGCGCTGGGGATGGTGTGGACAGGATAGACTGAGTTCTGTTCTTGTGGCTACATTCTCACAGGCCTGGGGACCCGTCCATTAGCGAAGCCCTCCCGAGGGCACTCAGCGCAGAAGCAGGACGGGAGGAGGGCAGCCTATCTGGAGGGTCTGAGGGTCCCCCGGGGCAGCGAGTGCCCTGTGGACTGGCTCTGCATCCGGCAGCCACGTGTTCACTCTGTGACCTTGAGCAGAGGTGCAGGGCTCTCTCGGCCTCAGTTTCCGCATCTGTACAGTGGGGACACTGGGTCCTGGCTCAGGGCCAGTGTGAGGATGGACTGGCCCTCATGGGCTCCCCGGCCTTGGCCTGACTTGCTCCTCATCGCTGTTGTCGTTGTTGCTAAGTCATGTCCGAATCTCTGTGACCTCATGGATGCCAGGCTCCTCTGTCCATGGGATTCTCCAGGCAAGAATACTGGAGTGGGTTGCCAGTCCCGTCTCCAGGGGAATCTTCCTGACTTAGGGATCGAACCCACGTCTCCTGCACTGCAGGCAGAGTCTTTACTGCTGAGCCACTTTCTCCTTAGCTGACTTCCAGCTGAGGGATACCAGAAGTGGCCCGGCCATGTCCCTGTCACTCTCCCAGTGGTCAGGGGTGAGAAAGGCCACGGCTGGGTGGAAATAGGCTGGGTGCACTGGCCAGGGTCCCAGGGCCGGCCACGAGGGCAGCTCAGGGACCAGCAGGGACCCTCAAGTCCCCTCTGCTGCAGGGCCCTTGATCGAGTGGCCTCACCCTCCTGCCCACTAGGGGAGGGTGAATCCCCTGAGCTGGCGGGGCTACCAGGCCATCCTGGGGTCTTCTGAAGGCCAAAGTCTGGGTACCCGGCTGGCGTGGGGAGGTGGGCACTGGGCTGCATGTCGGATGGCAGCTGGCACGCATCCCCTTCTGGCTGAGCTGGCACCATGGACGGGGGTTTGCCTGGCATGCGCTGTGTTAGTTCCTTAGCTGCTCTAACCGACTTCCCGCAGGCAGGAATTTCTCCCGGTCCCCGGAGGCTGGAAACTGAGACCCAGGTGTGGGCGGGGCTGCTCCCTCCTGAGGCCTCCCTCCTGGGCGAGCAGACAGCCGTCTCCTCCCGGCGTCCTCACAGGGTCGTCCCTCTCTGCGTGTCTGTGTCCTGACCTTACCAGGCCCCCGGTCCTGTGGGATTAGGGCCCACCCTAGTGACCCTGTTTGACCTTCATTACCTCTTTAATAGCCCCATCTCCAAATGCACTCACTTTCTGAGATCCTGGGGGTCGGGATCCTAACACACGCATGTGAAAAGCGGCTCAACTCAGCTCAGAACTTACCTTTTGGAGGGAAGTCATCAGGATGCAGAAAGGGAGACGCTTGCCCTGGAAATGTGGTCTGGGAAGCCTCCCCCAGCCACTTGCAGGGTGCGGGGGTGGGGGGTGAGCTGCGTGTGGCCCCTGTGGACCTGCCCAGGATCACGCGTGCTGCCATGAGCTTGAGCCCCGTTGGGGTCGTGGGTCCTGTTTGGGGATGTAGAGGGAAGCAAGTTAACAGCAGAGGGTTTCTTGAGTGGGACCCCCACTGTGGACTCACCGGAGTCCCTGTCACCTGCTGGGGACGCCCTCCGCTGCTCTGCGGGGGTTGGACACCGGAGGGGGAGGCACCAGCCTGCAGGTTGCGGGCGGCTCGGCGGTGGGTGGGGCCTGGGAGCCAGGACTCCAGGTTCAGTCCCCTGCGGCCGCTCCCTGGCTCTGCAAGAACGTCCCTTGCCTCGGTTTCCTCATCTGTCCAGTGAGTCTCAGTGGAGGGTCAGATGGGGTGACGCCTCGAATCTCAGGACGTGGTCTGCCCTCAGGGGCGGGGCAGGGGAAGAGGGACGGTCCTTGGCTATCCTCGAGCAGTGTTCAGACCCGCGGTCTGGTGTGGACATGGGCACCTTCAGCTCACCGGCCTGCCCTCTGCCTCCCCCCACCCCCCGGGGGGCCTCCAGGTGGCCTCACTGCGAGCACAGGTGAAAAGTGAAACTCAAGGTTCGGACCACAGGCACCCAGGTGGCATGTCGGTGTGCAAGTGTGTGCATGAGCATGAATGACAAGGTGTGTGGCACACACGTGTGCATGCACGGTCACGCGTGTGCTTGTGGGTATGCACATGTATGTGTGCAAGTTTGTATAGACTTGCAGTGCATGTGTGAGCACAGGTGTATCTCTTTTTAAAAAAATGTGTGTTTGTTTGGCTGCATCGGGTCTTAGCTGCGTCCTGTAGGAGCTTTCTCTGCTGCACGCAGCCTCTCTAGTTGTGGAGCCTGGGCTCAGTGGTTGCTACCTCAGGGCACATGGGATCCTAGTTCCCTGACCAGGGATTGAACTCCCGTCCCCTGCATTGTAGGGTGGACTCTTGACCCCTGGACCACCAGGGAAGGTCCACGTGTGTGTCTCTTCACGTGCATGCATGTGGGTGTGTGTGTTGCTGGTTGCGTGTTCTGTAAATCATAACAACCCTCGGTGCGTGTCACATCTTTTTGTTGCTGCAGTGGTCACTTCCAGAGACTCATGTGTGGCAGGTGCGGGTGGGCTCTGCTTCACAACCCTGCAGGGCAGACGTTATCCCCACTTTACAGATGGGAACACCGAGGCTTGTGGAGGTGAAGGGCCCTACCGGGGATTCACACCCTGACTCCAGAGTCTGCAGACACTCTAGTTCAGTGCCTCCTCCCCTCTGGAAGGTGGGTCTCTGGTTCAGCTCCCCCACCCGCCTCCACGGAGGAGACTCATTCCTCTTTGCAGATTCATGCTCCCACATCCTCCACTGGTCCTGTGGGGCTTGGGGGGGCTCCTAGGTGGCTTGGTGGTCAGATGGGTCCACACGCCTGCCAGGCCCTGCCTGCAGACTCTTGGCTGTTTCACCTCCTCTTGCCGTGGGCCTTGGGCAAGCTGGCCAGTTTCCACACCCATCACCTAGATCTGAAATCCGGTGACTCTGGCAAAACCCCTATGTGGTGCCAGGTGCCTAGAGATCTTGTCTCACTTGATCGTGGGCTCAGGGAGGTAAGGATCATTGTCCCATTTTCCAGATGGGGATGCTGAGGCTCAGACAGGTGAGTGGCTGCCCTCAATCACAGAGTCAGGTGGTGAAGCGGGTTTCTCTGACCCCACATCTGGTGGGGCTTGTCTCATGGCCTCTGAGTAGCCCAGGCCTCCCGGGAAGTTGCAGCGCTGAGCAACAAGCAGAGTTCAGTTTGCGCACCAGAGCGGCCGAGCCAGCAGAGCACTTGGCTGGGAGAGAGCGCGCCGTGCTGGGAGCCCTGCGTGACCTTGCGGAGCGCCTTCCCTCCTGGCTAGCGCCTGTCCTCCTTTGCGGCAGCTCAGCCCGTATCTGGCTGGGCCTGGGTGATGACGCCTGAGGGCTGGTTCTGGGCTGCTGTTTACCCCGGTTCTGCATGGAGGGTTTGACCTCAGGCCCGCTCCCCCACCCCCGGCCTGCTGAGCCCGCCTCCTCTCGGCCCCAGCTGACTCATGGCCTTGCTATGTCTCCTGCAAACATTCTGGAACCCTCACCCTGCAGCGGGGCTCTCGGAATTGGCAGACGACAGGGCAGTGCTCTGTACCCCAAGTGGGAGGCGTTTGGGTCCCCTGAGGAGCGTCCATCACTCTCCCTGTGTCTTCCCATGGCAACAGCATGCTCCTGTGTCTGTGACCCCAAAAGTGCTACTGATGGCGACTTCCCTGGTCCTTCGACTCCACGCTTCCAACGCAGGGGGCCCGGGTTTGGTCCCTGGTCAGGGAACTTGATCCCACACGATGCAGCTAAGAGTTCTCATGTGGCAACTGAAGATCCTTTACAATCCCCTGGACTGTACGCGCCAGGCTCTTCTGTCCATGGGATTCTCCAGGCAAGAATACTGGAGTGAGTTGCCATGCCCTTCTCCAGGGAATCTTTCCGCTGCAGGGATTGAACCAGCGTCTCTTATGTCTCCTGCATTTGCAGACGGATTATTTACCACTATTGCCACCTGGGAAGCCCCCAAGACAGGGTTCAACCCTTGGGTCAAGAAGATTCCCTGGAGAATGAATTGCCAACCCATTCCAGTATTCTTGCCTATAGAATCCCCATGGACAGAGGAGTCTGGCGGGCTACAAAGAGTTGGACTTGACTGAAGTGACTTAACACGCATGCATGCACATATCCAAAATACTATTTTTAGCGCATCATCAATATCAAAATCATTAGCAAAATATCTTGCATTCTTTTGCACACCCTTAATTCTCCAAAACCCTGTGTTATTTTTACAGACAGGGCTTCTTGGTTCGGATGTTCCATGTTCAACATCCTGCCAAAGTAGTTGAGTCTAAAAAAATCCATGTTACATTGATTGGGTTTTTAAATTTAAATTGATTGAAGTGAAATAAAATTTAAACAACATTTTGAAGTCTCACTAGCCACGTGCCAAGTCCAGGGCCACGTGTAGCCAGAGGCTGCCATATTGGTGGCCCCGGTCTGGATATCGCCTGGTCCTCCCCTCACTCATCCAGATCCCCTTCCCTGTGACCTGGGTGGCCTCTGGCTCACCCGTGACACTCATCTGTCGGAGGTCTGGGTCCCGGGGACATTTGAGGGGTGATAAACTGGGATTTTGGGAGGCAGTCAGGGAGGGAACTTCACCCTTTGGAGCCTGATCTCCCAGCTCCCCATCCCCCACACCCCCTCCCCAACTGTGGCTCGGGATCTGGGTCCTTGAGCACATCACCTCCCCTCTCTGGGGCTTGACGTCCCCTCAAGCCCTGCTTTTCCATCGCTGACACCTACAACCCAGGGACTGCAGCCTTCCTCGGAGGCCCGCATACAGATGGCGCTTAATAGTGGCTTAGTGCCTGAACAAGGCAGGTGCTGGTCTTGCCGCCCGAGCTGCCCACCACTGCCTTTTCTTTCTCCCGCCACAGGCGCCCTCCTGCCTTCCTCAGGGACCCCTGCATCCCACTCGTGGGTGACGCTGACCGGACCCCGGGGCCGGCCTCTCCCTGTGCCGAGATGCACTCCCGTCATCCCCACGGCTCCCCTGGGAGGCAGGGGCCACGTGACACCACTTTGGGGGTGAGCAGACCAGGGCACAGAGAGGTGAAGCCACTTGCCCAGAGTTGCACAGCTCGCAAGGAGCAGAGCCGGGACTTGACCCCAGCGGAGCCAGCTCCCCCGCTCCTGGGAACCGCTCACTGAGCCGGCATCTCCTCTGACAACCAGGGTCTTGGTTCCAGTCCTGGCTCCGCAGTCTCCTGGTTCCGGCTTCAGATTCCCCCAACCATACCGTGGGTGGGTCGGACCTTCTGATGGCCAAGTTTCTTCTGGCCTTCAAGGTCTCTGCCTCGCGTCTTACTTTATGTTTTGTGAGTTGATTCAGCTTTGGTGATGGACCCGAGGGAGGGCCAGACCAGGTGGCTGGGAAACCACATCCCACAGCCCGGCCCCTGTGGGGGGCGAGGCCCGGCTCACGGCCTGCTGAAGGCCGGGCCAGGAGGCTCGCCCGGCTGGATCCCGCGGCTCTGCCTCTTGGCACCGCGGCCGTGCAGCTGTCGGGGCTGGCCGCGTGCGGTCACCGGGCTGGCGCGGGTGGCCGGGCGGGGTGGGGGAGTGGGTGTGTGTGCCGAGCGGCCCCATCACTGCCAGCAGCTCTCGTGGGTCCTGCCAAGTGGCCATGGAGCCTGGCCCAGGTGCCAACGTGCTTGGTAACCGGATTGCTATTTGAAAAATTAAAGCAGTGTCAAGACAATCTCACCTCCGCGCTCCTATCGGGAGGCTGGAGCCGGTCGGGTGGTGGCCTATTTGTGCAGGGCGGCCTGTGGGAAGGCGCCCTGGGGACGGAGCAGATTATCTGGAGAGTATTATCCAGCCAGCGCCTGGGCGGAGGCAGAGGCAAGCAGAATTGCTCGTTTGGGCCGGGCCTGACCCTGCACAGCTGCTGGACCAGGCGCCGGCCAAGTGCTTGTCCGGGACCTACTGTGTGCTGGGTGCTGGGGGAGGCAGCAGGTTCGAGAGTGACGTCTCTAGGGGGCGCAGGGACCGGACGCAGGAAACCATTCCAACTTTTTTTTAAAATCAGAGTTTAAAAAAAAAAATGAGCTGTTAGGTTGAAGAAAATGTTTAAATATATCTACTGGGTTGTACAGTGTTTTTGTGAATTTCGTGTCTGCCTGGAACTTCAGAATGAGATGCTATGTGGAAACGGGGTCTCTGTAGAGGTGATGAGTGAAGACCAGCTTCGGCTGGAGTAGGGTGGGCCCGGATCCAATGACTGGTGTCCTTACAAGAGGAGAAAACACACAGACACACAGCGAGGCAGACAGGAGGGGTGCAGCCACAGCGGGGGCTGCCTGGACCCCCCAGAAACTGGAAGAGACAGGAAGTGTCCCCCCATGCCCCCGCCCCAGAGACTTCAGAGGCAGTGAGGCCCTATGGACACCTTGATTTCGGACTTCCGGCTTCCACACTGTGGGGGAATAAATCTCTGGTTTGCAGTGATTCATTGCAGCAGTGTTGGAAAAGTAACCCAGGGGGTGCTAGTGGTAAAGAATCCACCTGCCAATGCATGAGATGCAAGAGACACAGGTTTGATCCTAGGGTCTGGAAGATCCTCTGGAGGAGGAGACGGCAACCCACTCCAGCATTCTTGCCTGGGAAATCCCATGGACAGAGGAACCCAGTGGCTATAGTCCATGGGATTGCAAAGTCAGACACGACCGAGCCCTGAACACCAGGAAAGTAACAGAGTGTATAATATTAATTTGCTCTTAGTCCAACAAAGTTGTAAGCAGAAATTGTTCTTATTATTTTTTAAGGAAAGAAGGAGCCCTTGAAAGCAAAATTCCCTGAGGCCCTTGAAAGTCTTAATTCAAGGTCACAAGACTTGCCCTTCTTCTGGGACCTGAGGGCTGTGAGCTGTGAACTAGGGAAGGCGGTGGCGATGGGGTGCCTTGATCGAGGGGGCGGGCACGGAGAGGGAGTGAGGCTGAGGGGCGCAGGTGGGACCCCGGAGGAGAATTTACAGCCCCTGCTTGGCTGTCTCCCGACTGTGTGACCTCGAGGAGGGGTGTGACCTCCCTGCCGACGTTAGCACTTTATCTGTTAGCACAGACTTCAGAGTCTGAGTAAGGAGCCCTCTGAGCCCCGTCACCACAGCCCGGGGTGTTCCTTCTGCAGAAGCGTGGGTTTCAGAGTCCAGGGCAGCGGGGCCTGTGGCATTCTCCCCCGCCCGGTCGTGGGAGAGGAGCCGGGAGGGCGTTCCATCCGGGCCGAGAAAGAGCCGCCCTCCCTCCACGCGTGTCCTGTCGTTGAGCTCGGGGCCACTGTCTTTGCAGGTTCTCCTCCTCGTGGTCAGCTCGGTATCACGCGGGTCCTCGCTGGAGGCCCGGGAGGCCAGCCCTTGCTTCTCCCACCCAGACGGCCCTTCCTCCAGGGTGCTGTGTGTCCAGATCTGATGTCCCCCAACCTGCCAGCCGTTGGGACCCGAGCAAAGAGACGCCAGTTGGACCCAGCATGAGCTGGATGAGGCCCCAGGACCGTCCCAGCCGCCAGGGTGGTTCGGAAAGGTCCCCACACCAGGACAGCTTGGCATCTTGGGACGCCGGATGTCTGGCTGTCAGGGAGAGACACCGTCCAGTCCCAGAGCCACTGGCGTCCGGGAAGCGAGCCGCAGGGACAGGGGCGCTGGCCGCACCCGTCCCACGTCCCTGCGCTTTGCCCGCATCATCGCCATGAAGCCGCTCGGAGAGACTTGGTTGTGGACAGGATTTCAATTCTCACCTCACAGGGAGGGAGGCACAGATGGGTGGCTGCAGCAGGTGGCGCAGCCAGGGTGGGAAGTCCAGGCAGAGGCCACTCAGAGGGAGCGGGGACGGGGCCGTCACTGGAAAGTAAACTATGTTTCAAAACAACCATGTCAATACCACAAAAGAAAATCAGATTAGACAGGCATGAAACTTTCTTATACAGGCCAAGACTTACCCAGATGAAGTTCAAGGGAAGCTGTGATGCTCACTGCCATTGTAGGAGTCCACATGGAATGAAGAAGTACTGTGGGAAGTCTATTAGTAACCACCATGTCTTGGGTCCTCTGGATGACCCATTGCAGGAGTAACAGATTTTACAAATAAAATTTTCCACATAACTTCACAAAGTTGTTAGACTACATTCAGTAAAACTGAATCATTTCAGATCAATTTACAGTCATATAAAATACTACAATTTACAATCCCAATCAATATACAAAAATCAGTTGTGTTTCTATACACTAATAACAATCAGAAACAAAAATTAAGAAAATCCCACTTATAATTGCATCAAAAAGAATAAAGCATCTAGCAACAAACTTAATCAAGGACATAAAAGACCAGTAGTCAGAAAACTCGAAACCACTGATAAAGAAACCAAAGAAAACACAAAGAAACAGAAAACTATTCTATGCTCATGCACTGGAACAATGAAGAATTCAAATGTCCATTCCAACCAAAGCCATCAAAGCCATTGACTGCAATCCCAAAATGATATTCCATGCCATTTTTCACAGAAATAGAAATAGTCCTAATGTTAGGCTGCTAATATTGAAGGACCTCAAACAGCCAAAAAGACTCTAAGAAAGAAGAACACAGCTGGATGCGTCTTCCTCTCCGACTTCAACTACATTACGGAGCGGTAGGAAGCACCACAGTGAGGAACTGGCAAGAACACAGACACGTGAACTCGAGGAAGGCATAGAGAGCCCAGGAGTGAACCCACATGTACGCGGTCAGTTCACGAACATCAAACCGGGAACGAGCGAAGAGGAAAGGACAGTCTTCTCAAGAAACAGTGTCAGGAAAACTGGCCACGTGCACTGAAGAACATCACTGGCCATCCTCTAGATCATCTAAAAGAAATCTAACTGAAAACCCGCCGTTTTGCACATGGAGCTCTCCCCCCGCGCCCGGAGTCCTCTGAGATGGCCCTCCGGTCAGCGCTCAGCTGGACACAGGAAACATCTACTTTGTCCTCATTTTTCCCTCCTGCAGCGCCTCCCTGAGGCAAGCCCGCTCCTCTCAGCCTGGAAGCAGCCCTGTTATCCAGAAGCCCGAGCCCT
Source organism: Cervus canadensis (assembly GCF_019320065.1). Classification (NCBI taxonomy): domain Eukaryota; kingdom Metazoa; phylum Chordata; class Mammalia; order Artiodactyla; family Cervidae; genus Cervus; species Cervus canadensis. The sequence goes on from NC_057414.1 coordinate 43,800,149, forward strand.
GACGGCCCTGAGACAAAGCTCCCGCCAGCTGGTCACCCAGCCCAGTCTGAAGGCAGAGCGTCCTGCGCCCGCGGGTCAGAGGGGGCTTTGGCGCCCCCTGCGGGCCGCCGGAGAAGAGCGGGCAGCCCCGCGCTCACACAGCCCAGCGGGCTCCCCCAGAAGCAGCTCTGCGGCGAGCGCTCAGACTGGAAGCCCAAACCCAAATGGAGCAGAATAGCTCCACGACCCTCCTCAAAACACGGTAAGGAACAGTCAGAGCCTGCATGGAATGCGGCCACAAAAAGGATCACATTTCAGGCACTTCTAATGAAGTAGATGAACCTAGACCATATTAAACAGGGAAGTCAGTCAGAAAGAGAAAAACCTGGACTCTAGAAGGATGGTCCTGACGAATCTGTTCACGGAGCAGCAGTGGAGATGCAGACATAGAGAACAGACTTACGGACAAGGGTGGGGAACGAGAGGGAAGAGGGTGAGATGAACGGGGAGAGCAGCATGGATGCATGCACACCAACCTAAGCTGGGAATTTGCTGTCTGACTCAGGGAACTCAAACTGGGGCTCTCTGATAGCCTAGGGAGGTGGGAATGGGCGGGATGTGGGAGGGAGATTCAAGAGCGAGGGGCCACATGCACCCCTACGGTTAATTCACGTGATGTATGACCATCAAACCAATATTGTAAAGCAATCATCAATCAACTAAAAATAAATGTTTTAAAAAAACATATGGAATGAAATGAACATAAACACAAACTTTGCAACACTGTAATTCAATTTAAAAAACTATAAAAATTTTAGAAAACAACAAAAGATCTACATGACCTTTGGTCTGGTGATTAGTTCTAACACACAACAAAAAAAGCCATTTACCAAATTATTAATATAAATTATTTAAAACATTGATTTTTACAATTTTATACATTTACTCTGTGAAGGACCTTACTCGAGAGAACCAAAAAACAAACTGTTAAATGAACCACTGACCACCCACCCTTGCCAGGCAATAGAGAAGAGAAAACACTTGCAGGAGTCATCTTACAACAGGAGGTCCTGGTAAGGAACAAGGAACTAACAAGCTACCACCAGCAAGAATTCTGGAGAGGTCAAAAGGAGATGGGAGACTCCAGTCCAGAGATCCTACCAACTTCCCAGGATCCTCTTCACTGGAATCCAGCTCGGCTGAGTGATGTGTGTGCCCCTAGGAAGGATCCCAATGCAGAATGACCGGCAAGAGACAAACCAGAAACTAACCCAATGACCATAAAACCTGAGACTGTGAGGCACGTGGCAGAGCAGTTCTCTCCGTTTCCCTCACCCTCCTGCCCTCTGCCCCAGCAGCCCTTCCCAATAAAGCCTCTCACTTGGACAGCACTCCTCTCCCCGGACAACTCATTTCCCAGTGTCAGACAAGAACCCACTCTCAAGCCCTGGAAGGGATCCCCCTTCCTCCATCAAAACCAATATCCAGAAGAAATATCTTCAAAATGCTATCTTGTAGAGAAGGAAATGGCACCCCCTCCAGTATTCTGGCCTCAGAAATCCCAGGGACAGAGGAGCTTAGTGGGCTACAGTACAACAGCAGGGCATTTCTGAGGGGAGGAAACAGTCCCAGGGAAGTTGAGGTGCTCGCCAAAGGCCCCAGAGCTTTCGATGGCACAGCCAGAACTGTGGCTGAGGATTCCCAGCTGCCAGGCCTCTTGATCCTGGCCTCTCTCACCAGATACATGTGTGGGAAACTAGAATTGAAAATATGCCCTGGTGGCTCCGTGGTAAAGACTCCACCTGCCAGTGCTGGAGATGCAGGTGTGATCCCTGGGATGGGAAGATCCCATCCACATGCTATGGAGCCCGTGTGCCACAACTGCGGAGCCTGTGCGCTAGAGCCTGGAAGCCACAACGCCGAGCTGACACACTGCAACTACTGAAGCCCGTGAGCCCCACAACGAGAGGAGCCGCTGCAGTGAGAAGCCCGCACACCACTAGTTATGGCCCACGCTCACCCAAACTAGGGAAAAGCCCACACACGAAGACCCAAACACAGCCAAAAATAAATACAATCGTCTTCCTAAAAAATGCATATCTGACAAAGAATCTGTACTCAATTGTCCAAGAACGCTAGAGCAAACAAGTCCATTCATAACTGGTAAAGACTGAAATAGACACCTGGCCACGGAGGGTATACTGAGAGTAAACTATCATACAAAAACATACTCCAGATACTGGTGGAATGCATGCACAGCCCCCTTTGGAAGACAGTCTGACAGTTTTTTCAGTAACCACATGGGACAAGCACTGAATTCTATACATGACAAGTGGTGGAAGCCAGGTATCTTACCTTTGGAATGGGAAGTTACAGATAAACAAAAGGAAAGGTTACAGTATCTATGGAGACATCATCACAAATTACCTTTAACTGAATATGTTCAAAGGTAAGCTGGAATACATGTATATATTTCCATGTATTGTCAGCTGAGCATATTTAGCTCCTACATGTATGTTTTAAATATCATTCTCTAATAAAAGAGAACAGGAAATGTCCCTGGTGGCCCAGTGGTAAAGAATCTACCTACCAATGCAAGGAACACAGGTTCAATCCCTGGTCCTAGAAGATTCCACATGCCCAGGGGCAACTAAGCCCCTGTACAAATATTGAAGCTTGCATTCTCCAGAGCCCAAGTTCTGCAACCAAAGAAAGCGCTGCAATGAGAAGCCATGGCACGTCAGCTAGAGGGTAGCCTCTGCTCACTACAACCAGACATCTAGCAACAAAGACTCAGCATAGTCAAAAATAATTCAATGTTTAAAAAAAAAAAAAAAACGGACACAAGTTCTTTGAAGAAATGACTGAGACTAGGGGTGAGACAGTAAATACATAAGCCAGGGTAATCTTAAATTATAAGAAAGTAAAGACAACTATCAAGCTGTCCAAACTGATAAAAATGAATGATTGCACAGTTTTATCTGTATACACTAGCAAATAACAATCTGAAAAGGAATTAAAAAAAACAATTCCCTTTCAATATTATCAGCATTAATAAAATACTTTGCCATGGATGTAATGAGGATGACAAGACAGGCACACTGGAAATTCTACATGATTGCTGAAAAATATCCTAAACACATGTACAGATATTCCATAGCGATGGAAAGACTTAAGATGGCAACACCATGGAATGCATCCTCAATCTGAAATGAAGATTCAATGTGAATTACAAAAGGCTGAAAGGTTGATGCTAAACCACAAAAGATGCCAGGATTCTTGACCTCCAGAGGAGAAGAATTCAATCCAGGGCCAGTGACGAAGCTTGATCACTCAGAGCTTTTGTGTCAGAAAGTTTTATTAAAGTATAAAAGAGATAGAGAAAGCTGCCCTGCTGGTCTTTAGCCAGATGTTATACAGCCACTAGCAGTCTGCTAATTAAAGAAAGGCAATGTCTCAGAGAATGGCACTAGGCCCCTCACCCAAAACATGCATTGAGATAACATTGGTGGCAGGTGAGTCATCCCAGGCCATAAAATGATTGACATGAATCTTGAAAAAAGGCAGATTTCCAAGCAAATATATAGTTTCATTAACATAGATTAGGAGAACAAGGTATGAGTAAAACGTACTGGTGTGTCAAGTTGGTTCTGAGCCTTTAGGAGGAATCGACTTGAAGACAGAATCTAGGGTAAATACATAGTACATTAACATAGCTTAAGACAAACATTTCCATAAGAAAAATGCATTGTTTAGCTCAAGTTTAAGAAAAGTTAAATTCAGGTGGAGCCAGGAGTCATCATGGCAACACACAATTTTAAGAGAAAGCTCCTTTTAAATTTGCATTGAGAAGGGGAAAAAAATGTAACACTAGTTTGTTTCCTCCTGCCTCTTAAGAGAGAGATTAAAAAAACGTCTGACACTTGCAGCCTATTTTCTCTGTCCGGAGACCCCTGGCCTTCCTGCCTATTACCCTCTGGAGGCCTTTAGGAAGCAATACACAAGCTGACCCTAACATATACAAGGAATGACAAGGGACTTCAAAGAGCCAAAACAATCACGAGTCTGCAGCTCAAAGGTCCTCTGGTATGCTGCACTAAGTCACTTCAGTCACATCTGACTGTCAGAGCCCATCAGGCTCCTCTGTCCATGGGAATTTTCCAGGCAAGAATACTGGAGTGGGTTGCCATGCCCTCCTCCAGGGGATCTTCCCAATCCAGGGATCGAATTCCTGCATTGGCAAGTAGGTTCTTTACCACTAGCACCACCTGGGGCAAAAGTGTCTAAATGGAGAACAGGGAAACCCAGTTAGAGGAAGGGACTCAGAGAAAAGGAAGTGAAGGAAGGAGATTCTTAGTCTCATTCAGAGAAGCCCAGCAGGTAGTTCTGCAGGTGGAAGAGGAGGAGGAAGCAGGCTGGAGCTGTGTAGAAAACGAAAGAGGGAACTAAATCAGGGGCCCCCAACCTCTAGGATCTAATGCCTGGTGATCAGAGTTGGAGCTGATGAAATAATAATAGAAATAAGTGTTTAGTCACTCAACTGTGTCCAACCCTTTGTGACCCTATGGACTGTAGCCCACAACACTCCTCACTTCATTGAATTCTTCAGGCAAGAATACTGGAGTGGGCTGTCATTTCCTTCTCCAGGAGACCTTCCAGACCCAGGGATTGTACCCGGGTCTCCCACATTGCAGGCAGACTCTTTACCAACTGAGCCACCAGGGAACAGAAAGAGAAATAGAGTGCACAATAAATGGACTGCACTTGAAACATCCCAAAACCTTCCCCCACCCCTGTCTGTCAAAAAACTGTCTTCCAAAAAAACTCCCAAGGTCAAGGAAAGAACTTCAAGTGTACTCAGCTGTCCCAGGTTGCTGGCTTAGGGAGATGCTGAAGCAGGGGTGTTCTAAGAGGTAGACCCTCCCTTGCGTGGGGTCCTCAACAGACCTCCAATAGCCTTAGTGATGATCGGAGAGATTTGTTTCATTTTTTGAAAATATCCTTGTGGGATAAACTTATTATTTAGCAATTCTTTTACAGTCTTCCCAAGAAAAAGTTTTCTTTCTTTACTGATCCGTGAAGTACCAACTGTGATGATCACTGTTCTAATATACCTCATAGTGTTGCTGACACTATGGACATAACTGTGTGAAATTGAACTTAATTCAATAAAAATGATGAAGCATCTGCCCTGTGCCCAGCACTTTCCAAGGGTTGGGGAGTACAATGAAAATACTCCATAAGATGCACAGCTGGTAGGCACTTTCTTTAAAAAAGCCTTTTACACTTCCACCAATAGTTTATTCTCAATGTCAACACTTGCCAATTAATGACCACACTGAGTAGGAAGCTCATTAAAAACCCAGGAGCCAGGGCTCCTGGAAGGATGTCCCATTCTCCCTTGGACAGTCCTCCACCCTCTCTAGGTCTCAGTTTCCTCATCTGTAAAATCATGAACAACTGACGATAATTCATCCCTGGAACCCAAGCCTATTGAGGGTGAGGGAAATACTACTCCAAGGCCTGGATGATAGACCAGATTTAAAGAAAAATATGTCATTGCTGCTTTTCAGTCAAACAGACAAATATAATGAAAGGAGGAGTCCCTGGCCCTGCGGGATTTGCCTAGGGGTCTAGTCTGGGAAATTCTTACACATCAGGAGATGGCTCCGAGCTGGATTTCCACAAACAAGAACACCCATGCAAAGGACAAGCCTGCAGAGCTCTGTGCCCATCAGCCACAGGAAGAGACTGCCTCCTGACAGCCAGCAGCATTTACAAGTGACCTCCTAAGACCTTCACCAAACTACAGGGGCTCCTCTGAATTTTCTGTTTCCCTCACTTTTCTGACTCTTTTCTTTAAAAACACACACACACACACATTTCTTCATAGACTGCCACAGTGGAAGGAAAATAGGCCTTCAGTTTTTAGACCTCAATTTGCAAAAACTTTGGAACTCTGTTAATTAAAGCACCACATAATTTAAAATTTTTACACGTTCTAATTATTCAGTTCCAAAACACCACACTTATTGCACAGGGTCCCCATGGAAAGACCCTCTCTCAGCAGGACTGCCACAGATTTCACCACGAAAGGGCAGCAAGGTGCCCTCCTCCTTTCTTTTCTGCCTGGGTGGCCACCAGGTTTTTAAACCCATGCACCCTACTAAGTTTCTAGGGTGCAATTCATGGACCCTTCCCGTTCCCATCCCAGCAGGTGGTCAAGGGCCCACAGGCCTGCAAAGTGCCAGAAGCAGGTCTGGGCCAGCCGGCCAGACTAAGGGTTGTGGAGTCCCAGCAGGTGAAATCACCAGGCAGGATAAATCCCTTGGACTTCCTGGGGACCTCGCTGCAGGAATTAGGCTGCTTGGAAAAACCGCGCGGGTCTGAACTTTATGCAAAGGGGTAAAGTGGTAAAGGCCTTGACCCCAATGGTGAGGCCTTTCTGCGACGGCCAGGTTAGGCGGCTCCGAGACTGTGCCAACAGAGAGGGCGGAATACATGGTTCCCCGCTCCACCCTGCGCCACCGAGCCCCAGTTCCCTTACCTGTGGTCCGCACCCCTCCGCTCCGCTCACTGGATGCCCATCGATGGGGACCCAGGAGCCCACGAAATGGGCGTTCCCTGTTGCAATGGAGACCCCTGAGACCTGGGACCCACTGCCTAGGAGCTCAGAGGAGGCGCGCTCCGCTCCCAACGCGGGCCAGGTGTGCTCCGCCCATACGCCCACTTCCAGGACAGGCCCGCGGGCCTCGCTACTGCTGCCAGGTGAAATCCATCCAGGAGCAAATCCACCCCACCGAGACAACCAAGCTTTTTATCAGCTGTGAAGTGAAGTCACTCAGTCGTGTCCGATTCTTCGTGACTCCATGGACTATAGCCTACCAGGCTCCTCCAAACATGGAATTTTCCAGGCAAGAGCACTGGCGTGGGTTGCCATTTCCTTCTCTAAGGGAACTTCCCAACCCAGGGATCGAACCCGGATCTCCCGCATTGCAGGCAGACGCTTTACCATCTGAGCCACCAGGGAAGCCCCACACTAGGTACCTGGAAAAAGGGAGGCGGGCGAGGCGCACGGCGCGCCCCACGGGCCACCGCCCCAACTTCGACCACCACCGCGTCCCCGCCCGCGGCCGCCCACAGGCTTCGGTGCTGCCAGCCCGTGACGCATGCGGGCCCCACCCTGTGCCGGTCGACCGCCGCCCGGAGGTCCCCGCCGACGCCAGACGACCATCCCCACATCCCCCTGTAATGGGGCAGAGCCCTCCCCCACCACCTCGCACACCCGTACGGCCGCCCCCCACCCCGGGGACCCCGTCCTCTCCCCTCAACCACCAGGACCTCTACCCCCGCCCACGTCCCAGGCACCCTTCTCCCCCCACCAAGGGCAGAGAGAGGGGCTCCGACCTGAAGCGTGGCGCCAAGCGAGCAGGGGACACGACAGAGGTGAGAGGGCGAGAGAACCGGACAAGACAGCCGCGGGAGGCGTGGAGAGGGGGGGATTGGGAGCAAGCCCCGAGGCTCGGAGGGCGTGGGGAGGCGCCTGGCGACCGCGCGGCAGGCCCAGCGCAGCGGACGACCGACGACCGGCCGGCCGAGGCAGACCGGTCCAGGGCCAGCGGCGGGAGGCGACGGACAGGCACGCGACCCCGCGGCGGGGAGCCGCCACCCGTCAGGCCGCACAGCCCTCGAGACGCGACCCGAGGATCCGCGCCGTGCGGTCGGTGGCCGGGGTTAAGGCAGTCGTGGCTGGCGCCATGGGCAAAGGTGCGTGGAGTAGGGTGGGGGCGCGCTGAGCACACCCCCCCCCACCCCAACCCTGGGACCCAACCTCGAGGGAACGTGACGGGGAGGTCGAGAGGAAGAGGGACACCAGAGACTACAACACCACCGGGCACGGGGCAATAGTGGCTGGGCGCCCCGCCGGGGATGGAGGCGGCGCGGAGGGGCCGGCGGGGCGGGCGGGAAGGCGGAGGAGAGCCGTCTTTCCCACCCGACCCCCACTCTGCACGCCGCCCCACACCTTCTCGCGCTGCCCCTCATCCCCTACCTCCGGAAAGGCCACCGGACCCGACCGCCCGCTCCGGGCGCGCCGCCTTCCAGACGTCCTTCCCTCCCTTCCTTACCATCTCGCGCCGCAAGGGTGGAGGAGATGCTCACGAGCCGGGCAGGGCGAGGCGAGGCCACCGTGCAGCTCTCTGAGCAGACCACGTTAAAGATCCTTCCGCAGGTTCAACTACGGAAACCTTGTCAGCTGATCTGTCTATAATTCAGGGATAAAACTATGACTACAGAAAGGAAAGATGACCTGACCGAGGATGGCCATGATATTCTATAGAACCAGAGAAAATTGGTTAAAATAAAAAAAAATTTTTTTTTCTTGGAAACTGTAAAGCTGGTTCTTTTGCATATGCAATTAAAAACAATTAGCTTGTTAAAAAGGCCTGCCTAGGGCAAAGCTTGAAGTTAACCCTTTCCTTGAAATACACTGCCCACTTTGCCTGAGACCTCAGCCTTGGGCAAATGAGAACTTCAAGCCACCCCCCACCCCCGCCCTAAAAAAAGGAGGTCAAAGAGATACTTTAAATCTGAGGCGGAAAACTAGAAGATCTCTGTCTGTCTGTGTGGATTTATGTATGTCTCAGTGTGAGTCTTCTGTTTTTTTATAATATTGCTGAAGTTGTGAGTTCTTATTTAAATAATCTAAAGAAAAGGAAGCCCCTACAAATCAAACAGTTCTAACTACAAGAAAAAATTGACCTGAGTGATTTTTAGATTCATGTGAACTGGGAAATAGTCAATATTAAATATCTAGTATTTTTTTTTCCACAACTCTAATATAGACATGTCTAAGAGTCATTAACATTAAGCATAAAATTTTCATAGTGCCTAGGTTTATTATAAGTTAAATATTGCTATATTGTTATATCTGTCACAAGCTTGTCAAAAAAGAAAGTACCTCTAAATACAAACAAAAAACTCCTTAAAAAATGTAAATGCAATATGAGCTTTTAGATAAATTATTAAAAATAATTATACTTTAAAATATCTGTCTATAATAGTCGCACTGGGAAGACCCAGAGGGATGGGATGGAGAGGGAGGTAGGAGGGGGGATCGGGATGGGGAATGCATGTAAATCCATGGCTGATTCATGTCAATGTATGGCAAAAACCACTACAATATTGTAAAGTAATTAGCCTCCAACTAATAAAAATAAATGGGAAATATATATATATCTGTCTATAATAGTCTCAATTGAAGGCAGAGGAGAAGGGGACGAGGATAAGATGGTTGGATGGCATCACTGACTCAATGGACATGAGTTTGAGCAAGCCCTGGGAGTTGGTGATGGGCAGGGGAGCCTGGCACCCTGTGGTCCATGGGGTCGCAGGACATGGAACAACAGACTGGTTCCAAATAGGAAAAAGAATATGTCAAGGCTGTATATTGTCACCCTGCTTATTTAACTTTTATGCAGAGTACATCGTGAGAAACACTGGGCTGGATGAAGCCCAAGCTGGAATCAAGATTGCCAGGAGAAATATCAATAACCTCAGATATACAGATGGTACCACCCTTATGGCAGAAAGGGAAGAAGAACTAAAGAGCCTCTTGATGAAAGTGAAAGAGGAGAGTGTAAAAGCTACCATAAAGCTCAACATTCAGAAAACTAAGATCATTGCATCTGGCCTCATCACTTCATGGCAAATAGATGGGAAAACAGTGGAAACAGCACCAAACTTTATTTTAGGGGGCTCAGAAATCACTGCAGATGGTGACTGCAGCCATGAAATTAAAAGATGCTTGCTACTGCTGCTGCTAAGTCACTTCAGTCACTAAGTCACATGCCGTCCCTGGGATTCTCCAGGCAAGAACACTGGAGTGGGTTGCCATTTCCTTCTCCAACGCATGAAAGTGAAAAGTGAAAGTGAAGTCGCTCAGTTTGGTCTGACTCTTAGCGACCCCATTGACTGCAGCCTACCAGGCTCCTCCATCCATGGGATTTTCCTGGCAAGAGTACTGGAGTGGGTCGGCATTGCTTTCTCCGAAAAGATGCTTACGACTTGGAAAGAAAGTGATGACCAAACTAGACAGCATATTTAAAAGCAGAGACATTACTGTGCCAACAAAGATCCATCTAGTTAAGGCTATGGTTTATCCATGTGTCATGTATGGATGTGAAAGTTGGACTATAAAGAAAGCTGACCACCAAAGATTTGATGCCTTTGAACTGTGGTGTTGGAGAACACGCTCGAAGGTCGCTTAGACTACAAGGAGACCCAACCACTCCATCCTAAAGGAAATCAGGCCTGAATATACATTGGAAGGACTAATATGAACCTGAAACTCCAATACTTTGGCCACTTGATGCGAAGAGCTGACTCATTTGAATGTCACTTTGATTCCCCTGTGAGTGTGGGAGCCCAACCTAGGCGCATGGCTTCAGGGGCTATTGCCACTGAATAATGACGTTAAAGCAAGCCTGTTCCAGCCCTCTGTGACTCTCAGCACGCAAGAGGCTGGGAAAGCTATGTCTTGAAGGAAGGAAAGGCAGGAGACAGAATGTGTTTTCAGGGGTTTCGCTCCTCAGAGGTCGGACCTCCAAGCCTGCTCCGAGGGCCTCAATTCCCAAGTAAGGGCCGTGTGTCACCCTGCACATTCCCAGCCTTGCAAACGCATTTCTAGGTCAACGCAGTACTGCCCATGGGGAAGGAGCCTGTGGGAGTGTGTCTGAGGGGGCCGGGTGCCATGCTGGGGTCACACGGCCGAGGGCACCTGACACCTCCAATGGGACCCCAGCAAAGGGTGGTGGCCTGGCACCAACCTTGCGAAAAACCGAAGCAGGTAGCAAAGTTAACTCTGGCAGAAGGAAGCAAACAGCCATGGGAGGCCTTTGCAAGCAGTTGCTGGGCCGCCCTGCATTAGGGCTCCCCTGGCAAAAAAAAGCCAGATTGGGCCCCAGGTCCAGGCTCCAGGTCGGCGCCCAGGGTGTTCTGCCCGCAGAAGCTGAGCACAGTGCAGATCGGCCTAGGCTCGAGAGCTCTCTCCTGCAGAGCAAACGTGACAGAACAGCCATGTGGAGGTTGGCTGGACATTCCCTGGGAGGGTGGGAGCCCTCCCTGGGCGCGGGGCCCCAGGGGCCAATGCCACTGCAAAATGACCTCCCAGTCAGGGCTTCCTAGCCAGGGGTGACTCAGCCTGCAGGCAGCTGGGGATGCTATCTTCCTGGGAGGCAGGAAAGGCAGCCCCAGAGAGTTGGTTTTCAGGCCTCTGTCACGCAGCCAGTCTGTGGCTCCTCAGACACCAGACCTCCGGGCCTGCTCCAGGGCCTCAATTCCTGAGTCAGGCCTGGGTGTCTGCCTGCAGTCTGCAAGCCTTGCAAACACATTCCTAGGTCAGCGTGGTCCTGCCGATGGGGAATGAGGCTGTGGGAGTGTGTCTGAGGTGGCCAGGTGCCATGCTGGGGTCACCTGGCCTAGCCACCTGGCACCTCCCATGTGTCCCCGGCGAGTGGTGGCGGGCCAGCCCCTGGCATGCCCAATGCTGGAGTGGGGAACAAAGCTAGCTCTGGCAGAAGAAGCAAACAGCCACGGGAGGCCTTTGGAAGCAGATACTGGGCTGCTCCACGTTAGGGCTCCCTGGGCGAAAAATGCCAATTGGGGCCCCTAGGTCCGGGCTCCAGGTGGGCGCCCAAGGTGTTCTGCCGGCAGTAGACGAGCGTGGTACAGAAAGGCCTAGGCTTGCGAGCTCTCTCCTGCAGAGCAAACGTGACGGAACAGCCGTGTGGGGGTTGCCTGGACGTTCCCTGGGAGTGTGGGAGCCCTCCCCAGGCGCGGTGCCCCAGGGGCCATTGCCACTGCCAACTGACCTCCCAGCCAGCGCTTCCCAGCCGAGGGTGACTCTCAGCCTGCAGGCGGCTGGGAACACTATCGTCCTTGGAGGCAGGAGAGGCAGCCCCAGAGAGTGGGTTTTCAGGCCTCTATCGCACATCCAGTGTGTGGATCATCAGACACCAGGCCTCCGGGCCTGCTCCCAAGGCCTCAAATCCCAAGTCAGGCCAGGTGTCTGCCTGCACTCTGCGAACCTAGCAAACACCTTCCTAGGTCAGTGCAGTCCTGCCCACGGGGAAGGAGGCAGCATGAGTGCATCTGAGGGGGCGAGTGCCATGCCGGGGTCACCTGGCCGAGGACACCTGGCACCTCCCATGGGCCCCCAGCGAGGCGTGGTGGGCTGGCCCCTGGCGTGCCCAGTGCCGGAGCGGGGAGCAAAGCTAGCCCTGCCAGAAGAAGCAAACAGCCACGGGAGGCCTTTGGAAACAGGTGCTGGGCCGCCCCACGTCAGGGCTCCCCGGGCGAAAAATGCCAGTTGGGGTCCCTAGGCCCGGGCTCCAGGTGGGCGCCCAGGGTGTTAGGAAATGCCAAAGAATGTTCAAGTTCAGTTCAGTGCAGTCGCTCAGTCATGTCCGACTCTTTGCGGTAGTTTAAGCATTCTTTGGCATTGCCTTTCTTTGGGATTGGAATGAAAACTGAACTTTTCCAGTCCTGTGGCCCCTGCTGAGTTTTCCAAATTTGCTGACATATTGAGTGCAGCACGTTCACAGCATCATCTTTTAGGATTTGAAATAGCTCAACTGGAATCCCATAACAATTGCACTCATTTCACATGCTAACAAAGTAATGCTCAAAATTCTCTAAGCCAGGCTTCAACAGTACATGACCCATGAATGTCCAGATGTTCAAGTTTAATTTGGAAAAGGTTGAGGAACCAGAGATCAAATTGCCAACATCTGTTGGATCATCAAAAAAGCAACAGAGTTCCAGAAAAGTATCTACTTCTGCTTTATTGACTACACCAAAGCCTTTGACTGTGTGGATCACAACAAACTGTGGAAAATTCTTAAACAGATGGGAATACCAGACCACCTGACCTGCTTCCTGAGAAATCTGTATGCAGGTCAAGAATCAACAGTTAGAACTGGACATGGAACAACAGACGGGTTCCAAATCAGGGAAGGAGTATGTCAAGGCTGCATACCATCACCCTGCTTATTTAACTTATATGCAGAGTACATCATGAGAAACACTGGGCTGGATGAAGCACAAGCTGGAATCAAGATTGCCGGGAGAAATATCAATAACCTCAGATATGCAGATGACACCACCCTTATGGCAGAGAATGAAAAGGAACTAAAAAGCCTCT